>NC_081412.1:537889845-538205230 GCF_030272615.1 Cryptomeria japonica | reverse complement strand
ATATAAGAACAACTACAAATAGATAGATTAGAGTAATAATTGAAGTCAACCTAATCAAATGATACATAAATTTAGAGTGAAAATCATAGTTGAATATGCCTCTCTTGGTTTTATGTGTTTTTTGAAGGGATCCACAGAAATCAAGAAAATGAAAAAATTTGGATTAAAACCCCTAACAACATAGGAAAAAATAAAAAAACTCTATGTATTGGAATGTGATCATAATACTAATAAATCGAGTGTAAATGTGTGATAATTATTGCATAACTAAAATACTCACCTATGTCTAATCACTATGGATGAAGAGAAATAACCACTTGCTTTTATCTCCATCTTGATGAATAATGAATACATGAACCCTATAGAATAAAGAAACTACCTTTCCTCTAATGGAGAAGGGGAAGTGAAAACTATAAGATAGAAATGAACATACCATAAAAGAATAATATTTAACATGTAAAAGAGATATGTCATAAGATATTCAACAAGTTGGTCAACTTTTCATGGGTTCATCTCAATGTAATCAAGAGACCTATCATATCAATTCATGCCTTTCATGGTAATTTTGATCCAATATAATGCCATGTTGAATAGAGGTTCACATGTGCTCATTAAGTGTTTCCTTGTAAATACAAAAAGAAAATTAAATTTTCACAGTGTGGTGAATGTTTTCTAACAACTAGCTTACTATAAGGTTTTGGGAAATAGGATTCACAAATTTATGAATGCAAACAAGGAAGCTATTTCAATGTCCTACCTTACATTGGAAGGTAGATGATCCACTAGGCTCAAGAAGGCTCAAGAACAAAGTGGATTCAATGATCCTTCATGGTGGGGTACTTGAAGATGACTACATAATTATAAATGAGAATCAAATGAACTAGGGCCAAATAGGCTCAAGTTCATAGGTTTTGGCATGCACAAAAAAATAGTAAACTAGCATACCAATTTCAAAAGGGAAGACAACAAAATAGATTGTAACTGACCTACAATCCAAATTTGAGGTAGAAATAGAGGGAGTGGGGCACCCTCGATGACTTACTCCTGGGACTAGGACACTTTCGGCTACCCACTCTCGACACTTTCTACCTCCAACGAATTCTAGATTGTAGATGTCCAACTGATTAGTCTATACCTATTGACATAGGTACACCACCTATTTGTGTACAACAAAAAAGAGAGAAAACGTTGGATAGAGAAGGTTTTGCCTAGGTCAAACCCCTATTTTGGAATCAACCTTGAAATTGAATTGAATTGAACTTGAACTCAAAGTATGTTGTTAGGTAGCAGAGCCTAGAATTAAAAATGGAATGTTTATACATTCATAAATCCTCTTTGATGTTGAAATTCTCATGAAGATATGATGTTGTCTTGAATGTAGTTGAACTTATAAAGAGAAGATCATGGAGGCCATCACAAATGCATAGATCTACCAGTTACACCTAATCTTTAATGCCTTGATGCCTAATCACTTTCTTATGGAATTTAAATATCTCCTTTCATTTCCTCTATTCACATTATATCTAGAATGAGGGAGGAAACCTTGCTTATATAGCTCTCCCAAGCATTTTAGAGTGCAAAAATTGAAGTAGGCTACCACAAGAAAAGATTTCTAACTCAACTTAGTTGAGTGTGCCATGGTTTAATTTTGGGGTAAAACATCGAGGAGTGGGGTGCTTGCTCCTGGGAGTAGGGCATCCCAAGCACTTTGCTCCCCCCAATGTGGCCTCAACTTGGGAACAGAGATCCAAATTGGGGCTAGATCAATCATGTCATTCATGGAAGACCAAGAATGCAAAAATTGGGAAGTAATTGGGGCTAGATCAAGAATTTTTTCTTTACTAGTGAACTTTATTTTATGCTAAATTGGGATCTAATGTTCCCACATCAATATGCTCTCATTTATTCTTATAATACCAGCTTCTCTAATTAATAATTATTTTCAAAAAACTTAATTCTATTCTAATATAGTGGTAGGCTTTAATAACCTTCCTTATTACTTCTTCACCCAAAACTTTTAGGTACTCCCTCCACTCTATGATAGCTGCTAGGAACCAATTAGAATCTTGAACCCTACGATCCTTTGATAATGTTTCTTGGAGGCTGAGAGGGATCTTCTATGTTTGTTGGACCATCCAAATGATTTGTATATTTTGAGTTGGCCTATTTGGTCTTTTAACTCTTATTTTATGGTTTCATCATTTGCATCCACTTGAAAATAGTATCCACTTCTTGTTGGAGTGATTGTTTTTCTTCAACAATTATTTGTACACCTAAGTCAACATTTTAATTTATATAGTCCCCAAGTTTCATATCCTCTTCAAGGTTAGCAACTATGGGATAACAATTTTAGGCCTCCTATGCTCTTGTTCATCAAATGTAATGGATCTTATCCTTCTTTCTTTCTTTCTCTTACTAATTGGAGTTTTAAATGTTTCATGGGTGGCTGCAAGAAGTTGAGTCCCACTTTTGGGCAAAAAGTGGAAGTGTTTTCTCTGTTTTTCAAATTTTCTGTCGATTGATGTCAAAATTTGATGCACTTAGAGATTGAATCTCAAAAAACTTCAGTAATAGAAAATGTAGTGCTTGAAGTCTACTTTTCAAATATGTAGTTTATTTTAATACCTACATAGTAGAAATCACTTTTTAGTAGGCATGTTTAAAAACCAGTTTTTCAAAATGCCTGTTTCAGGACCATACCACACATGTGTACGACCACCCTTTTTTGATGCAAATAAATGAATTTTTGCAAATCCTTCTTGGAAACAATACCTAAGACACCAAATATTGATGAGAATATTTTTTCTTATTTTTTTATTGAATATTTTTTTTTTAATTAATTTTTAACTGACAATAAAGTATATTTTCAAAACATCGGGTGTACGACCACCATAATTTGATGAAAATTTCATATTTTTCAATTTTTTTTTTAATATTCAAAATAATTGTATATAGATCGATGTCATATAATTTATTTTTCTAAAATCCTAAAAACCAAAAAGTTATTAAAGGTTTAGTGAACCTTGGTATTTTAGGTTTAGGTTCCACTTTTGATTAATAAATAAAACAAACATAGAAAAAGTAATATCACTATGAAATTTACATTTCTAAAATTAGGACATTGAAAAACTCTAATGGGTTTTTGTTTTGTCAAAAAATTCAATCAGAAAGGCCCTCAAAAAATTAGGCCAAGGTAGAAATATTATTTCATTTTACCTTAGTCATTTTTTGGAGGTCTAAGCATAGGCTTGGTGGGACCAAGCCTATCCCGAAGCATAAAACAATGCTAAGGGTTGTTTCATGCTCCTAATTTTAACAAACAGCACCCATTTTTTAAATTCAAAAAATGGCTGCCCGTTTCGCTTTGTGCCATTGAAAGCAAAACGAGCACCCATTTAGCTTCGGGCACGTTTCCAAAAAATGTGCACCTGTTTTTGAATGGATCGGGCACCCGAAGCGAAACAGGTGCCCAATTTGTAAAAATTGGGCACCCATTTCTAGCGGGCTCTTTTCCCAACCCACGGACTTCTGTGGGATTGGGACCCAACTTTGTGCATTTACCCTCATCCAAAATTACAAAATCCTCCTCTTTCAACTCCTTGTACTTTTTCTATCTCTTTTGTATGGTTTTATTTAACTATATAGAGAGCTATTGTGTTCCTATTTCCAAAGAAGTATCTTGATTGTTAGGAGTTTTATCATTTCCTTCATGATTTTCCTCATGTTTTTTCTTCTTCTCTTGACCATCTCTAGGAATTCTTTCTTCATCCATTTGATATTCTTCATCTTGTAACTTTTCTTCTTCTTGATACTATTGTTCCTCCTATTACTACTCTTCATGTTGGGCAATATTATGTTTTAGGTCTT
Source organism: Cryptomeria japonica (assembly GCF_030272615.1). Classification (NCBI taxonomy): domain Eukaryota; kingdom Viridiplantae; phylum Streptophyta; class Pinopsida; order Cupressales; family Cupressaceae; genus Cryptomeria; species Cryptomeria japonica. The sequence goes on along the minus strand of NC_081412.1, from coordinate 538,201,363 downwards.
CCTCTTGATGGTTGAAAGGTGGGAATTCCCTCCCTCCATCTCCCTTTGTATCTTCTATTTCATCTTTGATACCTATTACATTAGGCTTACCCTTGCCAATAAATATTCCTTTTTTATTACACTTGGAAGATGAATGAATGTTTCCAAAGAAGTATCTGGATTTCTAGAAGTTTGATCATTTTCTTTATGATTTTCCTCTTGTTGTTTCTTCTTCTCTTGACCATATCTAGGAATTATTTCTTCATCCATTTGATATTCTTCATCTTGTAACTTTTCTTCTTCTTGCTACTATTGTTCCTCCTATTACTACTCTTCATCTTGGAAAACATTATGTCTTAGGTATTCCTCTTGATTCTTGAAAGGTGGTAATTCCCTTGCTCCATTTCCCTTTGTATCTTTTATTTCATCTTAGATATCTATTACATTCTGATTACCCTTGTCAACAAATATGCCTTTTATATTACACTTGGAAGATGAATGAATGTTTCCATCTATAATGCCTACCAAAATACCCTAATAAATAATCTAAAATCTACTAACACATGGAATTAATTTTTTTTCAACATCCATTACTACTATGTTATCATTAAAATTAATTAAATCCAATACTATCTAATAACAAGATCACATAAATCAACATGAATATGACCATAGAGCTATGTTACGCAAGAGAAATAAATACTCTTGCAAAGATTAAATTATATTGTTGCAAACATAACCATTCCCTAGGGTATCTCAACGTCATTACTTGACACCATTTTAACAAAACACTTATCCATCTAGAACATAATATTATATCATTCAATCCATAGGATGACATATCTCAATTCTATTTCACTAATTCAAATGCAACACTTTCCATATAAGTTAGCTCCCTACTTTTTCATATAGAACTCATAAACTCATATTAAATAAAGAATATCCATTACATCAAAGAATAATCAATGAATTATTCTCCTAATCACTACCTCAAGTCCTATACATGATGATACATAATACAAAGGTACATATCTCCTTTTTACATACAATACATCATGATGAAATGATTCCTTTTCCAATACATATACAATATCTCCATGAGAATATCCACATAATGAAGAATCCAATAATCTAATCAACACACGCAAGCATCAAATGAAGAGCATCCCAATAGAAGAAGGAATTCAACCACCCAACCATGTGGAACCAAATAGGAACCACTCACCATACTAGGAGATGACATGATGTTAAAACTCAAACTCAAGACCTAGGCTAACACATAATCACTAAAGAGACTCAATTTAATAACCACACGATGACATCAAGAAATCTAGATCAAACACAACACATGGCTAAACCACAAGAAACACTATAGAGGCGAAATCAGTCGAATTAACACTTAAGGAACTAGGACTCACATGTAGGAAAGAGTGTCATCACATGCTATCAAAAGATATCCTAGAACTCAGTCCTAATATCTGTGATACACATGCAGAATTGTCTCAACCTTTGAGGAAATCAAGGGAGTTCAATTTATCCGGTTACTAGATCTGCCACCTCACACGACTACACCAGCAATCCAATCATGAGATGGGAATACACATACTCATATATTTCTTATCTTATTAAGATGAGTTACTTCTACCCAGCCCTCCTATGATTAATTTATTATATTATCACTTGATCATTAGAAATAACCTCCAATGAGCTATCCAGAAGATCTAGATGCCAGCTCCACAACACATGAATCTTAGTAGTCTATTCCTTGTGACTTTGGCATACTCATGGAAGCCCACTCTCCCTAACCATACTCCTAGGCCTTAGGGTAAAACATACATCTAAATAGCATAATCCAACATCAAGAAGTCTCACAAATATTATAGAAACAATCATAACAAACTTAGAGAAATGCTCCGATGAAAAAGCACATAATGGCATACATATGGAAGAGAAACTTCACCAAATCATGACAAAGGAGAAGCCAACCATGAATAAAATCCATAAAAGGAATCAAAACCATATCAAATCCTCCATAGTGAAGCATATCACATCCCACTAGAGTCCTATAATCAACCTCTCAACAGTGAGGGTCTCTTCCTCTCGCTAGAGACATATATCACATATGAACGCCTTAATGGTGAGGCAATAATCCTCTTATTGGAGCACTAGAAAAAACATGAAGGATCAAAAAACATCAAAAAAAACTCTGAGAATGTCAATACAGACAATAAATGCCTCTAATTATAAAACCAACAAGACACTAAATTGGGCTCAAATCTGACTTTCAAGGACCCTTGGAGCAATATAGCTCTCTCAAAATGCAAAACAACGCTCCAGGAATGTACTGTAGCATTCTTAGTAGATGCAATGGCATTTCTCAACCATTTAGTAGCATTTTGAGATTCTATAATATTTTGAGGTCATTGGCTAGCTCTCCTAGTTTATGACCCAACGCTCTTAGTTCTAGACTTACCTCTCTAGGTATGTACTCCAGCGCTCCTATTTTCCAGAATGGCACTCTTGGAATGAAGAATAGTGTTCCTGGTAGTTTTAGTGGTGTTTTTTATTGTTTTGGTAGCCCTTTTGGGAAATTAGCCAAAATTATTGTATAAACTACTCAATTGGATAGGGTACAAGTGCCCAGATCAACAAAGGGGTCAAAAATGACACTCATGAACAACTTAGAAGGCCTGAAAAATGAAAAATCACTTAAGAATATCAAGAATAAAAAGTTACGTACACAAGAAAAGAGAATAGTGAGCAAAACTTTCTCCTACAGAGTTCAGATTGAGATCTACAGTCCATTGCATGAAGGGAAGATAAACAAATCAACAAAATAACATCTAAGTAACATCAATCAAGTATCAGCAAGTCACAACAATATCATAGACACTCCCTAAATATCTTCTCTTAGAAAATGCAAGTCATAGAGAGTGGAAAGATACTCTCAGGAAGTTTCAAAACAAAAAGAACCTTACTGAAACAAAGGGAGATCCAAGGAATCGAATAGGGAATAACATGAAACTCCATAATAATAAAAATGACATATCTAAATTCTATGGAAAGGGGAATATATTATTCACAAAGAACACACAAGAAAACATTACGACAATCAATCCCAAACATCTAAAAATAAATAATAGTTTGCACTCCCTTCCCAATTATTTTCAACACCAAATTAAAAGTCTTTCAACTAAGATTCAAGAATTCCCAAAACAATTTCACAATAACCATTAATCAAATTGCACAAGCATAGAGAGGACAAGCTAATGATAATATGCTTTAGGATTATCTCTAACTTGTGTCATTTTATTCACATGAACTAGTACATTAAGGATGTATTGGTTTGTCTTTGTTCAGAAAATGAAAACTTCAAAGGAATAATCGCACCAACCTGCAAATGCAACCAAAGAATGTAGAAATCTTAAGTTGAGAATCCCACAAACAATCCTAAATCCTCAAGCCAAATATTCAATTGAATTCCAAAATCAAATCCAAAATTTGTTGAATGATCAACTCAGCAACCATTCCAAAAAACAAAATAAATATGAAAATCATTAAAAAACGTCAGCCAATCAAAATATTTCATTATACTATATATTATACCTACCTTTTCATAGTTCAGGGAAGGTATTTAATAAATATATTTTTATTTACCTACCTTTACATCCAAACAAACAAGTAAAAGGGTAGGTAATATATATTATAAATGTAATTATCGACAATATTAAATTTATATAAACACATTCAATAATAATACTTGAGCCAATAAGATCAATTAAATAAATAAGTCCTTAAAAATAGGATCTCAATTAAAAATATAGAATCAAATAATAAATTACAATAAATAATTTTAGTAAAGCCAATAAATCAAATTCAACAATAATAGTAAATTAAAAAAAACAATACAACAATAAATAAAATATTTATCAATAAAACAACATAAATAAATAATAAATAAAATAAATAAATAAACCATTAATATAATTAAATCTCATCAATAATCAATTTAAATAAATAAATCATCAATAAATAAATAGATGATTAATAATTAAATCAATTAGTAAACCAATGAAATTAATCCTAATTCACAATGAAACCATCATCCAAAAATAAGTAAATAAATACCTATAATCAAATAATCAGACAATAATCATATTACCCAAATAAATAGGCATAGACCCCAATCATCTTACACTAAGGGGACCAACATAATAGAAGACACTAACCTCAACTTTCATCGTGGCACAAACGAAAAGGTGCACAACTTAAACCTAGAGTGTGTGAGGGAAATTATGTCATCTTCGACAACTTGCCATTGGGATAGGACACACTCAGACATGTGAAGCCAGGTGGAGTCGATGCCTGGTATCTGAAAGCTTGCATCAAAGACTAAATACAACACATATGATACATATACATCATATTAAAGAGGCATGTGATAGATAATAGCAATGGTATATCATGCTCACAATGAGTGATATGATATTGTGTCTAATAACGAAGACAATCACACAATATAACATCACGACATTGCATAGAATCGTAATCATGAGATAGGTTTAGTACATCATAAGATATCATCAAATCACGAGAGATATAGTCCATGCATATGAAATGGGCACATAAATATCATCAAATAAGATTCCATCATCATAATGTATTCTATGAATATCATTGTCATCCTCATGAAATCCTAATGACAAGCACACATATTATGTCTAGCCTCCATAATGAAGCATCTGAATCATGAGTTAAACCATAAACATTTGTCTAAAACACTACAAGATAGTCTATACTATACCAAAATAGTTTATTGATGCATAAAGGAAAGGTAAATCAAGGAGAGGCACTACATCCTAGGCCCCATGGGCTCGACTTACTCCTAGAAATCAAAAGGGTTAAATTGAAATCATGTTCACACTATTCCAAAGCTTCTTGAACATAGACAAATTAAAATCTTTTCTTTATCACATTTACCGACATTATACCTTATCTTTTCCTCTAAGAATTTATCAATCAATAAATCATCTTAATTCAAGCATTCTAGCTCATGTAAGATAATGACATTAAAGGTTCCTTTCCTAAGCTTCAATTATTCAAAGAAATAGAATTACACAAGAGATAAAACAAGTCACAAAGCTCTTACTAGTCAAAAAAGGCATGTTACATCATTAGGATACCTTCAAAAGTACTGCATTTAACCATATTTTATCTATGATTTCTTACCATCGAGTCAGCAACTATAAGCAATAATAATAATAATTCATACAATTGAAACATGTCAACCTTCATTTAACATCTAGTTTATACAATTAAGAAGTCAGATATACAATTTACACAATATTTTACACATAATCACACATTAGAGATAGGAAATTTGTGATTCATTTACATTTAACTGCTACAAATTTCTCAAATCCAGATGCACTTCTTTCCAATATTTTATTAAATCTATACAATTAGCAATATATTTCATCCTATTAACATATTTCATTTACTCAAATCATATCATCATTATCTAATTGTTCGCTAAATCTAGTGCACTTCTCCATGGTGTCCTCCCTTGTACACACTATCAGGGGTTCATAGTGAACATGATAGAGACTACACTTAACACAAAATGAGGGCCCACAATTCTAATCATTCAGAAAAACTACTAGAGACAACAACAACAACAAAAGAGAAAAGTCTAAAAGAAAAGATCATCAAACTGAATATAGTTAAATCATGAAAGATTACTGGTAAAATCAACAAGAGATAAGACGTGACAAGTGTCACCACAAAGAACAATAGATGAAGAAGAATTACAAAAATCCAAAAATCAAATTAACTCCAAATAAATCGTGACAACATAGCCAACTCATCCAAATCTACATCCTGAGGTGACCATTATCAGTCACACCATAGGGAATAACCACTTCATAGCCTCCAAGGGTATGATGCCCTGGATGTGTTAGAGAGTGCACCATAAATTTTATACTTATGCCCATATTCCTTACTATTTTTAATGCATTGCAATCTCTCATAAAAGTTTAGGCAAATGAAAAAGAACATTTACTAGGAAAAGATTAAGCATTTCTCACTACCTTTCCAATCACATAATGCAAACGCTTCAGCTTCTATTCCTAATGGAATTAATATATATTGTTCCAACATTTCAAATTAATCTTGTAAGCAAAACCTTAATAAAGAGGATATACATTATTTCTATAGCATAATCATTGATACATTGCTAGCATTCAAGGTCAAGTACATGAGACAAATACACATGTTACACGTAAATTCTTTTTCTAGAGAGGGGTAGAGAGAGAGAGAGAGAGACAACATAATGCATAACATCTTAAATCTCTGAGAACATCTCAAGTCAAGAGAACATTAAGGCACACCTTACAAAGCTAAGAGAAACAACCTTAACCAGAGATCCCAGTGTTTGCAACACTCACTCTAATACCAGATATAATGCCCGCCAAAATACCCTAGAGAAATAATCTAAAATCTAATAAAAAATGGAACAATTTTTTTTTTAAACATCCAGTACTACTATGTTAATATTAACATTAATTAAAAACAACACTAACTAATAACAATATCGCATAAATCAACATGAATATGACCATAGAACTATGTTGCGCAAGCGGAATAAATACATATTAAACCATTAACATATCTAAATTGTACTCTTGTAAACATAACCATTCCCTAGGGTGTCTCAACGCCATTACTTGACACCATTTTAACAAAACACTTATCCATCTAGAACATCATATTCTATCATTCAATCCATAGGATGACATATCTCAATTCCATTTCACTAAATCAAATGCAACACTTTACATATAAGTTAGCCCACTAATTTTTCACATAGAACTCATAAACTCATATTACATAAAGAATATCCATTACATCAAAGAATAATCAATGAATTCTTCTCCTAATCACTACCTAAAGTCCTATACATGATGATACATAATACAAAGGTACATATATCCTTTTTACATACAATACATCATGATGTGCAATGTTTCCTTTTCCAATATATATACAGTAGCTCCATGAGAATATCCATATAATGAAGAATCTAAGAATCTAATCCATGCACACAAGCATCCAATGAAGAGAATACCAATGGAAGAAGGCATTCAACCACCTGACCATGTGGAACTAAATAGGAACCACCCCTCATGATAGGAGATGACATGAGGTTCCAACTCACACTCAAGACCTAGGATAACACCTAACCACCAAAGAGACTCAACTTGAAAACCTAACAACGACATCAAGAAATCTATATCAAACACAACACATGGCTAAACCACAAGAAACCCTCCAGAGGCGAAATCAATCAAACTTTACACTTAAGGAACTAAGACTCGCATGTAGGGAAGAGTTTCATCACATGCTATCAAAGGATATCCTATAACCCAGTCCTGACATCTGTGATACACATGTGGAACCGTCTCTAACCTTGAGGAAATCAAGGTAGTTAGATTTATCCGGTTACCAAATCTACCACCTCATACAGTTGCACTAGCAATCCAATCATGAGATGGGAATACACACACATAGATTTCTTATCTTATTAAGATGAGTTACCTCCACCCAACCCTCCTATGATTAATTTATTATGTTATCACTTTATCATTACAAATAACCTCCAATGAATTATCCAAATGGTCTAGACCCCGACTCCACAACACAAGGAATCCTAGCAGTCTATTCCTCACAACCTCGGAAAAAGCATAGAATCCCACTCTCCCTAACCATGCTCCTAGGCCTTAGGGTAAAACTTACATATGAAGAACATAATCCAACAACAAGAAGGATCACAAATATCATAGAAACAATCATAACAAATTGAGAGCAATCTCCCCATGAAAAAGAACATAATGTCATACACATGGAAGAGAACCTTCACAAAATCATCACAAAGGAGAAGCCAACCATGAATGCAATCCATAAAAGGAATCAAAACCACATGAAATCATCCATAGTGAGGCATATCACATCCTAGTAGAGTCATATAATCAACCTCTCAATAGCAAGGGTCACTCCCTCTCACCGAAGACACATATCGCACATGAACACCTCAATGGTAAGGCATGGATCCTCTTACTGGAGAACTATAAACAACATGAAGGATAAAAAGACATCAAAAGAAACTCTGAGAATGTCAATACATATAGAAAATGTCGAGCTATAGAAATCACAAATCAACCAAGACACTAAATCGAGCTCAAAATTGTCTTTCTAGGACCCTCAAAACAGTCTACCTCTCCCAGAATGTAGAGAAGCGCACCTGAAATGCACTGTGGTGTTCCTGGTAGATGAAATGGAATTTTTGGACCATTCAGTAGCGTTTTAGGGTCATTCTATATCATTTTGAGGTCATTGGCTAGCACTCTCGGTTCTAGACTTAGCTCTCTAAGTATGCACTCTAGCACTCCTGGTTTCCATAATGGCACTCTTGGAATGTAGAATAGCGTTCCTAGTAGTTTTAGTGGTGTTTTTGGTTGTTCTTTTTATAAATTATCCAAAATTGCAGTATAAGCTACTCAATTGGATAGGGCACTTGCCTAGATCAGCAAAGGGGTCAAAAATGACACTCATGACCAACTCAAAAGGCCTAAAATATGTGAAAATCACTGAAGAATATCAAGATTGCAAAGTTGCATGCACATGAAAAGAGAACAATGAGAAAAACTTTCTACTACAGAGTTCAGATTAAGATCTACTATGCATAGCATGAAGGGAAGATAAACAAATCAACAAAATAACATCAAAGGAACATCAATCAAACATAAGGAAGTCAAAACATAATCATCAACACTCCCTAAAGGTCTGCTCCCAGAAAATGCAAGTCACAGAGAGTGGAAAGATACTCTCAGGAAGCTTCAAAACAAAAAGAACCTTACTAAAACAAAGGGAGATCCAAGGAACCAAATAGGAAATAACATGAAACTCCATAATAATACAAATGACATATCTAAATCCCATGGAAACTAGAATATACCATTCACTGAGAACACACAGGAAAAAATTTCGATAATCAATCCCAAATATCTAAATATCAATAATAGTCTGCACTCCCTTCCCAGTTATTTTCAACACCAAATTAAAAGTCTTTCAACTCAAATTCAAGAATTTCCAAAACAATTTCACAATAACCAGTAATCAAATTGCATAGGCACGAAGAGGACTGTATTTCTAGAAAATGAAAACTTTGAAGGAAGAATTGCACCAACCTACAAACACAACCAAAGAATTTAGAAATCTGAAGTTGATCAACCCATAAACAATCCCAAATCCTGATCTAAATCTTCAATTGAATTCAAAAATCAAATCCAAAATTTGTTGGATGATCAACCCGACAACGATTCCAAAAAATAAAATAAATATGAAAATCATTCAAAAACATCAACCAATCAAAATATTTCATTATACTATATATTATACCTACCTTTTCATGGTTCAAGGAAGGTATTTAATAAATATATTTTTATTTACCTACCTTTCCATCCAACCAATCAAGTAAAAGGGTAGGTAATATATATTATAAATGCAATTACCGACAATATTAAATTTATATAAAGACATTCAATAATAATACTTTACCCAATATTTTAATGCTCTCCTTTCCCCGGATGAAAAAAGAGGGGGTAATCCTACAAATCAGAATGTTATTGATGACTTTTCTTCCTTTGTACAAGACACTGTGTTATTCGATATTTTCCCTTCAAATGGTTCTTTCACTTGGACTAATAGGAGATATAAATGCTAGATTGCCTCTCGCCTTGACAGATTTCTTATTTCCCTAAACCTACGTTTGAGCAACTTTTCCTTTTCTTCTGAGATTCTTACCTCCTCAAATTCTGACCATTTCCCAATTTTGCTCAATTTTGATAAATTGGATCATGTTTCCTTTGTTAGACCTTCTTTTAAGTTTGAGAAAATGTGGTTCACTCATCCTCATTTTCTTTCTTTATTAAAGCAATGGTGAATAAGTGCTCCGTTTTGCAAAGGTACTAAGATGTTACAATTTTATTCCAAACTGAATTTTTTGAAATCTCAAATTATGGCTTGGAATAAATTAGTCTTTAAGAATATTTTTCATGAAAAAGAGGTAGTTTCCAATGATTTGAAGGTTGTTAATGAGGAGATTATTAGACATGGCACTAATTCCTCCACTAATGATGCTCAAAATAAATTGCAAGCTTACTGGGACATCGTTTGCTCCGGGTTGAAATCTATTGGCAGCAAAAGTCTCATGAGGTTTGGCTTAAAGAAGGTGATAGGAATACTACCTTCTTCCAAGCTGCAGCCAAGCTTAAACAAGTTGCTTCTACAATATTTAGTATTAAGGATTCTAAGTCTAGTTATGTCCTTAATTCAGATCAGCAGATTAGAGAGGAGGGGGTGTTTTTTTTTAGGAATTGTTATCTCCTTCTTTTTCTTCTTCCTTTATGGATCATCATGTGGATTTTCTTTTAGATTCCATCCCCTCCCTTGTTTCTCATGAGGATAATGACTTTCTTATGAGGCCTTTTTATTTAGATGAGCTTCATTCTGTTATTTTTTCCATGGCCCCTGACAAAGCTCTGGGTCCTGATGGGTTTACTATCTTGTTATTTCATAAATGTTGGGATTTTATTGGTTTTGACTTATTAATGGTTTTGGAAGAGTCTAGGAGGGGTGGGTATATACTTAAAAATTTTAACATCACTTATATTTCCCTTATCTCGAAATCTAAGAATCCCCAAACTTTTGTTGAATTTACACCCATTTCTTTGTGCAACTCTATTTACAAAATCTTCACCAAGGCTATTTATTTAAGACTTAAAATTATCCTTCCTAGTATCATCTCTCCTCAACAAGGAGGTTTTGTTTCGGGTTGGGAAACTCATGAGGGAGAAATTGTTGCTCATGAAACTTTACATTCCATAAATTCGTCCAATATCCCATCTTTTGTGGTCAAACTTGATATGATGAAGGCTTATGATAAAGTTTGCTGGGCTTTTTTTCTCAAAGTTTTGAGAAAATTTGGTTTCTCTGAAAGCCGGCGTAAATGGATCAAGAGTTGTATTTCTATTGCTTCATTTTTTTTCATCATTAGTGGAGCTCCCTCTGGATACTTTTCTTCAATCTAGGGTGTTAGACAAGGAAATCCTTTATCTCCTTTCTTATTTATCATTATGGCAAAATCTTTTAGTCGATTGGTTATTAAGCAAAGGGATCTGGGCTTTTGGCAAGGGGTGTTAATTCCTAATTCTGATATTTCAGTCACTCATAACCTTTTTTCTGATGATACACTTGTATTTGGGTCTTCTTCTATTCAAGAGGCTACTCATATTAAATTTATTCTGGATACTTATACTGTTGGATCTGGCCAACAGATTAGCCCCCATAAATCCAAGATCTTCATTTTTAATACTCCTCAGTTGGTGGCTGATAGACTTGTGAATATCTTAGGTTTCCCAATAGGCTCTCTTCCTTCTACCTATTTGGGAATTCCTTTCTTTATGGGATTTGCTAAGTCTTATTTTTGGAATTCGGTTATTGAGAGACTTAAATCTTGTATTTTTGCTTGGAAGGCTAGGTGGTTGTCTCTTTCAGGTAGGATACTTCTCATTAAAACAGTCCTATCTGCCATTCCTAATTACTATATCTCATTTCTTCAAGCTCCCACATCAATCATCTCCCAAATTGAAAAGATTATTCAATCTTTTCTTTAGAAAAATAACATGATAGAAGATAAAAAGATTCCACTAATTTCTTTGACCAAGATGTCTCTTTCCAAGAAAGTTGGTGGTGCTGGGATTCAGGACTTATCTAAAAGAAATAGGGATCTTGGGGGCAAACTAGTTTGGTCTATGTATACTAAGCCCCAATCTTTGTGGTGCCAAATTATGCAGGCTAAGTATTTGGATTCCCAAAATCCTACTAGGATCTTCACAATTTATAATCCTCCACAGGGGTCTGCTATTTGGAACTTTATGATCTCATGTAGGGAAGTGGTCTCTAATTTTCCCTCCTGGCAAGTCCATTCGAGGGAGGATATTCTTTTTTGGAAAGACTCCTAGAATGGCTTTCCCCCTTTTTCGCATCATGATTCTCTTGCTTTTGTTTCAATTGTTCTTTCTTAATCATGGGGAGTTAGATTGGTTGATTATTTAGATAGTGTTGATTTGTTTTCTCACAAGGTCTCATGAAAGGATCCCTCTACTCTTCCATTGTCCTTGCAGGAAATTCAAAATTTTAAATCTGTTTTGAAAGACCAAGTGGCTTTCCTTTCTAACATCAAAGATCAACTTATTTGGTGGCCTTCTAAATTGGGAAACTACTCTGTTAAAGAAGGATATTTTGCTACTCAACAAATGGCCAATCAAAATTCTCCTCATCATGCCTTTTTGTTCTGTTGGAATAATTCAGTATTATCTAAAGCTGGTGTTTTTTCCTGGCTCACGCTGCAAAATAGAATTTTGACTAGTGATCATTTAGTCAAATTTAATATTGCAGCCTCCTTTTCTTGTGTCTTATGTTGTAAAGCTCTTGAAGATGTCAATCATATTTTTCTTCATTGTGAGTTTGCGAGTTGTTGTTGGCATTTTGTCCTCCAAAAGTTATCTCTTTCATTCCCTTTGCCTTTATCTTTATGGGACATGTTTCAGTCTTGGCGAGTTTTGTATTCATCTTCTCTATTTTCTTGTTTGTGGTTTATAATTCCCTCTTTAGTCATATGGGCCATTTGGTGGGAAAGAAACAAGCACATTTTTAGATGTGACTCATCAGATTTATCGGTTGTTCTTGGGATTTTGGAAAGAAGTATTATTGAGCAAGTTAATGCTCATGTTCAAAAAAATTTTAATATGAATTCAGAGTTCTCTTCCTGGGACAATTTTATGATTTCTTCTTGGAAAAGTATCATTATTACTGTATCACCCGCCTTTCCAAGGATTCGAAAAACACCTATAGACCGAAATTCCATAAAATGGCATCCTCCTAATGCCCCTTTTTGTAAATTGAATTTTGATGGATCCTCCCATGGAAATCCTGGTGATTTAGGAATAGGGATAGTTTTTCATGATCATTTGGGTTCTTTATTAGCATTAAAAGCTATGCCAATTTCTTCTAGCACAAATAATATGGCCGAGGCTTGTTCTCTTTTAGAAGGTCTTGTTATGGCTAAGGATTTGAATTTCAAATACCTTCATATTGAAGGTGATTCGACTATTATCATTAATGTTTGCAAAGCAAGAAAAGCTGATAATTGGGATTTCTGATATATTCTTGAATAAATATGGACTCTTCTTGATACATTTGAACACCTCATCATCTCACATGTTTATCATGAAGGTAATGCATTGGTTGATTGCCTCGCTAATATGGGTTGTGACAAAACTGTTATTGATTCCTCTCGATTGGGGTGTGATTTGATGAGCTTCCCAAACCTATTAAGTATCGCATGTAGAGAGTCGAGTATTTAATCTTTATTATTATATAATTTCTTGTTTATATGAGTTGATATTCTCTTCTCTTGGTGAGGTATTCCTTTTCATAATTCCATTTGGTTTTGATTTGAGGTACTTTGCTTTACTCGATCATCACTTGGAATTCATTAATGATGAGTTGGTTGTTATTGATGTTGTTCGTGTGTTTGGTACTCTCTTCTGGTGCGAAATCTGGAGATATTTATTTTTACATTAGGAATATGTCCCTCATATGCCATTTAAAGTTTGGCATGGCGTTGTTTTCATGATTATCTTTCTACGCTGCTTCTTTTGATTTGTCGGATTTTTTATGATATATCTCCTCTTTCTTTTCATTTATGGCATAAAAATTTTGGGCTTCATTTCTCTCTAGCATTTCCACATTCATCTCTTCTCCTTTGGCATTTGTCTATAATGGTGTACTGTAGATCTCATGTTGTTGGTGTCAGTTATGTTTTGGACCCTTGTGTTTCTTGTAAATTCTCTGTGTTTTGTAGTATATATATTTTAGTTGCAGGTATTTTTTGGTGTAGGGGCATGTCAATTTTGGTTGCAAGAGTTCTTTGATGCAGGGCCTTCAAGATATCCCATGAAGATGGATTTGTCCTTCGATGCTAGTTTAGTCCTCTTGCTTTTTGGAGCTCTCTTCTTCATTCACTGGGCAGCCTATGTTATTTCTTTTTCATGTCCTTATTTTGTAAATAAGCTTGCATGCTCCTATTCTCTAAAATGAGCTTGCATGCTCCTATTTGTAAATGAGTCTGCATGCTCCTTTGTTGATCTCTATTTTTTAACTAGCTCCGACTACAGGATTGTTCACTACTTCTCTTCTATAGTCATGTTGATGAGCAATGACCGGAGTTTTTCTTGTTGGTTCTTTTCTCTAGGAGCTCTGTTTGAACCATTTTTTAAATATATTATAAAAATTATATATTATTAATAAAATATATCAAGTGGCAATGCCACCTTGCCAAAAAAAAAAATTAATAAAGCCAATAAATCAAATTCAACAATAATAATAAATTAAATAAAGAAATGCAACAATAAATAAAATAAATAAATAAAACACTCATCAATAAAACAACATAAATAAATCATTAATATAATTAAATCTCATCAATAATCAATTTAAATAAATAAATAGATTATTAATAATTCAAAAAAGTACAATAATTAAATCAATTGTTAAAGCAATAAACCAATTAAATTAATCCTAATTCACAATGAAACCATCATCCAAAAATAATTAAATAAATATCTATAATCAAATAATTAGATAATAATCATATTACCCAAATAAAAAGGCATATACCCCAATCATCTTACACCAAGGGGACGAAAATAACATAGGAACCTAACCTCAACTTGTGTCGTGGCACAAACGACAAGGTGCACAACTTAGACCTAGAGTGTGTGAGGGAAACTGTCATCTCCGACAACTTGCCATTCGATAGGAAATGCTCAGACCTATGAAGTCGGGTGGAGTTGATGTCTGATACTTGCAAACTTGCATCAAATACTAAACATAACATATATGATACATATACATCATATTAAAAAGGCATGTGATAGATAATCGTGATAGCATATCATGCTCTCAATGAGTGATATAACATCGTCTCTACTCACGAAGACAATCACACAATATAACATCAATACATCACATAGAATAGTAATCATGAGATAGGGTTAGTACATCATAAGATATCATCAAATCACCATAGATATAGTTCATGCATATCAAATAAGCACATAAAGATCATCAAATAAGAGTCCATCATCATAACAATCTATGAATATCATCATCATCATCCTCATGAAATACTAATGACTAGCACACATAATATGTCTAGCATCCATAATGAAGCATCTGAATCATGAGTTAAACCATAAACATTTGTCTAAAACACTACAAGATAGTCTATACTATTGCCAAAATAGTTTATCGATGCATAAAAAAGAAAGGTGAATTAGGGAGAGGCACTACAACATCCACCAATGGAGGTGAATGTGGGGGTGATGCTAAAGGAGAATTAGGTGCTATGGGAGGTGAAGATGAAGGTTTGGGATGAGGTGATAGTGACTTTTGAAGTGATGTAGTTATTTTATTTGGTGGTGAATATTAGGAGGGAGAAGATAAGTTTTTTTCTTTTGTGAGATAAATGTAGGAATTGTTCTCAACTTCTTATTTTTTCATAAAGGGGCCTCTTCATCTTCTAATATTTTTTCTTCTTTTGAGGATTCTTGAAGATTGGGTATTTTCTTTACTACTCGAGCACTTTGGTATGATATCTAAAAATTGAGATTCTTTAGAATCTATAGACTTTTATCCAAAAAGGATTTCTCAACATAAATCATGATATTATTGTATATTGGTTTTATTCTTATTTCCTTGGAAATATATGATTAGTTTAATTTTTGCACACACCTCTGATAAATTATTGTGGGAAGTGTATTATATACTTTTTCTTCCTTTCAAGTATATCATTTACTTTTTCATTTATAGATTATTTATTATGCAAACCTATTCTTAATTAGATGATTTAATGAAAATACTTATTCAAGAAATATATGATGATGCAATAAGGAATATGATGATAACTCTCATTTTAGATTTTAGAGTTAAATTGGTGATAAATTTATAATAAATGTGTCAAACTAAACTTGTGTATGAATTTAAATCCAGATATACAAATTTGAATTGCACTAATTTGGATGCCTTTAGTACTTATACTCATTAATGTCTTCATTTTGCATTTGAAAGTGTGTGGTATCTATAGACACCATTAAGGAAACTATTTTTTAGGGTAGTCTCTTTTGATCAAACCTTTTTTGCCAAGTCAGTTGAATGGAATCAAATGTTGAAAGTAATAAATAAACATGCAAGGAAACCTAAGATTAATATATGTAGATTGTGCAATGATATTTCTCTAATTGTGATCTTTATGTTAGCATGCAATATGGAACTAATAACCCTCAATGTCCAGATGGATTTAAATATTTAGAGTTGTTCTTAAATATATCACCCCAACATAAAATTCAACAATTTTTAATACTGTAGTTGGCTTATAATAGCTAGCTAGAGAGATTGTTTAGATTAAAATTATAATTTTGAAGGTTCAATGGTCATTTTCATGCTTGTGTACTTTTGATACCATGACTATATATCTAAACCTAATAAAGAAATAAATAAAGGTCAAAATTAATTTCTTGAGACGTATACAAATGAAGTTGAGTAACTTTCATACTATTTATCAACTTCCATGTTAAAATGTGGCACTTGTACATTGATATGACACCAAGCTTCACTCACAATCTGATGACAATCTTAATATATCAAACATTCTCCTTATGCTAACATGAAGTCATCTCTAAGCAATTTTTAAGGTATAAATGTAATGTATATTACTTTGTTATGATTACTTTACTTCATTTTCTAATTGATACTCAATAAGACATAACCATCTTCAATAAACATTTAACATTGTATATAATTATATATTTTTAATGACCCTTTTATTATTTTCAAAAATATATATTTTATATTAATTAAAAAAATTAAATAAAAAAATTATATTTGAAAACTTTTGCAATACAATTATCCGAATCAAAATTTTAAATATAAATTAATTATAAATAGAATAATAAATTGAAACAACAAAATCAATAAACCGAAAATATATTTTACGATAATGTTCAAGATTGCTCCATTAAATAAACAACCATTACAAAGCTTATCATAATAGCACAAACAAGCATCATTAATACGCACATATATCTGCCATACAGACAGAGATAAAGACAATATCAGTGCTTGAAAGACTCGATCATTTGAGACCTCTAATTAGAAGACAAGGACTCGCTGTTCCCTTAGGTGGTCCGGAAGCCAAATGGACTGATGTCTGCGTCTCAGACCAGAAAATTCGGGACATTTTCTCAAACTGTTGCATTGTCGTAAATCTAATTGTGTTAA
Organism: Cryptomeria japonica; assembly: GCF_030272615.1. NCBI lineage: Eukaryota > Viridiplantae > Streptophyta > Pinopsida > Cupressales > Cupressaceae > Cryptomeria > Cryptomeria japonica. The sequence goes on along the minus strand of NC_081412.1, from coordinate 538,183,924 downwards.
ACGTGGAAGTTCCCCAATCTTGGAAGGCAGATCTTCTAACCTAAAGCAAGAGAACAAATTGAAATATTTCAGCGAGCTGAGTTCCCCTATGTTGGAGGGCAAGGTTTTCAATTTCATGCAACAACTTAAATCTAAATGTGTTAAGGAAATAAGATGCCCGAAGGTAACAGGTAATTCCTTCAGTTCCGCACAATTGCACTTCAGTTCTTCTAAAGATGTAAGCTTCCCAAAGCTAGAAGGCAGTTCTTTAAGCTCATCTGACTGCAGGCTCAACTTCTTTAACTGACTTAGTTTCTCAAAGCCAGAAGGCAATGCATTCAATTTCGAACATTTTTCTAGATTCAAAACGTCCAGAGAGCTTAATTTCCCAAAGCTTGATGGAAGTTCTTTTAAACTAACACATTCTGCTAGATTCAAATGTTTCAGAGAACTCAGGTCTCCAAAAGTTGAGGGTAATCCTTCCAGTTGCTTGCAACTTGCTAAGATCAACTCTTCTAAACAACTTAATTGCCCGAACGATTTCGGCAGATTCTTCAAAGAATTGCCACCACGGATGCTCAATTTACATAATGAATGGAGTTCGCATACCTGCTCAGACAGCTCCTGCATTTTATCCCATTCATCTAATATCAAAATTTTGAGGACCACTAAATGATCAAGCCGTTCGGGCAATCTCTGGAGAGTTCTCAATTCTTTTAAATCCAATTCCTCCAAAGAGGAATCTAGGATGACGTTGGGCTTCTGAGAATTGCTAGATTCGTGAGATTGTGCTGTGGCTTTCATCACCCGTAGCTTCTTGGGTAACTGCGTCCATTTTGTGATTCCATTTTAAATAATCGCTTCCAAATATAAACAAAAAAAACAATTAAATATAAGAAACTATAAGAAATGAGGAAGGACTCACCTGATACAAAGTCACAACGTCCTTAAAGACAGGGCCATGGAGCACAGCCAATTCCTCAAGTGACTCCAAATTCGGAGGCCATAAAGCAGAAATCTCGCCGCCTAGAGAGAGAAATCTCAATTCTTTAAATTTTGGTATCTTTTGGCCTGATCGTGTTACCTTTTCCTTGTTCCCCAAGGCCAGAACTCTCAACAATCTTCTCATCGAGACAATGTGCTTCTCATCAAGTTCATACCCAGATTCAGAATCCTCCCCGCTAAGCCAGACTCCTTTAATTTGACCGAACCTCTGCAAATACATGATATAACTGTGTGAAAATACATTAAAAAATATATGGTGGAAAATGATATCACTCGACGTTTTTGTTAAGACAGTGAAGAATGATATCTCTCCACTTAAGCATTCTTACATATATTTTTCAAAGATATATATGCTAATATGCCATTCATACTGGACTTAATATTGAGTTTTTATACTGTGCCAGGGTAAGATTCCAAAAACATACCTGATCGTTATCCGCAACTTCGAGCCAAGATTTCATATCCATAATTCTACTTGATTCAGAAATACTCAGCCCTTCTGCATGGATTGTATCATGAACGATCACCTTGCCCTTGTTGGAAGTCTTGAAGAAAGCCGCCTTTTCCAGATGTGTGATTTCCTCTGCTCCAACGATATACTCTACATCGCGGCGACTCCAGTTGAAAAAGAAGCAGCAAATATCAAAAAACGCTTCCTGCGTAGAAGGCTCCAGCTCATTACACACGAAAGTCGCTGCGCGTTGGCTCAGAGTCTCTTTATTTGCTCTCTCCAAAGCTTCAAACATTTGCGTACATCTTTCTCCCGTGTAGTTATGCTTACGCAAATGAGCACCAACAATTTCTAAGGCTAACGGAATCCCAGCACAAATCTTAAGGGCTTTCAGCACGTTATCCTTATGTCTGGTACCATCAGCACTGTAATCTCTCAGCAAAATTTTGGTTGCCTCTTGGTCCGGGAGTGTACCCACAAGATGCTCACGACATGCAAGCCCGGCCTCTTTGAGCATTCCTGTCACAGCCAAATTTGGAGTTGTGAGCACCATTCTGCTCCCATTTGGAAGGCTTCCTAACCGCTTTGGGAAAAGCTCTTCTAATTCTTCTGTCCGTAGAGCGTTATCAATAAAGAGAAATACTGGCTTATTTCCATGTGCTTGGAAAGCACTGGTGAGATGATCCCGACCCTCTGCACTGTTTCTCAATGTTGCGTTCCTGTCATAAGTATATGCTGGGAAGACATCTTTCAATATTTGCTCTTGCATAGACTTTATATCATTCCTGGAGCGGTTTTGTTGGATTTCAACTCCCCAGTAATTGTAATCTGTGAGATCTAAGCCTGCAATAACTGCAGTAGCGAGAGTGGTCTTTCCTATGCCCCCAAATCCATGAATAACTAGAGCAAACGAGGAGTTTTTGTCTGTTTCCATGTCGAGCAACTTTATTACTTGTTCCTTCTTCTTTTGGATGCCAACTGCCGATGAGCAGACAAACAATTGTAAGCTAATAACAACATATGCAAACGGTGATGCCAACCTGACATGTAAATATACTTTGAAAATTTTGGCGTATATATTTACCTGCATAATCTGGATAAATGAGCTTCCCTGGAGGGAAGACAACAGGCTGCTCAGATTTTACTCCAATTAGATGGAGCTGATTTATTTTGGATTGTAAAGCTATCAAGGTTATGAAGTCCACAGAAGCCTTTAAATAACTGCTTGCAAATCATTTCAATTACAATAAGCAGGCATAATTCATGACCATCATAGTAGAATTTACATGAAATTCATAAATGTAATTAAAACACTAACTTACCTGAAAAAATTTCTAGATTTCAATTGAGAAGCGCACATCATAGATCCTTCAACAATCATTATAATTGCCTCTCTCAATATCTTTTCTTCTTCTGGCTTATCATAATTCAACAGTTTTATATGCCCAGCAAGTTTAACCATTTGACTCAAGAGATCTATGCATTCATTCTGGTTTTCTAAGACCTGACGAATCTCTTCTAACAGAAAAGCTATAATGGATAGCCCTCCTACTACCCAATGCACCCTCCCCACATAATCCAATATTCGTGCTACATCTTGTCTCCTTACTTCGTCTCCCTGTAGACACAATCAACGTAAATTCCAATTCCTCCCATATAATTTATAAATGCTGTTAGCTAACCTTGAATTCAGAACGAAATCAAAATAAACAATTACCTTCTCCAGCTGAATATTCTTATTCAAAACTTCAACGAATGTAGACCCACTCTGGATAAGGGAACTCCATACTGAATTCTCCCTACCCTTCAGTGCACCGGAAACAGGTTCTGAAGAAGTGCTTGACTGCATTTACAAACAGGACAGCATTCAGTAAAAAGCCAAAGGAAATGAACATTTATTATGATTATAGTTGTAGCTGACTCCCATACTAACCCTGTTTATAAGAGACTGCAACTTCTCGTCGATGAGATCAATCAAATAATCAATGTTGGCATCCTTTTTGATGGATTGAAAGAGATTGATACAATTTTCTACAGTGGGAGACTGCGTCTGAGCTGGTGGCGGCTGCGGCTGAGGCAGTGGCTGGTGAACGGACGGAGGCGGATGAGGAGGATGAGGAGGAGACTCCGCCGCCGTCTTTGGTTTCTTGGACGCACAGCAGCCCATGGTAGGTAAATGCAAGCGAGATGAGATGATTTGTCCCGAGTTCGGAACCGATTGCTTTATAGGGTGCCTATCTCGTGATAAGAACTCCTGCAAGTTTAAATCAAAAGAGCTTTGGATGCTTCACCGTCCCATCCAATTCGGACAAGGAAATTCGCCCAACTTTAACCTTCCTTCTGGATATATGTTCCACTTTGTTCAAAGTTCTTTGCTTTCAGACGAAGTTATTCTTCATACTCTTTTGTTCTCAGGACGCTTTAACAGCTGTTTGGAGAAAATTGAGAAGCATATTATGTGATTGCCATACACAAAACTAAAAGAAATGATTCGACCTGATGATCTGCCTTTCACAGCTGTAATAAACATAACAAATTATATAATAGTAAGTGCCCAGCACTTTAGTTCTTTTCACTTTTACACAGAGAATATATCAGTGAAGACAAGGAGAATACAAGGCCCGCAACCCAGGCAACTACAATGAGGTTAGAAACGTGATTGTAGGGCACGATGACAGGAATGCATATAAAGCATTGAAGAAGCGTAAAATTGCATTCACATGAACTAGAATTGCACTTTCAATCAGGGAAAAATTTGGTCTATTTTTTAGATAAATTTGTGTAGTACTTGAGGTCAATTGATAAGTCATGATTTTGTTTGTGCAACAAAGCTGTCAATGGAGAAGTGACGGGTTCAAATCAACTCTGCATCCATTTAAAAGTATCTAATCATAACTAAAGTAAAACCTTTAAATTAAGAAGATAATCAAATTTGATTACCAATAAGTTCATGTTATGTTTGCAATAGGGTGAGAGTAAGAGAGGTAGAGATAGGGCTAGAAATAGGAAGAGATAGAGGGGGTAAGAGCGAGAGAGAGATGGATAAAGAGGTAGAGATAGAGAAGAAGATAAAGATATAGATAGAGATAGAGATGAAGAAAGAGGATAGGCGGATGAAGAGATGGAAAGATATATGGAGAGATAAAGAGAGAGGAGAGAAGAATAGATAGAGATGGAATAGAAAAATAAATAGAGGGAGAGGGGGGAAGATATAATTGTAGAGAGTGAAGGAGAGATAATTAGATAGCACTAAAGGGATTAGATGAAAGAATAAATATAAAGAGGTGGATATAAAGAGGAAAAGAGATATAGATATAAGGGTCTAAAGGGAGGGATAAGGAGAGAGGGGGGGTAATAGATGGATGGATAGAGGGAGACATATCTAGAGATAGAAGGGAAAGATGAAGATAGTGGTAGAGGATATGTGCAGGATCATGGTGTGCCAAAACAGGCCCTTAAATGGCAATGAAATTTCAGAAAATTAAAGTTATGCAACTTGACATGAAAATTTGAATAAGTTGTGAACATTATTTTTAAAATATGTAAGAAGAGAATCTATAGAAAATTGAATGTAGTTTCTAAGCTACTAGTTGTTTTTTGAAAAGAAAATTAAAATCCTATTTGATGAAAATTGCAAATTTCAATGCAATGGTACTAAAATTTTAGGAAAAAGATAAGAAGTAGACATATGTCTAACCACCCTAATCCCAATCAAATCATAATATTTTTTTATAATATCTATAATATAAGTATTAGACTCATGTCCGGATGTGACACATATTTTTTATAATTTTTTATAAAGTAAATAATTATTTATGATTTTTTTACTACAGCTTTTCAGAAATTCAAAAACTCCTAGGTTTGACCACCTTAACTTGGTCAAAACCTTATGAACTTTTTTTTTTTTCAATTTTTCCCATAGTAGACAAAGCATAGGATGTGACGCATGTTTCGGATTCAAAAAATGTTATACCATTTGAAAGTTATGAGTGTTTCTCAATCAATCTATCAATTGGGACTTTTGTCAAAATTCAATTAGAAAAAAATAATAATTATTTATTAAAGTCGAAATAAAACAAGCCTTATATTGTTGGAAAGCTGAGAACGTCCTTAAGAAACCCTTTTCGTTTTATCAATTTTGGGTATAAAAAAAGTTGTCAGCCACTAGTGTAAAGTCTAGAAAATCAAGGAATACTAAAAAACAAATTTTTTCAGTTGACTTTCTAGCCTTGTCACTTCCAAGCCAAATCTCAAAGCATTCCCAAGCCAAATTTTTAAATTTCAAATTTGTACAACAAAAATCAGATATCCGGTACAATCGGATATCCGATTATCCAATTTTAATAAGTAAACTCACTAACTAAATTTATACATAATTAATCTATTGTTTATTAATATATTAATATATAATATATTAATATACAATATATTAATTTATAAATAAATTAGTATATGATATTAGGCAGAGGGAGAGGGGGAGTGGGGGAGGGAGAGGGAGAGAGAGATTAGGGGAGAGAGAGGGGGGAGAGGGGGGGAGAGGGAGAGGGGAGGGGGGAAGGGAGAGAGATAAATAGATTAGGGGAGAGAGAGAGAGAGAGAGAGAGGGGAGGGAGAGAGAGAGAGAGAGAGAGAGAGAGAGAGAGAGAGAGAAGGGGAGAGGGAGAGAGAGAGATTAGGGGAGAGAGAGAGAGAGAGAGATTAGGGGAGAGGGAGGGGGAGGGAGGAGGAAAGAGAGAGGGGGAAAGAGAGAGGGGAGAGAGAGGGGTGAAGGGAGGGAGGGAGAGGGGGGAGAGAGAGATATGGAGGGGAAAGAGAGAGAGAGAGAGAGAGGGGGATATGTATATATATATAGAGAGAGAGAGAGGGAGGGAGGAGGAAAGGGTCATATTGTGTCTGAAGGGGTCATATTGTGTCTGAAGACCCATTTGAACACAATATGACCCCTTAGATGTCAAATTTTTGTAAGCTATATTTGCACTGCTTTTTATATTGTAATAATGATTCATCTTCCCACCTTATGACACACTATGACCCCTTATAACACCATATCATGTCGTTAGAGGTCATATGGTGTCCTATGGGGTCATGTGATACCGTATGACCCCTAAGGACAACATATGACCCCTTATGACACTATATTGGGTCGTTATGAGTCATATAGTGTCCTAAGGGGTCATATTGTGTCCTACGACCCCTTAGGACACCATATGACCTCTTACGCCACCAAATTGTGTTGGTATGGGTCATATCGTGTCCTAAGGGGTCATATTGTGTCATGTGACCCCTTTAAGACACCATATGACCCCTTAGGACACAATATGACCCTTTACAACTCTATAAAGTGTCGTTATGAGTCATATGACCCCTTATGACACCATATGGTGTCGTTAGGGGTCATATGGTGTCCTAAGGCATCATGGGACACCATATGACCCCTAAGGACAACATATGACCCCTTATGACACCATATTGGATCGTTATGGGTCTTATGGTGTCCTAAGGGGCCATATTGTGTCCTACGACCCCTTAGGACACCATATGACCCCTTAAGAAGCCAAATTGTGTCGTTATGGGTCATATTGTGTCCTAAGGTGTCATATTGTGTCATATGACCCCTTTAAGACACCATATGACCCCTTAGGACACAATATGACCCTTTACGATTCTATACGGTGTTGTTATTAGTCACATGACCCCTTATGACACCATATGGTGTTGTTAGGGGTCGTATGGTGTCCTAAGGCGTCATGGGGCACCATATGACCCCTAAGGACAACATATGATCCCTTATGACACCATATTGGGTCATTATGAGTCCTATGGTGTCCTAAGGGGTCATATTGTGTCCTACAACCCCTTAAGACACCAAATTGCATCATTATGGGTCTTATTGTTTCATATGACCCCTTTAAGACACCATATGACCCTTTAGGACACAATATGACCCTTTAAGACTCTATATGATGTCGTTATGGGTCACATGACCCCTTATGACACCATATGGTGTCGTTAGGGGTCATATGGTGTCCTAAGGGGTCATGGGACACCATATTACTCCTTATGACACCATATTGGGTTGTTATGAGTGCTATAGTATCCTAAGGGGTCATATTATGTCCTACGACCCCTTAGGACACCATCGGGCCCCTTACGACACCAAATTATGTCGTTATGGGTCATATTGTGTCCTAGGGGGTCATATTGTGTCATATGACCCCTTTAAGATAACATATGACCCCTTAAAACACAATATGACCCTTTACAACTCTCTATGGTGTTGTTATGGGTCACATGACCCCTTTATGACACCACATGGTGTCGTTAGGGGTCATGGGACACCTTATGACCCCTAAGGACAACATATTACCCCTTATGACACTATATTTGGTCATTATGAGTCCTATGGTGTCCTAAGGGGTCATATTATGTCCTAAGGCCCCTTAGGACACCATATGACCCCTTACGACACTAAATTGTGTCGTTTGTTGGCATTTTACATATAGATTGCATTAATGATATGTTGTCATTGATGTCAATTGAACCGGTGAATGGTATTCTTGATATTGTTGATGTTATTGTTGTTATTGCTTTTCTCTTGTAACTAGTGTGATAAACTTTGTGGAAGATGTTGTAAAGTGGTATGGTAGTTTGTAAGTTAAACTAGTGTATGGTTAAATCCTTTCTATGTTATGTAACCAGTAAACCCTACCAGTTGTTTTTTTTGTTAAATCCTAACCGATCAAAGTTTGTTGGTTTAAGATATGATGTTGAGCGGTAATCATGGTGACATGTGTGGTCATTGTATGAAGATAAATTCAAGTTATTTTGGCATGTTTGTTTGTCTAGGGAAGGAGAAAAGTGGATTGCATCAAATGCATAGCGCGTGATGAGTTACAAGTCCAATGCAACGGTAATCATGGAGCGGTTGGAATTTTCTTGATTAATGTGAAGAGATTGTTATGATTTCTAATGGTCAAGATTGTACTGACTTGTTTGTAATCTCGATGATGAGAATTAGGTTTTTGTTGTGTTACCGACCTAATTGATTTGTATTTAAGGTTAATGAAGTTGTTTTATTTTTGAGTTGGCAAAATTGGCAGAAATCAGTTGAGTGTGAGGTTGCCTAACCTGAGAATGGATCTGCAGTTTGAGTAAAGGTAGATTGAAGCTTAAGAAGGATCTAATCAAGCAGATATAGTGCTATTCAAACAGATCAAGAAAAACCTGATGTTTTCTAACAATCTCAACAGAATTGAAATCCCCTAACCGGGTAAGCTCTAACAAGCTTGGTTACTTTCTAAATCCTCTCACAAGGTGATCCATTAGTTTGGATTCTCAAATCCTCTACCAAGGTTACTCCTAACAGGGTATTGTTCTTTTCATCAAGGCATATTTGTAAATCCCTTAACTGGGTGATTGCTAATAGAATCAATTCTTTGCAGGACTTATTGTAAAAGCTTTAATAGGCTTGGCTCCTAGTAGGGCGAACCTCAAAAGAGTTTAGATAGCTATCCTTGTGAGTATCATCTCACCGTGGTTTTTACCTATTTGGGTTTTCCATGTATAAATATTTGTGTCAAGTGGTGAATGATTTTGTGGTTATGATTTTATTTGTTGATTTGATTAACTACTTAACTATTCTGATAAGGTGTGATAATTGGAAGCAATGAGAGTTGAATATGTTGATATTTTATTAAGCATTTTTTATGTTTACAAGATTGAAGTTGTTTACTCTTAAAGTTGTTATAACAATTGATGTCATGGAAATGGGGACAAGGCAACAACAAAGTTCAATGTTAATAAGTTAGTTTCAACCATAAAAACAAAACAAAGAACTAAAAACCATTCCAAACATATCAAGAGAGATTTTAAAAAGCATGAAAGAAGTTTAACAAAATAAAAGAAAGGAGAAGAGCCTCCCTAAGATGCTTCCATGATGCCTTTTGATGCTTCTCCCTTGTTTCTCTCCTCTCCAAGTCCCAAATGAGTGTAGCTCTCAGCTTTTAGCACTAGCCATGGATGCCATATGGAGATTCAAGATGGTTGAATATGATAAGCAAATACTATGCAAGAGTAGATAGTGATGCTATGAAAAAGCTCTATGCTAATGCCAGTATAACAACAATACTCTAAAATGCTTTTCTTTTGCTTGAGGAGAAGGGTTCTATTTATAGAAGAAATGGGGAAATGAAGGGTTAAGATTGAATGGTTTAATCAAGGGCCAAGTTTGAAAGTTGGGGATCCATGTGCACAATTGGCACCAATAAAATGGTGACAAGTGTCAACATAGGATTGGGTTGAGAGAAGAGGTTGGAGGCATTAAAGGCCTGAGAAGACCTCATGGTTATCTAGAAGGTAAGGGTCAAGTCTAAATTAAGATTACCCATTGGATTAAGAGTTAATCCAAGGATAAACCTTTGTGCAAATGTTTAAGAGATAATCATGGTCAAAGCATTAATGGCCTGATGAGACCTTTGGGTTGGGTAGAGGTTGAGTCAAAACAAATGTTTTAACCATGTGGGAGGGTTGAATTAACCATTAATGGTTATTGGAGACTTTGGAGATTAAGTGGTTGAAGGTTGAAAGCTTTCAATGGTTATCAAAGACTTTGAGCCATTTAGTGGTTGAAGGTTGGAAGCTTTCAAAGGTTATCCAAGACTTTTAGGCTTTGAGAAGTGACTCCATTTTGCTTAGGAATGTGACAATAATTAGGGGATGGATTAAGTTAATTAGGAAGGGTTTAGAAGAATCTAGAAGGGGTTTAGGCATACAAGTGGATTTTGTAGGAAAATGCAAGTGGGAGAAATTTTGGTATTTTCAATTAAAATAAAATCATTTATTTCAATTAAATGGTGTAAGTTGAATTTGGATAAATATTTAAATAAATATTAATTTATTTAAATGAGAAAAAGAAGATAAAGCATTTAAAATGCTTGAAGACTTTGAGGGAAACCATTAAAGGCTTGAAGACTTTAAGGAAAACCATTAAAGTCTTAAGAAGATTATAGAAGGAAGCCATCAAGTTTGAAGACTTTAAAGCCATCAAGTTTGAATACTTTAAGGGAAACCATTAAAGGTTTCAAGTGGGTGAGGATAAATAGGATTTTAAATAAATAATTTATTTAAAATAGTTGTGCAACTTGCTTTTGTAGGAAAATACAAGTGGGTGGAGGATAAAGGTGATTTAAATAAATTATTTATTTAAAATAATTGTGCAACTTGTATTTGTAGGAAAATGCAAGTGGGTGGAGGATAAAGGTGATTTTAAATAAATGATTTATTTATTTAAATGTGAGAGGTGGGATTTTGGGGGTTTTAAATAAATATTAATTTATTTAAATGTGAGAGAAGATTTAATTAAATAAATATGATTTATTTATTTAATTAATGGTCTGAATTTGGTTAAGTGAATTAAATCAAATAAATTGAATAATTTATTTAATTAATAGGAGAAGAGGGTTAAGATGAATTAATTAAACATATTAATTTAATTAAATATTAATTAAATTAATTATTAATTGATGGTTAAATAATCAAATAAATACTAAGTATTCATTTAATTAAGTGGACAGATTTATGTGACTACAACAATCAAACCAATTGATGTTGGTAATCTTTGAGATATTATCTTGACAGAGTTAATTTGTTGATAAGTTTATTTTGAGTTTGGGAGTTTGTATCAGTTTTTCAGTTTAGTGATTCAGAGCCCCCCCCCCCCCCCCTCTCAGTAATCTACCGGATACTTATTCTTTCATCATATCATCAATTGGTATCAGAGCATCTTGGGTCCTCTTAGATCTCTAAGCCTAGCATCTTGAGGAAAAGATCATGTAGATCATGATGAAGAAAGAAGGTCCTAAGTTCAACAAAGAGAACTATAGAATCTAGAGTGATGGAATGAAGATTTACATCAAGAGTCTTGATAGTCAGTATTGGAAGCATGTAGAAACTAAGTATAATGCACCTACTAGAACTCTAACTGATGATCAGAAGAAATAACAGCAAGAGAATCGTCAAGCATTAGAGGCTATTATAAGTTCCCTGTCTGATGCTGAATATGTAGATGTTCATGGTCTTGAAACTACATATGAAGTATGGAAAAAACTTAAAGAGATTATAGCGGTGATGAACATGTTAAAATTGCTAAAGAGGAGAGTTTAAGAAGAGAGTTTGATGACATGAGAATGTCTGAAGGCAAGAATATCTAGCAGTATGGTCAAAGGATAAAAGAAATAGTTGGTGAAATAAAGAGTGCAGGAGGGAAAGTGCAAGATGCCATAGTAATCATTAAGGTACTGAGAACCCTACTACTAGTCTATGCTATTCGAGTTGAAGCTATTCAGGAGATGAAATCCATTGACAAAATAAAGGTAACTCTTGACTCTATCATTGGCAAACTTACTACTTTTGAGTTAAATGGCTATGATGGTAGTGTACAAAAATCAGAATCTGCATTCAGAGCTTCTATCTCTAACCCATTTGTGAGAAGAAGTAGAGATACCATCCATAGCTATGAATCTAGATCCAATAGAGATGTTGATGATGAAGACAGTTTAGTGGAGCTTGAAGCATTGTTGGCAAAACGACTGCCTAGAAGCACTGGCAAATACAAAGGTAAGCTACCATTGAAATTTTTTGCTTGCAACAAGATTGGTCATATAGCAGCTAATTGTCCTAATAGTGAAAATGAAAACAAGAGAGACAAATTTAAGAAGTATAAGGGTAAAGGCAAGAGAGATTGTCTTGTCGCTATTGATAGTGGTATTACTGATGATGAATCTAATGATGAAGCTAGTGAAGATTTTGTGTTTGTGGCTATTAAGGAAGAAATATCATACCAGAAGGCTTTAGTGTCCAGGATGGATAACTCTGATGATTGGATCATTAATAGTGGTTGTTCACATCACATGACTGATGATCGGAGCAAATTTCTTTCCATGAAAGAATTTGATGGCGGTGTTGTCAGATTTGGCAATGACTCACCCTGTATGGTTAAAGGTAAGGGAGTTATTTTTCTTAATGGGAAGAGCAGTGTTGATGATGTCTATTGAGTTGAAGGTCTAAAGCATAATCTTCTAAGTGTTGCACAGCTAAATGACAAAGGATACCCACTGGAATTTAGAAATGGTATGTACAAAATCTTTGACAACAAAGGTGAATTGATTGCAACTGAGAAGCAAACCAGAGGTAATCTATTTCATCTTAATCGTGAAGTTAGCAACTATTTGATTGCAAAGATAGATGATAACTAGCTTTGGCATAGAAGATTTTATCATATAAACTTTGACAACATTGTTAAAGTGAGTAAGGCTAAGATAGTAAGAGGTCTACCTCAAATAGACAAACCGGTTAATGCTCTTTGTAAAGAATGTCAGTTAGGGAAGATGACTTCTTCTACTTTCAAGAGCAAGTCCTTCTCAGCAGAGCACCTATTAGACTTGGTTCATACAAATCTATGTGGACCAATAAGAACTAGAAGCCTTTCAAATGACAGATATTTCATGATCTTCACTGATGATTTTTCAAGGATGATGTGGGTCACATTCCTGAAGGATAAGAATGAAGATTTTGGTAAATTCAAGGCATTCAGGGTCTTAGTTGAGAAAGAGAGTGGCAAAAAGATAAAATGTTTGAGAAAAGATCAAGGCGGTGAATTCACTTCTGAAGAGTTCATTAAGTATTGTGATGAGAATGGTTTTAAGCGGCAGTTTTCTGCACCAAGGACACCACAACAGAATGGTACAGCAAAGAGGAACAATCAGTCAGTGGTTGAAGCTGCTAGGACTATGTTGATACAAGGAGGTGTAGCGAAAACATTTTGGAGAGAAGTTGTAAGTACAGTTGTCTATACAATGAACCAGATTCTAGTGAAAAGAGGTAAGGACAAGACACCTTATGAATATTGGTATGGAAGATCACCTCGTGTTAGTTATTTAAAGATCTTTGGTAGTAAATGCTTTGTTAAAAGACGTGATTATATTAGCAAGTTTGAAGCAAAGAGTGATGAAGGCATATTTCTTGGCTATTCCACCAAGAGTAAGGCCTATAAATGTTTCAATACCCAGACTTAGAGAATTGTTGAGAGTGTTGATGTTCGTGTAGATGAATGTCCTGAAGTTTCAAAAAGAATCAATTTGGAGAAAAAGGATGAAGATCTTTGCATTTTTCTTTTGGAACCTGAAATAGTTAAATCTGAAACCAGTATGGTAAATTCTAATGTACTTGTTCAACTGAAATAGATAATTTCAAAAGAAGAAGATGATGAAGAAGTTGAACCTGAGGAGAATGATCATGTTATTCCTAGATATGTGAGACTAAATCATTGTCCTAGGTAGATTATTGGGGATAAGGATGCTGCAGTACATACTAGAAGAAGAATAAGAGAGAACTCTTGCATGATCTCCACCATTGAACCAAGAAGTGCTAAGGAGGCTTTTGGTGATGATCATTGGGTTAAGGCAATGGAAGAATAATTGGATCAAATTGAGAAGAACAACACTTGGACCTTGGTACCCCGACTGGTAAATAAGAATGTCATAGGTACTAAATGGGTGTTTAGAAATAAGTTGAATGAAGATGGTGTTGTAGTTCGCAACAAGGCAAGATTAGTTTGCAAAGGTTATGCACAAGAAGAAGGAGAAGATTATGGTGAAACTTTCGCACCAGTAGCAAGACTAGAAGGAGTCAGAATATTACTTGCATTTGCAGCTCATAAGAAGTTCAAGGTATACTAGATGGATGTTAAATCTACATTTTTGAATGGGAGATTGGAAGAAGAGGTATATATAGAGCATCCTGATGGTTATGAATTGACAGATAAAGAAGACATGGTATGCAGATTGCATAAAGATTTATATGGATTAAAGTAGGCACCTAGAGCATGGTATGAAAGACTTCATACACATCTGATGAAGATAGGCTTTGTAAGATCCAATGATGAAAGAAACATTTATCTCAAGTCTGAAGGAGATGAAATACTAGTTAGTGAAGTATTTGTTGATGACATTATATTTGGAGGTAATGATGTCATGAGCAACAATTTTGCAGAGGAAATGAAGATTGAATTTGAAATGTCATTAGTAGGGGAAATAAAAAAATTCATAGGCTTGCAGATACAACAGATGAAGAATGATATTTTCATTACTCAATCTAAGTATGTGAAAGAGGTTTTGAAGAATTTTGGCATGAGTGACTGTAAACCAGTTGGAACACCAATGGTTATAGGTTGTAAATTGTCCAAGGAACATGCATCTAAGTCTATAGATGAAAAAGAATATAGGTCAATGATTGGCAAATTACACGATGTTGTTCACAGTCAACCAGATATTGCCCATGCAGTCGGTATAGTTGCTAGATTCCAAAAGAATCCAAAGGAAGCACATCTAATAGCAACCACGAGAATTTTTAGATATCTGAAAGGTACAGTTGATAATGGGTTATGGTATCCATATGGAGGAAATTTTGATTTGAAGGTGTACACAGATGCTGATTGGATAGGAAATGTTGATGACCAAAAGAGTACAGCCGATGGTGCATTCTTTCTAGGAGGAAGGCTTGTTTCATGGAGTAGTAAAAAGAAGAGTTGTACTTCACAATCTACTGTTGAAGCTGAGTATGTAGAAGCTTATATGAATTGCACACAAGCTATTTGGATGAGGCACATTTTGGAAGGTTTTAAGATGAAGATTTCAGAAGCTATAAATATTTTTGTGATAATACAAGTGCCACAAATATTTCTAAGAATCATATTTTGCATGCAAGGACTAAGCACATTGAATTGAAGTATCATTTCTTGAGGGAGAAAGTTAAAAGTAAAGATGTTATCTTAAAGCATGTTTCAACCAAGGAGCAGCTTGCAGATATTTTTACCAAACCTTTGCCTAAGACTACATTTGAGTGTCTTAGAAGACAACTAGGGGTTGTACCCCTTCATGAGGTTAGTTGAACATGATGCTAATTGCATTAGTCCCTGAAGTACTTGCAGAATTTTACATGGATTGATGTTTTTGGAGTGGATGTATTCCACAGGGGGAGCATCAAGTTGCATTTTGTTGATGCACAGTGAGAATTTAAAATTATGTGTTTTACTTTCAATTTGGCATTGTTGTCAAAGGGGGAGAAGAATTTTGTGTTTGATTAAGTGAACCAGTGACAAGATGATGACAGACAGAGCATGGTGAATACTTGGTATGTCAACCAAGATTCCTATTCACTAATCACAACAGTAAATCAGAGGCATTGGCATTTATATTGCCATCAATACCAAAGGGGGAGATTGTTGGCATTTTGCATATAGATTGCATTAATGATATGTTGTCATTGATGTCAATTGAACCGGTGAATGGTATTCATGATATTGTTGATGTTATTGTTGGTATTGATTTTGTCTTGTAACCGGTGTGATAAACTTTGTGGAAGATGTTGTAAACTAGTATGGTAGTTTGTAAGTTAAACTAATGTATAAGGTTAAAACCTTTCTATGTTATGTAAATGTAGAATTGAAATCCCCTAACTGGGTAAGCTCTAACAAGCTTGGTTACTTTCTAAATCCTCTAACAAGGTGATCCATTAATTTGGATTCTCAAATCCTCTACCGAGGTTACTCCTAACAGGGTATTGTGCTTTTCATCAAGGAATATTTGTAAATCCCTTAACCGAGTGATTCCTAACAGAATCAGTTCTTAACGGGATTTATTGTAAAAGATTTAACAGGCTTGGCTCCTAGCAGGGCGAACTTCAAAAGAGTTCAGATAGCTATCCTTGTAAGTCTCATCTGACCGTGGTTTTTACCTTTTAGGGTTTTCCATGTATAAATATTTGTATCAAGTGGTGAATGAATTTGTGGTTATGATTTCATTTGTTGATTTGATTAACTACTTAACTATTCTAATAAGGCATGATAAATAGAGGCAATGAGAGTTGACTATGTTGATATTTGATTAATCATTTTTTATGTTTACAAGATTGAAGTTGTTTACTGTTAAAGTTGGTATAACAGTAAAACTAGTTGATGTTGGTAATATTTGAGATATTATCTTGACAGAGTTAATTTGTTGATAAGTTTATTTTGAGTTTGGGAGTTTGTATCAGTTTTTCAGTATACTGATTCACCCCCTCTCAGTAATCTACCAGATACTTATTCTTTCATCATATCATCATTGTTATGGGTCATATTTTATCCTAAGGGGTCATATTATGTCATATGACCCCTTTAAGACACCATATGACCCCTTAGGATACAATATGACCCTTTATGACTCTATATGATGTCGTTATGGGTCATATGACCCTTTATAACACCATATTGTGTCGTTGGGGTCATATGGTGTCCTAAGGGGTCATGGGACACTATATGACCCCTAAGAACAACATATCACCCCTTATGACACCATATTGGGTCGTTATGATTCATATGGTGTTCCAAGGCATCATATTGTGTCCTAAGAGCCCTTAGGACACCATATGACCCCTTACAACACCAAATTAGGAATTTTATCGGATATCCGATTTCTGCCACTGCCATTAATGTGGCAACAGTAAAAAGAAAGGCAGCAACGGGAAAAAATTTTGGGACCACAAATTTATACATTAAAATTGGATATCCGATATCCTATTTTATCGGATATCCGATTTTTGTAAATAAAAAAGAGCATTGTGGGCTATTTTGTGCATTCTAACGGCCCACATTCTTCATATTTTGTTTTTTGTCGACAATCATGGGTTTTTAGATAGGTTGAGACAAATTTGTACTTTGAGAGATTCTTAAAGTCAAATCTTATATTGTCAATCATTTAGGAGCATCTTTGTGGAGGTAAATGGGGAGTAGTAGTCGCTGGAAGTCTAAACGCAAAAGAAAACTTTCAAATGACCAAATTGAAGTGTATAGAGAAAGAGATAAAGAAGGTCATAGGATGAGAAGACAAGGTACGTTAAATATTACTAATGTTACTTCAAGTGAAGATGAAATTGAATTTGAAAATGTTAAACAAGTTATTGAAAATGAAAATGTAGATTTTGAAAGTGAAAATTTTGAATATGTTGAAAATGTTGAAAGTGATGATGAAAATGCTCAACATGACATGAGAATGGAAAGTGAAAATTTGGGAGTTGACAATGAAGGTGTCCATAATTTTGGTGTAAATATAAAAAAAATTGACATTGGAGGTGAAAATGTAGAAAATTTTGACATAGGAGGTGAACATGTGGAAAATTTGGACATTGGAGGTTAAAACATTGAAAACTTTGACATTGAAGGTGGAATTGCCCAACCAAGTGAACAATATGTAACACCTAATTAGTTTAGCAATGAAGACCCTCTCATGGATGAAAGACAAATTCCAAATACAAGACCTTCAAGAACCCCAAAATGATTACTTGAAATTGATGAGAACATTATTGCGAATCTTGAAGGCAAGAGGTCAACAAGAATCGTTCGATTGTGGGCTACACAACTTTTCGACCAAAATTTTAGCAATAAGATATTGACCGAGCAATGCCAAATTTTTGTTCGATTGATAAATATGATAAATATAAGACCATTGATAAACAAATTGAAGATTCGTATGAACAAGAAGATGGAGGGAAATTATATTATTGCCAAAAATCTATTTGATGCTCTCAATTCTATTGGAAAGAATGCCAAGGAAAGAGATAAGAGAGCTACTTGAAGAGTGATTACAACCTCCTTAGTAAGCCATCAATTGAGGAAGGCTCGTCAAATGAGTCAAACTTTGGATAGGGCACTTGCACGAAGACAAAGACTTGACGATCCACTTCAACATGATACATGGGCTTTTGGTGGGAGGCTTCCACGTGTTGATAGAAAACTGACTAACAATGTGAAGGAGGAGATTCAACAATTTTGGCATTCTAATTCTAGAGTATCACCCAATGTAAAAGACATTTTGAAATTAAGAATTGGCAACCGAGACCGTACACCACATCCCAAACATTTCTTGGAATCAAGCCAGACAATGTTGTACAAACATTTTTGTGAAGTACATCCAGCTTTGCAAATATCACAAAGGGCCTTTTAATCTTTTCAGTCATTTTATTGTGTACCTCTTAAGATTTGAAATACTTGTTCTTGCAAGTACCATGTGGAGTTTTCAATGTACCATGAACTTTTATGCCATATTCGTTCTACGATGCATACTAATGAGATGTTGCAGGAGTGTGTTGCAATGCTATTTCTGAGATCATCAAGAGACTTGCAAGATCTTTTTTTATGCCCTAGAGATGATGACTACTATTTCTATAGAAATGATTGTTTGAATGAGAAGTGCTCATAATGTGGTGAGTTGTCAAAGTTTGTTTCATGTTTTCATGAGGGAAGTGAACACAAGTTTGGAAAGAATTATGTTGAGAAAATAAGATATGAGACAGTGAAATATACTTTGAAGAGTGGAGGTGAAGGTTCAGATGCGAATTAGTCTCAAGAGAAGTGAGTGTTGCTGATTTTATTTTGGATTTTAAGGAAAATATTTTCTACGAGTATGCAAGGCACACCCATAGGTCTCGGTGGTTGGATCAATAGTTTAGGATGTGTAAGAAATCTTTCTCGATTGGCACTATTGTATCAATGGTTGATTTTGCAGAGAACTATACATTGCAACCACAGAATGAGATACAGTCTCAGTAATAGAATTCAATCTAGATTACTATTTTTATTTACATTACTGTAGCTAGGAAATCGGAAATCATCAAAGAAAGTCTCAAATTAATAAGCTAGCTCAATCACAAAAGCTCAAATGCAATGATCTATCCTAACACACTCAATAAAGACATGAAAACAAAACATTCAATATTTGAAAATTAAGCAAACCAAGTGCAAATTTGAATGTCTCCTTCATGCGGCTCCATTGTCCTTCTTTCTTCTTCAAATAGCCTTTATTTGTGGATCTCACCTTCAAGTGCATAAACCTAATGTGAAAGCAAGATTGACATTGGCACAAGAGTACTCAAAGCGTGATTGATTCAACAAAGTAATTCAAACAAGTGATTATTATTATTAGCCGAGATTGAAGAAATTCATCCAATTTATAGACAAATTGGAGAGATGATCAAATTAGCATGATTCAATTCAAATGGAAATTGTAAATCAAAAATGTCAATTATGACAAATTATGCACTTTCTATGCAAAATTGATTGATTGTCAATTCATGACAAAATTATGACAACTTTCTATGTCAAAATTGATTGATTGTCAATTATGACAAATTATGACAAATTATGACAAATTATGACAAATTGAAATGTCATTCCCATGAAATTAGGAGAAAAATAGGAGGAAATTGAAATTAGGAATTAGAAAATTAGAAAATTAGGAAAAGAGGAATTTAGTGAATTAATTAATAATTTTTCATTTATTAATTAATTCACAAAGAGGGAATTTAGAAATTGATGAAAAATTAGGAAATTAAGAATTAGGAGAAATTAGGCAAATCAATTAATAATTTGTCATTTATTAATTAATTCACAAAAAGAGGAATAATTAGTTAGCCAATTAAATTAAACATTTAATTGTGACTCGAAGACTTAGGATAAATAAATAATTTATTTAACCTAGAGGGAGAAATGACAAACAGGGTTAAATGATTAAATCATGAAACCCTAGAAGATGAATTAGCAATGCAAGGATGACAATTAGGTCTTGATGAAAGATAATTGACTTGATCATGATTCGGATTAACAAAGGACCAATGTGATAAATGATTTGATTGATAAATGCCCCAATTGACGAGGAACAATGACTAATTGATCCAAATTGACATAATTGAGAAGGACGATGATCGATGGCAAGTTGATCGCAAAATGACAAAATTGACAAGAGGACAAGGATCGCTGACAAAATAGATTGCAAGACGACAAGATTGAAAATGACCACGATCGATGACAAATCAATCGCAAAATGACAAATTGATCAAAATACAAGAATTAGTGACAAATTGATCGCATGATGACAAGATTGATAAGAGGACAAAACCCTAATTAGGATTGACGATGTCCAAAATGATGACAAATGAGCATGCACATTGATGCGATAGGATAAGATCGATCAAAATCATGACTGGAGAGTGTTGTCAACAAGACCAAATTTGAGAGCGAGATGAATGAAGAATGTAGAAGAATGACTCGATGCTCGCAAATGATAAAAACCAAGTGCGTGACATAGGAGAAATGTTAATACGACACAAAAACCCTAAAATAAGGAAATGCACAAATGTTAAAGTATGACTCCGCAAGCGTTGACCACTTTTAGGTGTCTACAATTACATATAGACATTCTCTTGATAGTATAGAAGAGGACAAGAAGATAATCAGGGAGTATCATTTTTTATGAGTGATGATAGATCACACTCCTCCAAGTATGTGCAACATTCTTTCGAGAATTTTTTTGAGTTCTTGCATGAGAAAGATATTGCATTTGATCGACATATCATATGGTCAGAAAGCTATACAGGTTAATTCAAGAATGACTGTATGTTTTATTGGTTGAGTAGAATGCATGTAGAGAGGCATATACCTCATATTTGGTGTTTTGTTGAGGCAAGGCATGGGAAGGGGGAGCATGATGGAGCATGTGCATGTTTGAAGAGAGCTCTAGTTAAAGAGAAATTGAGGATTTCAGGTGCAAATTTCTCTGATGCACATTCTATTATTGATTGGTGTAGTTCAGCATTGTCACATGGAGGTACTCTTGATTCAGCAGTGACCAGATTATTTTGGTTGATTGAGGAGAGCACAGTGGGATACATATTGGATTGTTAAACAATTAAATATTCTTCAAAGATGCATTCATTTATCAGCTTAGATGCAAGTACATGGACCATTTGGACACTAGCGTTGGCTTGTTTTTGTTAGAGTTGTGTTCGATGTGATTGGGATCAGTGCGAGTCAAGTTAGTGGGTTGATACGTGGGTTCCCCAATATCTAACTCCTTTATCTCAAACAATATCCTTTTCAAATGATGACATGGAAAGTTCACTTGAGTATGACCGTCTATTAGATCTTTTACAACCAAAACATGTTTTTGTAGTTGTTGCACCGCAAGGGAATGAAGAGATATTAGAATATTGGTTGGCACGATGTGTACAATGAAAATAGAAGCTAATACAACCAGTGATAGATGATGATGGGTTCACATATCCTATAGGTTCATTTGTTGTTGTGGGAACTTGGTTGCGAACATACATGATTAGAAAGAATGGTATACCTGCATTTTAAGACTATGAGAGACACAAAACCATTCTCATGTATTCACACCTTATTATAGCTACAAATGTCAAGTTGTTGAAGCATCAAGCAAAGCCAAAGACCAAAGACCTATGGATAGTGACTATTATTGATCATGAAGCAATACTGGATACTCTTAAGCAAAGAGATGACCCTTTAGGCATACTTGAGTAGTAGGTCTTTAATGGTGCCTTATTTTTTTTAATCATGCATTTCATTTCAAACAATTATTATTAAACCTTAATGTTCAAGTTTGTTACATGTATATTAAGGATGTGTTTAAAATGCGGGTCTATTGATGAACATTTTTTTTGGCAACACAATTTTTGCATGCACATAGGGGTACACTCGATATAATTGGAAGGGACGTATTTTTGCAACACGACTTATTATCATGCATTTGATGAGCTTTACAATTTTTGTTATTAGACTACTATTTGACAATTTTGATGATATAATTATCGCAAAACCTTTATGCTCATGCAGGTCTTTTTTGATGATATAAAATGCTATCGCATTATGATTTTTGCATCAACATAGTAGGTTCTCTTGATATAATTTGAAGGGACATATTTTTATGGTATATAATCCCACCTTTTCATTTATTATCATGCATTTCAGTTGAAGTGATTATCATAAAGCCTTTATGTTCATCCATGCATTTTATGTGTAGACTAATAATTCTTAAAAATACAGGTTCATGCTAGATCATTCGTTGTTGACTAGTTTACTCTTGGTGATGTTACATATTCCTTTGTGAATTAATAAGATTAAATTTTGTGCATAAACACTAAGTCAAGTGAATATATTTCTTTTTATAAATGACATTACCTACCATCATCTTCAACCATGCAAAGAAATGCAGTGAGAAGGGCTTTAATCAACATGCATCTTTCTTCAAAGTTATGCTTGTAGACTTTGCAGAGAAATGAGTAAGTTTCGTAATTATAAAATCTTGTACGCCTTAAAAATGTTTCAAATGATCTATTTATAATTTTACAAAATAATTGGTATTAAGTGTTATAATTTGTTTCTTGTAGAACATTCATTCCGTATAAAAAGGTTGCTTATTTTGGTTTTCATTTGCAGGCATTGTTGTATGTAAGCTTTTCTCTTAGGACATGAGGACGTCTGATGCAGATGAAGTGGGATGTTGTATTTGTATATGGATGTGAATTGATGTAACTTTGTTATGATGATATACAATGTCCATGAGCAAATTGGTTTAGTTATATTGATGATATACAATGTATTTGTACATGAGTGCATTGGTGTAGTTGTATTGATAATGATGAAAAATCATGTTTGCATATTCATTCATGGATGTCACATGCAAGTGTCATGGTAATTATGTGTATACAATACATGGAAATATTGATGATCATTATGTGTCTACAGTGTAATGCTTGTTTATCTATATTTTTTCATTGAATGAGGCTTATGAATTTTTAGCCAACTAAAAAAATGTTGACCTAATAAAAGCGTAGGGAAACTTGAAAAACCGAGATAAGATTTTGTAGGGACCCCTCTTGTGGCCCCATAGGTTCAAACGGATCATTCGCAGGTGCCACGGATTTTGAGTTAGGGCCCATCAAAATTTGATAATTTTTAGCACTTAGGGTGCTCAAGGGATGACGTCAATAGGGTATGACCCCAAGCGTTCGATCAAGTGGGGGTGGAAAAATAGGAGCATTCATAGGGTAATAATGCCTAACTAGACATGTCAAAACTGATGGTTCATTATCACGATGAGCAGAATGAGAAATTGGCCACGCAACAACATTCAATTGAATGAGACTGACAATTTTTTTTCCAACTGAAAAAATGCTGCCCTAATAAAACCATAGGGAAACTTGAAAAAAAGAGATAGGATTTTGTAGGGACCCCTCTCGTGGCCCCTTAGGTTCAAACAGATCATTTGTAGGTACCACAAATTCTGAGTTAGGGCCCGTTAAAGTTTGACAATTTTTAGCACTTAGGGTGCTCAAGGGATGATGTCAGTAGGGTATGACCCCGAGCATTCGACCGAGTGGGGGAGGGGATAGGAGCATGCATAATACTGGAACTAAGGGTTTGTTGTCATGATGAGCAAAATGAGAAATTGGCCACGCGACAACATTTGATTGAATGAGACTGACAATTTTTTTGCCAACTAAAAAAATGCCGCCCTAATAAAACCGTAGGGAAACTTGAACAACCGAGATAGTATTTTGTAGGGACCCCTCTCATGGCCCCATAGGTTCAAACGGATCATTCACATGTGCCACAAATTTTGAGTTAGGGCCCGTCAAATTTTGACAATTTTTAGCACTTAGGGTGCTCAAAGGACGACGTCAATAGGGTATGACCCCAAGCGTTTGACCAAGTGGGGGGGGGGGGTGAAATAGGACCATTCATAGGGTAATAATGCCTAACTGGACATTAAAAAACCGACGGTTCATTATCACGATGAGCAGAACGAGAAATTGGCCATGTGACAACATTTGATTGAATGAGACTGGCGATTTTTCTCCAACTGAAAAAATGCTACCCTAATAAAACCATAGGGAAACTTGAAAAGTCAAGATAGGATTTTTTAGAGACCCCTCTCATGGCCCCATAGGTTCAAATGGATTGTTTGCAGGTGCCACAGATTCCGAGTTAGGGCCTGTCAAAGTTTGACAATTTTTAGCACTTAGGGTGCTCAAGGGACGACGTCGATAGGGTATGACCCCGAGCATTCGATCGAGTGGGGGGGGAAGTAGGAGAATGCATAGGGTAATAATTCCTAAGTGGACATGTCAGAATCAATGTTTCATTATCACGACGAGCTAAATGAGAAATTAGCCACACGACAACATTCGATTGAATGAGACTGATGATTTTTTTGCCAACTGACAAAATGTTGCCCTAATAAAACCATAGGGAAACTTGAAAAACCAAGATAGGATTTTGTAGGGACCCCTCTCATGGCCTCGTAGTTTCAAATAGATTGTTCGTAGGAGTCATAGATTCCGAGTTAGGGCCCGTCAAAGTTTGACAATTTTTAGCACTTATGGTGCTCAAGGGATGATGTCGGTAGGGTATGACCCCAAGCGTTCGTGTATTGTATTGTTCATTAAATGAAATGTATTGTTCATGAATTGTATTATTCATTAAATTAATTGTATTGTATTGTTCATTATACAAACAACACTTATGATGAAATGAAATGAATTGTATTGTTCATTAAATAACCATTATTAACCATTGTTAATTATTGGATTGAAGATTAAAGTTTTCCATGATAACACCATGCACACATGAGCAACAATTTATATGATCAAATATCAGCATCTATATATATGAAAATGCCAAATGATTACGAGTGTATGTCCATACACAAATATGGCATAAACGCCAACTCAAACAAAACGTATGTCTATATACATGAATGTATGTCCATATAAAAAATATACCTGCCAAATAGACATGTAAGCATCCCAAAACTATCTATAACATCCTAAGCTACTAATGGATCATCAAAATTAATCCTATTCGCCGCACTGCTCGGCTTTGAAGGATCCTTCACAAGAAAAAACAAACCATGATTAAGATTAGTTATATTATATAACTCACATTTGAAAAGTTAACATAAAAATGAACTATAATTGAACTATTCTTTTTTACCTCATCTCCACATTTTCTCTTCGGCTTTACAGGACTCTTGATGTATGTCTTCGGTAGAGGAGGTATGTTTTTAATATTTTCATACACAACCTACATATGTTCACAAACATGACATTGATACAAAATAAAATAAACACACATGTACTCGAGGCATCTCTTCTTCTTCTTCTTCTTCTTCTTCTTCTTCAGGTATAGTGGGTGTAGTCAACAAGAATGTAAAGGCAAGAATTTTCTATACATATACACAACAAGTATATGAAACTATCAATCTATGTCTAGACATGTATAATCATTATAAGTTATTTAAACTATTCATTCAATCATATTTGTATTCAATTACCTTTCCCTTGTCTCCAAATGCACTACCAGATCCCAATTCACACAGCCCCGCACTCATGCTACTTGTGCCCTACAAGAGTAAAATAATATATATACATGCAAGTTACTACATAATCTAATTAATACCAATATAAATGATGAGCATGTATGTATAATAAAATACAAATGACTAGGTGCAATAATATATGTACCATAAAGCTATCAAGGCCAAATGAAATGGCTATCAAGGTGCCCTCCTAGATCTGTGTCAACTCCTCCTCTATCATCAATAGTTAAATAGACCATGTAAATAAAAATTAGTACTTAATATTATCTAAATTATAAATATTCATTTAAAATATAGAATGAACTGTGAAAATACAAATCTTACCACTACATCATTAATGTATGATGAAGGTGCACCCTCACCTCTAGCATGCGAGGACTCTCCAGGGTATCCTCCAGTCTGTGTCATAACATCTAGTGCATCGTGCATCTCATGCACCTCATAATCTGCAGTGTGTGCGGGAGGATCAATAGGTTGTCCAGCTGGACCCAAGCATACGTGCCCACACATGACACAACTATGGGGCACATAAATGTGTAGAGCCGAGGAGGACATGTCAGTGCCACTGGATGCACTACTACCATCAAAAGTAGGCTAAGCTACTGACCCAGCCTGAGAAACCAAAAGGCTACTCAAAGAGTGAATAGTCAATATGGTCCGTGATGCCACCTCACGGATGATATCTGGATGTTGCACTAGAGGTGGGGGATCAACAATAGGAGGGGGGACATATGGGCCCTGGACTACTCTGACTGCCCCAAGTCTATTTTGGGGCATACCTAAACCCACACCCTGGAAAGGTTGGATGTCAAAGTAGTTCACATGTTTTCCTAAAACAAACTCAGCATATAATTTTTTGATGAAGTAGAAGGGGACATCAAGATTGTTGTTGGGTGATTTATCAAAAACCATCCACCAATGATCCCAAAAAAAAAATTCACAATACCATCATTTGTGCACCGTTTAATAGAAAAAAAAAATTTTGGGTCTACGGGTTGACCAATGCGAGGATTCACAAGCAATGTGGCGATAGCAGCTTTGGATATCTTGATATCCTTGATCTCCTTATAGGACAAACCATCTGCATATTGTTCCCACATAGAACCTTGCCACAAAAGAGCGGCATTGTGCTCCTCAGTGATGGTTTCTATACTCTTTATGATCGACGTGAGGGGATCAAACATTAGGTTCAGGTGAGGGATCCTACGATAAAAATCTACAATCCCCCTCAATTGGTTCAAATTTTGTGCAATTAAATCCTGAATTGAGGGGGGGTTTGGCAAAGGAGGGTTTTGTGCAGGAGGGTTTGGTTGTTGCGGTTGTGGTTGATCAATTTTTTGATTGTTATCCCCCATTTTTAACCTAATTGAATGTAAACAATTGAATTTAGTTAACAAATTTGAACAATTTTGTATTTGATTTTTAAAAACCTAGTTTTCATGAAAAAAACATATTTTGAATGAAAAAGCAAATAAACATTTAAAAAAATACAAAAATTTGATTGAAAATGATGAAAAACAATAAAAATCCTACCTTAAAATGTATTTTTTAGCAAATTTGGGTCAAACAACTGGATATCGGACTCTACAAAATCGCGCACACCATGGGTTAAAAATAACTCATGGGCTGTCACAATCAACTTATATTGTCTCAGAAAATCGGATATCCGATTTTTATACTTAAATTATTTTAAAATAACATTATATTATATAATACATATTATATAATAATATATTATATATTATATATTATATATTATATAGTATATAGTATATAATATAATATTATAATATATTATATAATACGTATTATATAATATACAATATTATATTATACAATATTATATTATATAATATTATATTATATTATTATATTATATAATATTATATTATATTTTATAATATAATATTATATTATATATTATGTATTATATAATATATTATATTATATAATATTTAATATATAATATATTATTATATTACATTATATATTATATAATTTAAAATTACCTATAAAAATCAGATATCCAATATTATTTGATATTTGATTTTATCCGATATCCGATTTGCTTAGGTGTTTACCATGCCAAGGTGTACTGACACCTAGGCCAAGCAAAAAGTCAACACAGATTTTTTGCATTTTTAGGCAAGTGGAAAAGGCTATTTTTTTCACATCGCCACTTTTTGGGCCCCCATGATCCTGCACTAACCCTAGAGATGAAGATAGAGAAAGAGAGGAAGAGGAGAAAATTGATAAAGAAATAGAGAGAGGGAGAGGGAGAGATAAAGATAGAAAGATAGGGGGTAGAGAGAGAGAGAGAGAGGGGGGGGGGAGGGAGACTAATAAAGAGATGGAAAAACAAAGATAGCTAGATATAGACAAACAAAAAAGGAGAGACGGTGAGAGAAGTAGGGAAATATAGACACATGTTAGAGGAGAAAGAGAGAGATATATAGATATACATGAATAGAATGGAAGAAAGAGGTGTAGATAAGTAGATAGATAGAGTGAAAGGGAGGGAATGAGGGAGGAAAAGATTTGGAGAAATAAAGAGGATGGGAGATAGAGAGAGGGAGGGCCAAGAGAGAGAGATAAGGAGATAGAGGTAGAGAAAGATATGGATATAAAGAGATCTAGAGAGAGGAAAGAGAGATCAATAGATAGAACGAGGGAGAGGGAGTAACATAGATAGAGGGAAATATAGATCTAGACAAAGAGGGATAGGTAGAGAGATATGGATATAACTGTAGCGTCCTAAAATTGTGACACTTGCAATTTCGACTGCATTTCGGTCTTCACGATGGCGACGCAACACGCAACCTGAACGGAGACCCTGAAACCTGATTATGACACCAAAAACTGCATTTTCTTGCACCCTGGCCTGAACCTCCTTTGCACCCTACTGTCCCGGGAGGTGGGACCAGAGCGCCCAGCACCCTGGTCCTTCAGGACCAGGGTGCCCAGCGCCCTGGTCCTCCAGGACCATGGCGCCCAGCGCCCTGGTCCCTGGGTCCTATTTTGGGCCTGGTCTCTTTTGGACTTCGAGTCTTTATGTTTGCAAATTGGAAAATTATCTTTCCTGGTCGGCCTAAGGTCGGGAAAATCAGTCTATCAGCCCTAAATGACAAGTATATAAACTCCATTTTCCTCTCTCATTTGGATATATACATACATGAGGGAAAAAGCATGGAAACTATATTCAAGCATTCAAGCATTCAAGCATTCAAGCATTCTTTCAAGCAATTGATCATTCTAAGTCTCCATTCAAGGCTAAGTGTTGCATTCAAGACAAGGATTCAACCATTGAAGAGGAGATCACATACTACATACTACATACAACATACAACAATACAACAAACAACAACATCTATACCTTCGCACATAAGGATACAAACATCCTTACAACAAGGTATTAGTACTTGTTTTACATTACATTTACAGCAATTTCTCATTTCTTGGTTAATTCCAAAACTGGGGTTTGACCTAAAGGCAAACCCCTAATCCCTAACCCCCCAATCATCTTCGCTTTTCTGTGTGTAGGTTGCAGGTACGCGGCTGAAATTGGAGATCTGGAATCCTTGTGCAGAGACGAACAGATCCCCCTTCGTTTCGCGGATTTTTCGGAGGACCGTGTGCACGCCGGGCGCCATCGTCCTGACAACTTTTGCTCAAATTTGCAGGACAGCGCCGTATCAACATTTTACTCCTAATTCCAGGTCCGCAGCTTCATCCTATATCCCTATCTCAGTTTATAAGCAAATCTTCGTCACTTTCTATGCATTCCTAGCTTAATTCTTCTATCAACATTCTTTACAAAAGAGGGTAGCCTTGCTTTCTTAACCCTTGAAACACATTTAGCATCCAATCTTGCATTGTGTGGGATTGGATCTTGTGGGTTTCAACCCCTCTTTTGAATGTAAAGTCTCTCCCCTAAGTGAAAACCATCAACCCTAGAGTGAACCTCCCTTCTCTCTCCTTGGAGTTGGAAGAGGGGAGAGAAACTAGGGTTCGATCGTGATTTTCTGCTTTACATTTTGGTGAACCCGACGTGAACATCCTTTCTGATTATTCATAGTTAGATCTGAAAATTGGATTTCTTGATTACATTTTCATGTTTGATCTTTTGCAAAATTTTAGAGGTTAATTGCATAAAAACCCTAAATTTTCTTTTTAGTAATTAAGCTTGCGAAATGTTTAATTGTTGATGCTTGTTTCAGATCTGCCCTTCTATTACAAATTATCAATTCATATTTGTGCTTTAATTCTGAAAATTAAGTGGTTAAGTGTCAAAACCCTAATTTTTGAAACCCTCTTGATTCAACCTTTGTCTGACAATTTCACTGATCAAAACATCTCCAAATCAGCTGTAACTTTGGATTCCGCAATAAAATCATAATATCTTTCATCCCTGAAAATTTGGAAAAAAGTTGCGAGGACCGTGTGCACTCCGAGCGCCATTGTCCCCGACATTTTTTCCGAAATTTCGGGAGCGAGATCTTACTGTATTTTTCTGGTAAAATCCAGAATTTTGGCTGATTTTATCAATTTTAACACCTTCAAAATTACAGTCAAAGTTGGTCTAGTGATTGCTTGGATTAAGGCTTCTAATCATTCAAAAATTGTTGAAATTGAAATTTGTGTCAAAATTGTGTTTCTTACAGTCCTAAATCTGAAAAGTGTGTTATCATTCATTCGAAATTTCAGTGATTTATCCAAATTTTTGCAATTTGTGACTTTTGAAATTAAGTGCTTAATTACAACAACTTTGATTTCCGCTTTCAAAATCGAATTTTGCGTGAAATTAAGTCAATTTTTAAAATCCAAAACTTGCATTGCTTTTGGTATTCCCTCTAAAATCATAAAATTCAAAATTTCAGTTTCCCTCTCTTTTTCAAAATTCAAATTTTGCATTTTTCGACAATCTTGGTAGGGTTCAATTTTGAAATTGCAACTTTAATTTGGCCTATCTACAGATCGTAAAATCACTCAATTTTTTCAGGTTAGCTGTAAAATCATCATAACTTTCATCCCTGCAAATTTGGAAAAAAGTTGCGAGGACCGTGTGCACTCCGAGCGCCACGGTCCCAGACATTTTTTCCGAAATTTCGGGAGACTGTCATGATTGCATTTAACAGCTTAAATCTAGAAGATTGGCTGGTTTTACTGAAATTTGCTACCTCTAAAATTCAAAATCTTCTCTCTCTTTCTAGTGCATGAGTTTTACAACAATAAGTCCTACTTACACTATTCCCGTTAGGCAAAGCCTTAGAATTAAGTCTTTCCAAGGTCTAATTACTGAGGAGATGGAACCTAATTTGAATGGCCTTTTTAACGAGGACATGGGTAATTCCTCTAATCCTCTTAATGATGAAGAAGCTCTCCATGAGGTTTCTATAGAACAACTTTCAAAATTGGATAACCAATTTGATGATTTTCGACAATGGATGTCTCAAGAATACCCTGATAGTCAAGCTCTTCCTTTAATTGAGGGTCTAAAACGTATGCTTCAAAGTGATAAGAATGGAATTGATATTTTGCGTGGTATTGCACACATTGTGGATTCAAATGTGATGCCTATGAAAAGTTGTGCCGAAACCTTAGGTTATACACAACCTCCTACTCAAGACAATCATTCTATTCCTTTGACGACTTCTATTGCTAGCATACCTACCTTTACATCAAACATAATGACTACTTCTATACAAGACATTCCTCCTATGATCACCAGTCATGGGGGCAATCCCTCTTCTTCAATTAACCCTTTTCCTTCATTCAATCCGACTTCTTCATTCATTCCTGCAGTGAGTGTTCCTATTATATCACCACAAATGAACATGACGCAAGGGGGCAATTCATTTAACCATTCCATTCCTCCTTTTAGTGTTCCTCCTGTCCAATCATCTCCTAGGACTAACTATCATAGTGTCCCACCACCTTACTCTCTACCTTCTTTCAATAACATAACACCTCCATCACAATCTAACACGTCTAATATGAACTCTTCGACTGAAGCGACCATTAACAATCTTGCACAAACTGTCTCTTCTTTACAGCAACAAATTGCCTCTATGAATCAATCTAAGTTTAGTGTGCCCACATTTGATGTTGCGAGCCCACTTTCTCTTGATATTGTTTGAGCTATTCCCCCTAAACATGTTGAAATTCCACATCTGGAGCTTTATAATGGTAAGGGTGATCCTCTAACACATGTTAAGACCTTTCAAACAATATGTACTGATTTTGCTTATGACCAAAGGTTGCTTGCAAAATTGTTTACTAGAACATTAAGAGACAAAGCCCTACAATGGTATTGCTCGTTGCCTTCTTATTCTATTACTTCTTTCGAACAACTTGCAAATGCTTTTATTCAACAATTTCAAAACAATATAAGTCCTAAAGTTACTTTGATTGATTTAATGCATTGTAAACAAGGTGTTAAAGAAAAAGTGACTGATTTCATTGGTAGATATAAGCATTTGTATGCTCAAATTTCTTTTCCAGTGCCTGACAATGATATTCAAAGGATCTTCATTTCTAATTTACAAAAAGATATTCGAGACAAACTCCTGTTTTCTGAGTTTACTTCTTTCCAACAGTTGTGCGCAACTCTTCACAATTATCAACTGACTGTGAGTCAAATGGAACAATCACATCCTATGACTCCGAGTGATAAGGTTGATAGTAGTCAACAACCATTTGGGAAGTTTAAACCGAACAGAGAGTCCATCAAATTCAATGAAAACATCATCAACAACAATGTGAATGCAGTATCAGGTGTGTCTCCTATTTCTAAGTTTTTCAAGAGAGAAAGAAAGTTTACTCCTTTGAATGAATCATTGCATAGTATTATGAATAAGTTATTGGAACAAAATGTGCTTACTCTTCCTCCTATAAGGCAAATTGATCCTGCAAAGATTAATTCACCTTATTTTGATAACAAATCTTTTTGTCAATTTCATCGTCAACCTGGGCATGATACTGAAAAATGTTTTTCTTTAAAGGGTAAAATTCAAGATTTGATTGATAATAATACTATCTCTGTTTCTGGTGTGAATGATAAAGGCAACAAATCTGTAGCTCCTCCTAACCAAAATCTTCAGATTTTCACTGATCCATTACCTTCTCATACCTCTAATGCGATTGATACTACTGATTCCTCTGTCTCACCTGATGATCTCGTGTCTATGACTCCGAATGTGATTAATTTTGTGGAGCAACAGAAAATCCCTAAAGAACCTTCCATCACATTTGATTCCAGTGAAACTATCAGAGCACCTGATGGTCCTTTATATATAGTTGCAAAATTCAAGAATACACCTTGTCGTGGAGTGCTTATTGACCCTTCTTGTATGGTTAATGTCATTACTGAAGAATTTCTTTTTACTTTGCAATTGAATCAAGTGATCTATGATGAAACAAATGTGGTTGTGAAATTATTTGATGCATTTTCTTCTCCTGCAATTGGTTCTATTACATTACCTATTGAGGTCCATAACAGGTCCCTTGATGTGAACTTTGCTATTATTCCTTCATCCGAACAATTTCGTGTGAAGCTTGGCTATCCTTGGCTGTCTTCCATGAAAGCTATTGCTTCTCCTATTCACAAGTGTTTGAAATTTCCCCATAATGGTGAAGTTGTTACTGTCAATCATAGTCTCTTTAAACCAGCTGAAACAACTTCTAGCGTTCCTATTGATTACTTTTGGCCTAAACAATTTCAATCTCTTCCTCCGCGAAGTGATCATCTTTTCAAATCTTATCAAAAGTGGAAAAAAGATATGATCCTTTCTCTAAGTGAACCTAGAACACCCAAACTTGATATTCCTATCATTCTTGAGAAGGAGGTTCTTCCTTTGAAAGATAAAACTAATGTCTTTCCTCAAGAAGATTCCCAACCCATTCCTATGGATGTGACTATGTCTATGCCTAATAAACCTTCTAAAAGTAGACCTATACCTCCTCGTCATGATGGACTTGGTCTTCTTCCTAAACCAAAAATTCCTCCTTTATATGGAGCAGTTCCTCCTCCTCAATCTTCTCCACTTCCTACTAAGACTAGACGAAATCGTTCTGCACGTGAACGCCAACGAAAGCATCATCTTAGAGCTCAGGCAGCTGCTTCTCAAACTTCGCAATCCCCAAAAACACCTTCAACAAGCATTATTCCATTTTCTCCTCAGCCGACGATTGAGCCAAAATCTCCTAAACATAAGATGCATGATGGTCTTGATCCTGTGCGAGTTAAAGATCCTATTTTTATAAATCTTGATGATGATATGGATGAAAATGTTATTCGTGATGCAAATGTTACTTCTCTTGCTTCTGATAGTGAATATGAACTTGTTGATATTGATAACCATTTATCTAACGAATTTTCTAAAGCACTTATCCTAGCTCCTAGACAAGAACACCGTGGATTGGGGTATGAACATAGCCCTTGTTTGGATCTTGTGATAGCTCCATTTGTTGTGTTGGATGTTCCTCCTCCAGCGTGTTCCCTGCCTTCCCGAAACATTGATCAGCAGGATCAGGGGGTAGATGACATGCTAGACTAGTTTCATTAGCATAGCAGATTCTCTCCCCCTCTCTTTTGTTACTTCCTCTATGTGTTATTCTCATTCTTCTATTTGTTGTCCTTAGTGTTGTCTACTTGAGGACGATGCAAAGCATTGAGATCTCTCGATCTCTCTCATGTTGACTCAAAAGACACATGTGTTCCCTTCTTCTAGGTGACCTTCCTTGATTGGGGAATGAAGAACAATTATGCATACATACATATGATATACATGAATTATCATACAGCATACTGGCCCCGAGGAAAGCGAAGTCACCTTGTGCTTTGTGTTTTGTGTCTATTATCCTTGGGCTTATCTCACACTTGGGGGCTAAATCCTTGTGATAACGTGCTCCTTTCTCATTTTCTTATATGTATCACTACCTTAAAGCAATCACCCCCGGTGAGGCATGTGCGATCGCTTTAACGTAGGGGGGCATACATCCCGTTCATATCTTTTCAAGATACTTGAAAATTTCTTGACAAATTTAGCTTTGCCTTGAAAATTTTTGATATCTTTCTTGCATGACTCATAGTGAGGGAACCTTACTACTGACAGTCATGGTTCTCCCTCATGATCTTCCCTTTTACTTTGTCAATCGAAGTCATAAGATCCTTAGTCCACTGGGGGCTTGGTGTATCTTGCCTCCTTGACGTGGTGAAAGTCTTTCAATGTTGTTTCCTTGTACTTTACCAGAAGTATGAGCGTATGCCTATACTCCCGCTAAAGTGGGGCTAAATGTAGCATCCTAAAATTGTGACACTTGCAATTTTGACTGCATTTCGGTCTTCACGATGGCGACGCAACACGCAACCTGAATGGAGACCCTGAAACCTGATTATGACACCAAAAACTGCATTTTCTTGCACCCTGGCCTGAACCTCCTTTGCACCCTGCTGTCCCGGGAGGTGGGACCAGAGCGCCCAGTGCCCTGGTCCTTCAGGACCAGGGCACCTAGCGCCCTGGTCCTCCAGGACCATGGTGCCCAGCGCCCTGGTCCCTGGGTCCTATTTTGGGCCCGGTCTCTTTTGGACTTCGGGTCTTTATGTTTGCAAATTGGAAAATTATCTTTCCTGGTCGGCCTAAGGTCGGGAAAATCAGTCTATCAACCCTAAATGACAAGTATATAAACTACATTTTCCTCTCTCATTTGGATATATACATACATGAGGGAAAAAGCATGGAAACTATATTCAAGCATTCAAGCATTCAAGCATTCTTTCAAGCAATTGATCATTCTAAGTCTCCATTCAAGGCTAAGTGTTGCATTCAAGACAAGGATTCAACCATTGAAGAGGAGATCACATACTACATACTACATACAACATACAACAATACAACAAACAACAACATCTATACCTTCGCACATAAGGATACAAACATCCTTACAACAAGGTATTAGTACTTGTTTTACATTACATTTACAGCAATTTCTCATTTCTTGGTTAATTCCAAAACTGGGGTTTGACCTCAAGGCAAACCCCTAATCCCTAACCCCCCAATCGTCTTCACTTTTCTGTGTGTAGGTTGCAGGTACGCGGCTGAAATTGGAGATCTGGAATCCTTGTGCAGAGATGAACAGATCCCCCTTCGTTTCGCGGATTTTTCGGAGGACCGTGTGCACGCCAGGCGCCATCGTCCCGACAACTTTTGCTCAAATTTGCAGGACAGCGCCGTATCGACATTTTAGTGCTAATTCCAGGTCCGCAGTTTCATCCTATATCCCTATCTCAGTTTATAAGCAAATCTTCGTCACTTTCTATGCATTCCTAGCTTAATTCTTCTATCAACATTCTTTACAAAAGAGGGTAGCCTTGCTTTCTTAACCCTTGAAACACATTTAGCATCCAATCTTGCATTGTGTGGGATTGGATCTTGTGGGTTTCAACCCCTCTTTTGAATGTAAAGTCTCTCCCCTAAGTGAAAACCATCAACCCTAGAGTGAACCTCCCTTCTCTCTCCTTGGAGTTGGAAGAGGGGAGAGCAACTAGGGTTCGATCGCAATTTTCCGCTTTACAATAACATGTATAAAAAGAGATAGAAAGAGAAGTGAGACAAAGATGGAGAGAAATAGAGAGAGATATTCTACAAGAGAAATGGATTGAATAAGATATAGAGAGTGAGAGGTGGTGATAATGATATATAGATAAAGAAGGGGATTTGTTAACGACTGTTTTGACACACCCGCCAATAGTCAGGTAGCCAATGTGAACACTCACCGCCTCTTCCAAAAAGCAATAAGTTTTAGGAAAACTAACTACTCCAAAGTCTCTATAGTCAGGTCACGACAGTGATGGGCAGCCCAATGGTTGATGTGGTTGTACCTGTTAAGGGGCCTACTGGTTAAAACTAAATCCCGTTGGTCATTAATGGCTTAACTTCCTATATGTTTTTTTGTATTTTATGAATTAGGATTTTCTAGAAAATAAAATTGTGAAGGATAAAGGAAACAAGAAAACAACAATGAAACCAATTCAATAACAACTTAATAAACTACTCAATTAGTTCCCTGCAATCAAAAATTATCAGATATTATCCAAATTCGCATTCAAAAATAGACCTCCAGTAAACCTGCAAAATCATCAACTTCACAGACTTATGGAAATAAAATCATCAATAATATCATCTACCACAATAATTCTCATACACCACTTATGTGTGCAATATGATTCATAAAGCAATAAATAGAAGTTCAAACCACATTGCTAATTCCAAATAATAGACATTACCAGATTACAAAGACCAATTTTTGTAGAATATAAACATAGATCAGGCAATCTACAAGATGCTTCTTGTATTTTGTTTCAAAGAATAAAGAATAACTGAAGTTTATCATAATCTGAAATAATATCCTAAAAGCTTCTAAGTGGCCCACAAATCATCAATTTGGGGACCCTTACAAATGAATCAAACTTCTCAATTTATAGAGTTTTCTACCCTATTTTCTAAGAAATAAATCTAATCTAAATTAAGAACTCAAAACTAGGAGTCGCAACTAACTTGCAAGTTTCTGCCTCTAGACTCTAGTTAACTATTACGAAACAGAGGTTCAGTGAGCACTACGAAGAGCATGTTGTATGAGCCAAGATTTCGTAGTCATGTAGAATTTTGTTAAAAACTGGAACAGGAGCTGGAACTGCCATCGTAGTGCCAATGGAGAAGTCATGTAAAATCTCTTCTCATAAACACTTCTATCTTTAGCAACTATAGGTTCATCTTCTACTTCTTTTAATAAGATTTATAATTATTAATAATACATGCAACTTCTTCAACAGGAGGATCAACAACATGTTTGATTCTAAATTTATACTTTTTCAAAATTTCCTCTACCTTCTCTCTTTTCTTTTCCAATTCCCCTATTGTTTATGCTGCCTCTTGACATTGGGTGATCAGGTATGTGTATTTTTCCATCAGTGTGACATCAAACTAAGTTGGAGGTTGCAACTGTTGAGCCTCATATGCATCCCACTAATTCAATACTTTCTCTTCCTCCATGACCCCTATATCAATTATCCCTAATCCAAAAACTTTGAGTAGGTGCTTTACAAAATCCTCATATTTCAAAATTACCTTGAGGAGAGGAACCCGGATGTCTGCCACATCCTTCACATACTTCTAGAGTTTCATCTTGATCTTCAGTTCCAAAATGTATGCATAAGACTACAATTTCTTACAACTATCACCGCCCAAAAGGTCCTCCTCCATTATTACCTCTTCTCCTAAATATAAAACTTTACTCAAAATCGGGTATTGTTTACTAAACATTTTGAGATTTTTCTCCCATTGCTGAGAAGAAGAAGCTAATGCTCCTCCCACTTGTACCACCTCCTTATACTCCTTCATAGTATTCTGCAAGAACAATCTAGTTTTTGAGTCATTTATTTGGGCCCATGAATTTTCTATAGAAGCTACCTGTCTTACCTCCATTAATGCTTTTACCTCTTCCTCTGGGAGTGATGAGATTGATGGTAGATTATCATTCCTACAAGTATCTAATGGCTTTCCCATCTCTATCACCAGTTGTTTGTACTTCTCTAGCTTTGTTTTAAGCTCTATGTGGGAGGAGTGTTCTTTCTCTATCCATCCCTTGACGACACTAGTGGAAAGTTTCAAAGTATCCAACTCTCCCCACTTTGTTTTCTTGCCCAATTTCACTTGGGATACCTGGTATTTTGGGGAGGCAACCACTTCACCGGAACCTATTCTCGACAAATGATGGACACTCTTAGGTTTCTTAACCTTTCTTGGCTCCACCATGGTTGATTATTGTAGTGTAACTTTAGGTAGCTCTACTTTCCTTTTCTTCTTCTCAAAAGTGAATTCAAGCCATTTTGGTATATCTTTATCCTTGTCACCTTGATGTGACACTATGTCAGTAGTTACAATATTGACATCTACCTGTTCTTCTGCTTCGTCCCTCTCTTCTGCTTCTGTCTGTTTAGGATCTTTAGGTGAAGCAACATGGCAGGCCAGATTAGTTTGGAGAGCAATGTTACCATTCACTGACCTCTTCTCCAAATGTCCTCCCCTCCTTATCTATTTATGTTGTACCTTGCCCGGCAGCTATATCCTTAAGGAGGTCTTCTTGGTCTTTAGGGGTTAAGACTAATCTTTCATTCAGTAAATCTTCCACCTCATTTCATTCTTTCTCTCCTCCAAGTGGTTGTTGTTCCCTAGGTTGTTCCTCTTCTTGGTCAAAGTCTGATTCAATATTTCTGATAATTACATTCTCAGTGGTAGGCTTGAATGCCTATGTCCTAGGCGGCCTTGTGGTTGTATCAACC
The DNA here is from genome assembly GCF_030272615.1 of Cryptomeria japonica. Lineage (NCBI taxonomy): Eukaryota > Viridiplantae > Streptophyta > Pinopsida > Cupressales > Cupressaceae > Cryptomeria > Cryptomeria japonica. The sequence goes on along the minus strand of NC_081412.1, from coordinate 538,144,881 downwards.
GGTGGCGGTATAGGAGCATTGGTAACTTGGACCTATGTTGCAGTTGTTGGGGGAGGTTGAGTGGGCACATCCTCACCTAGTTTTGTTCCTTCTTCTTGCTCCTGAGCACCTTCTCCTGAAGTCTATCCTATAATTGTCCTTGATGGAAGAACTTCGGTGAGTGGCACAGCTCCTAATCCATCTGTTACTCTTAGGTTTGCAACCTTCTTCAATAATTCAGATTTCCTCATTTGTTCATGAATCTTTTTCATCAAGTCATGAGTGTTATCCTTAGGCCTAACTGCCTCATCTGGGTCAATGGATGTATTTTTCCTCAAGCTCAATCTGGTCTTTCAAGCATACTCCTTATAACCCCTTGATTGGGGCACCCCTAAGGTGGACTCTTTCTAATTCCCCTTTGAAGCACTGAGCCTAACCCTTAAACTTAGCCACTATTTGGTCCTATTGATGACTGCATGGGAAACTTTGTCTATATTCAGATCTTCATGTGCGGACCTCCTTATAGGAGAGAGGGCCCTTTTATCAATTTTCTTCTCTTTGTATACATTGTCCAACAAATCTCCATCATCCCTCAAGTCTTTGGGGAGATTAGTCTCTAATTCAAAATCCCTAATCTGGGGTACAAACAATCTATTATAATTTTTCTTCCTTACCTCAAAACTATCCTAGAGGTTTGCCCAAAAATCCTCCAGTCTGGACTTATGCCCCTTATATTCTTTAGGCATAGTTTTCTTAATTTTCCCGTAGGGATCATAGTACTCCCTAGCAAAATAAATTTTTTTTAAAATCAAATCTTGGAGTTCCTGCTCCACCAACTTCACCACCTGGATTTTTGAACAAGAAAAATACCCAATAGAAATTGAAAAATCTATTCCCGCCTTATGTTTTGAGGATAGGAGAGATTGAAGGCCGAGCAACTACCTGGCATATTCTAGCAAAATGATGTGATCATTGCAATACCTTGGCAATAGCATCAGGTTCCTTGTAAACCCACTGACCCTTATGTAAGTGGAGCTCTGGTTTTGAATGAACCAACACGCCCATTTCTGAATGATGGCCATGGCTTCAGGGCTTATTTTGTACCATGTATCTCCTCTTAGTTTAATAATTATAGGGAAGAGGAAGGCATCATTGATCCTTTTTAAATGTGACTTTGTGCTGGTGAGGGGGAGTTGGGAATAATATTCCCAGACCTTCTTCTGGCCTTCTTCATCCCCTAGTTGACCTTCCACCTATAAGCCTGGAAACTTACCTACTCAAGCAGCCACCCAGATGACATAGGAGGTGAAAAAGAACTTCTTTGTTTGGTGGACCTCCTTCATCCTTTTGCATATATTATCTGAAAGGATCTGAGCCCTATAAAAATACAATTTCCCTATGAGGATGGTAGTCATGAATTGGAACATCCAGGGGTGAAACTAATTGCAGTCATGCTTACTAAAGGCCCGGCTCAACATGATGATTAGGTCATATTGCTTACCAATTTTCATTCACGTGCCTCTTGTTCGAGGTCACATTGTTGTTCCATGCACTAAGGGCTTCCTCTTTAGTTGAGAGGAATATCTCATCTCTGGTGGGGATGCCGAGCACAAATCTAAGAATGTTCGAGGACAAATCAATCACTGTCTTGCCCTATGTGTTTTTTTGCATTTCCTGGTATCAGGGTCATAGAATTGGGCGATTGTCATAATGAACTCTAGAGCCTAAACTAACTACAAGAAGGTGGTAGCCTCCACTAGGCTTTATCTCTTTATCCTTCTCAGTGGTATATCAAAAAGGTCAATCCAAAAATCCAAGATTCTGGGGTTCCGGGCTCATTGGTCTCACTTCTTCAAAAAAGGCAACCCATAACTCCGCAATTCCGGGATAGAAAAAAATCAACTTAACCTGGAACTCTGTGGATCTAGGGTTCTGGGGTTTTGGAAAATTAACTTAATCCAAAACTCTGGGGATCCGGGGTAAGACTAGGGCAAGCGGGGAACTAAGAAAAACAAGACACAAACGAAAAAAAACAAGAAGAAAAACAAGAAGGAAAAAAAATGCAAAACAAGAAGATCTAACATAGAAAACAAGAAAGAGGGCAAGAAAAATCACCAACCTGGTGAGAAAAATTGCCCAAGAATGTGAAAGGATCTCGGAAGGATGGAGGCATGAAGTCTGGAGGTCAAAGGCAAAAGCTCTGAAATATTGAATGCACAAATGATCTTTGAAAATATTATTGTTCCTGTTTATACCCCTCGAACCTTGTCCATACAATTGCCTTCAACAGGACCTTGGGACTTCGAGGTTCCATAATTTTGGGGTCGATACCAAAACTAAAAAATGAATGCCTCATCTCAGAACTCCGGGGTTCCGAGGTGATCAAGAACAAGCAAGCAAATGATCAACCTTGAGAGTCCAGGGTCGCGGGGTTGATGAATAAAACACAACACACCTTGGGACTCTAAGGCTCTGGACTCCCGAGGTGGACAAAAAAAAACATACCTCGGAACTCCAGGACTTTGAAGTTTTGAGGTAGGCAAAAGAAAACAGACAAGACAATGCACCACCTCGAGACTCCAGGGCTCTGGGGTTCTAGGGTGGGAGCACTAACAAGAAAAAAAGAGACCAACCTTGGGACTCCGAGGTTTCAGGGTTCCGAGGTAAAAGGAGAAAAACTTAAAACCAAGCAACAGAAAGAAAAAGAGGGACCCATATTTTCAACACAAGAAAACTAATGGGGGTTAGGTATGTAGGGCATAACAAATGGCGACTATCTGGGAAAAGTGACTCTAGGAAATTTAGAACTTCAGAATCTCTGGTTAACCTGATGCCTAGAGCTACTATCATTCAAAAGGATATATAAGAGAAAAAGATGAGTGAACCAATGAACAAACAACCAAGTCCAGAACTGAATAGGATTAACTCATAAGTGTGTGCGTATGATTTATTACTCCACCATTTTCAGTAATGAAGATAAATAGAGGAAATTGAGCCCAAGCTACGTAGGTGAAATCAACCAATGTGTTTCATGCAAGGTCATCCTAGGCATATCTCTATTGCCAGTCAGGCATATATAGCCCCGACAAAGATACATGTGGTCTCCATCAAGCAGTGCTCCACTACTAGCCAGGTGTCCATAGCCCCGGTGGAGGTTACTTGAAACACCCATTTTTAGTTGCTTTAAGAGGATCATTTTTTTCTTTTCCTTTTTCTTTACTAAAACCATCATGGAATATAGGACTATTTCTCTAATAACCTTTTAAGCAACTTTTCAAACATTGAAGCCTGATTATTGGATTGGGAACCATGGTGGATAACTTGAAATGTCTCGACTTCTGAGTTTTCATTTGGAAACAAGTTTATCTGATATCTTACAAAACTTTCTGATGTATCTTAATGTGATGGTAGTGTTGAGTTATCAGTCTATCCTTTCCCAATTGAGGGGCAAAAACAAATCATATTTAAACCATTATATACCACCTTGAATGAGTGTAGACAAAGGTTTCAAAATTAACAAAATGGCAATGAAGTTGTAAATAGCAAAGAGTCAAAATCTCTCAAAAATTGGCAACTTGTTATGCAAAGGACACCTTCCTTTTAGAATCTTTGAGAATAAATAAACAAATCCTGACACAACAAAATGGAAATGAATGAAATGAAAGAAAGAAACAAAACAAAAAGGGAAACAAGCACACAGCAAAGTGAAAACACAACAAACATGCAAAAACCCAAACAAGCAACAAAGAAAATGAAACAAAAACAACATTTCTACAAAAACAACTAATCTACTATGTACAACAGGTCAAGCTTCACTGGGGGTTAATCGAAGTAATGTTTGAGGTATTGACCATTGACGGAAAATGGTACAAGTTCTCCAGTCAAAGAGCTTAACCTAAAGGTGTTCTCCCCTAAAATTTTGGCTATTTGGTAAGGACCTAACCACAACCTTTCAAACTTGTGGTGGTCAACTTTCTTCTCCTTGGCCTTGTATCATAACAAGACTAGGTCAAAGATCTGAAAGGTTTTCACCTTGGCCCTTTTGGCAAACCATCGCTTAACAACAACTTGGTGCTTGGCAAAGTGTTGTAGAATTTTAATCCTTTTTTCATCGAGTTTTAACAGATTTAGGAGGTGAACCTCTACTCGATCCTCAATTTCAAGTTCTTTCATTAACAAGAGGACCGGTATTTGTAAGCTGATTAGGAAGACAGGAGTTTGGCCATAAACAGGGTAATACAGAGAAGTTACCAGGGCAACTTTTACTCTAGTTCGATTAGCCATAAGGTGTATCTCAACTGATTATGTCAGTCCCTGAGATTCTTCTCAAGTATCTTTTTAATGACATCTAAGATTTTCGTGTTCGTAGATTCGGCTACTCTATTACCTTGCAGATAGTAGTTGGACAAAAATTTCAATACCACCTTATATTTGTATGACCATTGCATCAAATTTGCAGAAGTAAAAGAAGGGCCATTATCACATACCAAAGTGAATGGCATACCAAACTTGGTGATGATGTGTTCTTCAATCAATTTTAAGACTACCTCTGCAGTAGCATTTCGACACGCAATGGCTTCCATCCATCGGGTGTAGTAATCTGTTGTGGTAAGAATGAACTTATGTCTTGTAGACAAGTTAGGAATAATGACACCTACAAAATCCAGTTCCCATTGGGTGAAGGGTCTTACCTCAAACACTGGTTGGAGAGGCATGGCAGAATTCCTCTCTTTGGAAGTTGTGGTTTGTCATGTATGACAATGAATAACATGCTCATGAGTATCCTTAAAAATACCAGGTCGGTAATATCCAGCCTTCAAATTTTGATATGCAATGGAATTCATCGACCCATGACTTGTAGCATACTTCCCCTATAATTCCTCAATCATGTTATGGGCTTCTTGATGATCAAGACATCGAAGGTAAATATCTTCATAATTCTTTCTATAAAGTGTTGAATCCTTGATCATATAATAGGCACTTTTGAGCCTTAAAGATTGTCTTTGCGTGGCTATCAACCCCTCAAGGACACTTATTATTCAGCAATATAAATAGCCAAATCCATGTACTATTAGGATTAATGATAGTCCCAAAGAAACTGAGAGGCGGGGTTGAATCAGTAACTAACCGGTTAATAGATTCTTTAACCTTATTAAGTATTTTGCATTCCAAAACAATGTACCGATAAACAAGAATTAATGCAGTAAACAAGAACAATAAAGATAGCATAGAGAACATACCATAACACAAGATGTTTAACGAGGAAACCCGATGTGGGAAAAACCTCGGTGGGATTTGTGACCCACAATATTCACTCACTGGCCAATGAATGGCTATTACGTACAATGAGGGGCCTACACATGCAAGTAGGCCAACTACCTAGAGTTCACTACTCAATCTACAAAATGGAAGTCTCACTGACTGACAAAATGGATTATGAAAATCCAATATAATGTACTGCTATAATTCAGCATCTGCTATGCCAGGTTCAGCTCCAGTTTAGCTCATACTATAACCAAAAACCTTAAACAAAATCTGCCTTAGTATTCGCTCATCACTTCTACCATATCCATCATATGTCCATCTATTCATATCAAAATTATTTACAAGATCTCATACATATATGAGTCTTATTACAATATGCCATGTCATCTTTACAAAAGATATTTATAATTAAATAAAATAAACAAAAGTTTGTTCCTATCAACTGGGGTGTCGGTATGCATGGTTGTCATTGTCGGTGAAGTGTCTGTCGGTGCCTGAAGGTTACCGGTAGGTTGCCATCAATGACAACACCATCATTTCTCACTAGAGTGTATAATGCCAACAATCTCTCCCTTTGGCATTGATGGCAACACTCATGAGAAAAATCCAAAAATCTGTTTCCAAAAATGAAGTCCAAGATTTGCCAAAAATGTGTGCTCCCCTTGAGCAGATGATCTCCTCTGATTATCCATTTTTCTCTATCCACTACTCCCCCTTTGACATCAATGAAAAAGGTTGTCAAAAATTGTCAAATGAATAAACAAAATCTGCCTTAGTATTCACTCATCACTTCTACCATATTTGTCATAGGTCCATCTATTCATATAAAAATGATTTACAAGATCTCATATATATATGAGTCTTATTACAATATGCCATGTCGGCTTTACAAAAGATATTTATAATTAAATACAATAAATAGAAGTTTGTTCCTATCAACTGGGGTGTCGGTATGCATTATTGTCGTTGTCCATGAAGTGTTTGCCAGTGCCGATGCCTGAAGGTTGCGGGTAGGTTGCCATCAATGACAACACCATCATTTCTCACTAGAGTGTAGAATTCCAACATGTACCACGGGTCCTGAGTGAATGACTCCAATGTATACTATTCACACTGGATTTGAGGTATGTCACTCACCATAGCTTGAGACAATCCTTGGCCTCTGACTAACTTCATTGAATTCATCTCCAGACCAAACTCTTGTAAAATTTCCATCCATTTCCCTCGATGTTTTCCCAACTCTGACTGCATAAGTAGTAACTTCACCGCTTGATTAGGGACAATCGCGTAGATTTTACTCCTCAGGATATAATTCTTGAATTTCTTGACTACTCTTACTAATGTGAAAGCTTATTTTCAAGAGAAAAATATCTCACCTTGGCACTCTTGAAAGGGGATCTCGTAAATGCAATGGGTTTCTTGTCCCCTTCTTGCCTATGCATCAAAAAAGTTGCTCCTAAGTGTAACGAAGCAAAAGAATATATGTAAAAGGAGAGAATATAGTCAGGACTAGTTAATAGAGGAGCTTCAATGATGGATTTATTGATCTGGGCGAAACCCTCTTTTTCTTCAATTATCCATTCGATCTTAGAATCCTTCTTCATCATTTAATTTAATTGCTTGACTATCTCTACAAACCTAGTGAGAAATTTTCTGACAAAACTGATCTTCCCAAAGAAACATCTCATCTCCTTTTTACTGCCAGGCATTTGTAGTTTCAGCAACGCTTCTTCTAGATCTGGGTCTATAGATATCCCCCTTTTAGAGATTACATGACCGAGGAGCTTTCCTTCAGTCACTCCAAATACGCACTTCTTGGGGTTAAGGGAAATCCCATATCTTCGACATCTCTCTAGAACTTTTCGAAGGTGGTCTGAGTGCTCTTCTCAGACATTGGGAAATATAGTCAAGTCGTCCATATATATAATAATACATTTGCCAATCAGATCTTTGAAGGTCGTATCCATTTCTCTTTGGAATGTCACCCCAACATCAATTAACCCAAATGGTATCCTTTGGTACGCATATGTTCCCCACTTTGTCGTAAATATTGTTTTCATACGATCCTCATAGTTCACCAAAACTTGGTTATATCCTGAATAACCATCTAAGAATGACATCATTTGTGAACCATTGAAAATTTGCATTACTTCATCCAAGGAAGGAAGCGGGTAATTATCTTTTTCGGAAACCTTATTGAGGTTGCGGAAGTCCACATAAAGCTGAATTTCCCCATTCTTTTTCCTTACTGGCACCAATTTGGCGACTCAAGTAGAGTGACGTACTAGGAAAATAATCTTAGCACAAAGAAAGTTTTGTATTTCCTTGGAAAGCAAGGGTTCTATCATTGAATTAACCGGTCATTGCTTCTGCCTGACCGACTTTATGTTAGGTTTCAGGGGTATAACATGGGTGATGATCAATGTATAGAAAGTTTTTAAATCTTCGTACCCCCATGCTATTATATTAATGAAATCTTTCAAGATTTGTAGAATTTTATCTCTTTCACTTTGAATATAAATCTTCCCAATATACACAATCTTCTCTTGGCCTTCTGGACCAACATTATGTGGTTTGTATTTCCCGGCATCTAAATACGTTGTTAATCTCTCTTTTACTCAGGGATCAGAGTCAAAAAGCCTCTCTAATGTGACCATACCTTTAGGAATAACGTTAGTTGGTAAATTCATAATTTCAGCATCATTCCCATCATCAAGGTCATCTAATCTATCTTTCTCATCAATGATTTGTTCTTCAAAAGCCCCTGAATTGGGAAGAAATGCTAGAATATGGGTGTCATCCTCGAAAACCTGAAAGTGTTTTATATTATTAGGCACAACAAGTGTGGAGACCAACTCTATGGAAAAATTCTTCAAAGGGGATTGGCTCACTTGCTATAATGTACTTGCTACTATGGCCAATGCATCTGGTATTCCATTTACTTTCCTGGGTACTAGTTGAATATTGAAAGCATCAAAATCCTCAACTAAACCCAAAACTCTATTCCTATATGCTGCTAACCTTTTATCATGACATGCATATTGGCTTCGCACTTGTTTGACCACCAGTTTAGAATATCCCTACACTTTCAAGTATTTAGCTCCCTTCTTATGAGCGAAGAGTAGTCCTCTAATTAGGGCCTCATACTCCACCATATTATTAGTGCAAGGGAATCAGAGTCGGTAGGAGGCTAGAAAGGTTTTCCATTTTGGGCTTGTTAACTCTACACCTACTCCACTGCCTTGCTTGGATCTTGACCCATCAAACTTTAAAAACCATATTTCATCTTTCATTTTCTTTACATTCTTCACCTTAGGGTCAGTGATCAAATTAGCTTACGGAGGTGATTGTTGTCTTTCGGGTTCAAGGTCTTGCAAAAACTGAGGTTGTTCAATTATTAGTTGTAAGATTACTTCAAGGGTGTTAGGAGTGGTCTGTTCCACTTGAGGTTGCACTTGAGATTGTATTTCTTCATTCTCCTACTCAGGTGAGATATCCTCATTCTCTTGTTTGGCAATCTCAGCCACGAAGACCTCCTTGTTGCATTGTCTTGGCTACGAAGTTTTACTTATAAGATCAATTGTTTGGGGTACTACTCCCTTGCAACTTGGAATTTGAATTTCTTCCATGTTGATAATATGACCAGCATCTTCGCATGGGACAGGGCTCATCAACTTTGTAATCTCATTCTGACATGGTATACATGACATCTCTGAGTGCTCTGCATGATGTATTCAACACCATTTTGGAAGCAGTAAATCTTGTATTTTCATAGTATCTCCCAACAAACACATCCCTTGTTTTAGTGTTGTAGTGAAGCCTTTGACCCGTCCTATATATGCAGTCATGTCCGCTTGATGTAACTGGGGAAGATTCGGTGTGGATAAAGTGAGGATTTCATTGACTCTATAGACTCCTAGACTCACTTCAGCATATGCCACCTCATTAGGAGCCCCATAATTCATGACTAACTTCTTCAACTTGGGTTCACTACCAATTCGGATATGGTTGCTCACCCCTTTCCATGGAAGCCATAAGTAAGTATGTAAAACAAGTTGAGAAATATCCTCCCAAAGTTTTTGACCAATCCCCACTGAGGAGAATCCCATATACCTCTGGAATATCCACCACTTGAATGTCGATGTAACAGGATATGCGGGGATCAACACATAATTGGATGTATACATCTTTTAATTCTCCAATTATATTAACTTCAATCTTGTCTAGTTGTACCACCTTACTGTTTGTGCGTACTGGGTTGAGACCGAGCTTCTGACATATAGAGTAGAGCATTATGTTTCCTAAAGCACCTGAATCTACCAAACAGTTGTGTAGATTCTTTCCACATATCCTCAAACTAAATAAAAATGGTGGGTTCTTAATTGCATCACTATTGACATTGGTGTTGACTTCATTTAGGTCAGCCATCTTAACCTCATTGCTTTGTGACTCTAACAGTTCCAACTTCCTAAGGAGAGCCTTCTTTTGTTCAAGGCAATATCTCAGTACTTCCATTAGGGACATGGTGGTGGCAATTCTCTCCATCTCCTTGGTAACATCAAATGATCCTTTCAAAACATATTCTTTCCCTTGAGTTTTTCTAGGGCGTGCTCCTTGAAAAGCCTAAGGAGGGTGAGGATTGTTGCTTGCACTCGCATCGGGAGGTACAAATCCACCCTTCGAGGGAGGTAGCTCTATTAATGGAGCCTTGCCTTGACTCCTAAGATTGTAGTTGTTTATGAGCTAGAAGGCCTGGGCATCATAGACACACAGTTCACCTTCAGCTTCAGCTTGAAACTCTTTGCACAGGAACTTTTCAACCAACATTGTGGTATTAACTTTATCAGGTTCTTCATTAGAGAAATCTTTTGTTTGAGAATCATCTTGAGCTATCCTTATGATCTTTTTGAATTGGGAACAATTAACCTCAGAATGTGCATCTATATCATGCAACCTACACCAATTAGTAATTAAATTCATATCAGAAAGGTTAACACTTTGTGTGTTATTTGGGTTATCTCATGCATCGGGATAATCATGGTTCACCCCATCATTGTTTGGACCCATGTTCCATTGCCTATTGTAAGGTTTGTTGTTATACCTTTGGTTTTGGTTCTAGTTGTTGTAGTTTTGTTGATTATTATATGGTTGGGATTGGTTATATCCTCTCAAGGGATTCATCTTCAACTGGCTCAAGTCTGAAGTAACTTATGAGATCACTTTCTTTAATGCTTCTACTTCAATGGATATATGAGATCCTTGACTCTCAGGTGTCGTAGTTGGAGGTTGGCTTGTTGTTTGAGTATTACAAAACTATTGATTTCCCCCTTGTACTTGACCAGCATATTGCGTTTGAGTGGGAGTGGTATTGGTATTATTCTGCCAAGTCAAATCTTGGGCAACAAACTGTTGATTAGCCTGGGGTTGGGATGCATAGATTGGCACCGAGTTCATTGTTGGGGTTCCTACAGGTAGAGGCGAGGGTACGCTAGGGAGTTGGTTGTAGTTCCCTTGATTCACTCTGACAGATAAATTGTATCCAATCCCTCCTGGTGTTTGGTTCAACTCATGATTCATGTTGATTGCCAATGCAAAGACTTTGGCCAAGGTGTCCCTTTGATCTTGGGGAACACTCTTCTTGGTAAACATAGTGGTCCAAGGGTCAATAGCTCTTAGATACGAGTCAATTGCTATCTTGGGTGCTACCTAGTTAGGAGCTTGTAACCTATTGAATTCCCTTTGAAAGCTAGTATTAAAGGTTGTTAAAGGCTCATTCAGTCACTTCTTAAGAGAGACGAACTGATGGTACAATGTTTTAGGGTCTACATACACTCGAAATTGATCAATGAAATCTTTCTCAAAGACATCCTAGCCAGTGATGGAATTTTCTAGTAGGTTTAAATACCAATTATATTCATTCTCCCCAAGTGAATATGGGAAGAGTCTACATACTACATCTTGGTGTTCAATGTTGTTGCGAATGACTACATCTTTGAATGCTTCAATATGCTCATCATCCGTTCATCCCCCCAAATAATATAATTTGCAGCAAAATTTATCTGGGTTTTTGGGTAGGTCATGTATACCCTCTGGTATAGTTCCTAGTGGTGTGTGTTCTTGGTTAAAGTAGGTCATTGAAGGTGGTGACGGTGGAAATTGAGTTACAAAAGGTGTAGTGATAGGCTGAGGACTAGGGATCAGTTGCTCTCCTACATTGAGTATGGATGGTTGCACTAGTGAGGTTGTTGAGGGTTGTCACTATTGGCAAATGCACACTCCAATGAGACATTGTAGGTGATTGAAGGTTTTTTCATTGATGGAAACCTTACAATCCCATGACACTGGCAAGGCATTCCACTAGCACTAGTAAGATTAGACTCTACATCGGCACTCAGACCACTGGCACCGGCAGTGAAAGGAAGCATACTGGCACAAAGGCCGATAGGGTTTTTGTTGTAATATATTTTGTTTATTATTGTAAAATCATTGTAAGTCGACTTGGCAAGTTGTAAAATGACTCTCATATAAGAGAGATCATTGTAGAACATTTAGAGATATATGAAAGAAAATATAAGTGAAATAAGGTAGACCTATTATGGGAATTATAGGTTAAGGATTTATGTAAGAAGCAGAGTAGAAACCGGTACTAGATCTGGTATTATAGATGCTATTTTGAAGTAGTACAAGACACTGGATTTATATAATCCATTTTGTAAGTCAGTGAGACTTCCTATTTTGTATTTGAGCAGTGAGCTCTAGGCACTTGGCCTTCCTGCATGTGCAGGCCCCTATTGTAGCAGTAATATTCTCTTATTGGCCAGTAAGTGAATATTGTGGGTTACAAATCCCACCGAGGTTTTTCCCACACCGGGTTTCCTCATTAAAATATTGTGATATGGTGTGCTTTTCATGTGGTTTTTGTTATCTTTGTTTATTGCATTACTATCTATTTACCAGTATATTGTATTAATATGTTCAACATGTTTTAAGTTAAAAAATTGCTCTAACCAATTAGATACTGATTCACCCCCCCCCCCTCTCAGTATTTGTGGGAATCCTAACAATTGGTATCAGAGCTTGGTCCTCTATTTTCAGAAGCCTAACAGTTTAAGGAAGATCTTGACACCAGTATAGATGGAAAACTTGATGAAGCAACTTGAAGCAGCTCTCTCAGACTATGATGGAGAAAAATTGAAAAATATCAAAATTGAGGATGATCTAAAAGTAGCTCAGGATATTATTCAAACACTTCAAGAAAATCTTACTATTGCAAGAAACAAGAGAAGAGAACTTTGTGAAAAGATGCAATTTGAGAATGATGAAAAGGAAACTCTTAATGATATGATAAACAAGCTGAAGCAAGAGAACATGACAACAAAGAATGAGATGCAAGATATGACTATGAGATTTTGTAAGTAAATTGAAGATAGAAAGAAGAATGAAGAAGATTTGACTAGAAGACTAAGTAATGCTGCAAAAGAACACAAGACTTAGCTATGAAAATGATTTGTTGAAGATAGATCTGATGCACACACAGAATGACTCAAATGAACTGATGAGGCAGAAAGAAGTCTTAGAAAGAGAACTAGATACTACAAATCAGCATAAAGAGAAATTCAAGAAAAGCTCAGAAGAACTTGGTAACCTACTGAAGAATCAAAAACCTAAAGGTGACACTTGTGGAATTGGCTTTGAAGTTGGAGAAAGCTTCGGTACTGCAAACACACAGGATCATAACAAACCGGTAAGACAACCTACTGCTTATAAATTCAATGGCAAATGCTTTAACTATAACAAGTATGGTCATAGAGAAAATCAATGTAGATCTAGAAGTAATCAGAATACCAATGCACCCACCGGTCAATGTTCAAAATGCAACAAAATTGGTCATAACTCTAAAAATTGTAGAATGAATGTAAGATGTTATGTTTATAGAAGATTTGGATACTTATCTAATCAATGTAGAACACAAACCGACATAGGTTATGGGAAGGCTATTTAGAAAAATAATGTGACTTGTTATGCTTGTAACAATATTGGACATATTGCAAAATTCTGCAGAAGTAAGGCACCACCGGCAGACAACAAAGGTTCCAGTTTGAAAGGAAAAGAAAAAGTTGAAGAAGTTAAGCAAGAATTCTCAAAACAATGGATTAGAAAGTCTGACCTAAATGTTGTTGGGAATACTCCTCCGGTAGAACCGAGCAACACTCCACCGACAGAACAGAGTAGCACTCCACTGACAGAAGTCTCTTCATCTAATTGGAGAAAATTCTTTTGAGGGTTTAGCAATCAAATGATAAATATGCTATTATTCCCTCAGTTGATAGTGAGAAGTAGAAATCACTTCTATACCGGTAAATAAAGTTAAGTGACTACTTAATCGGGATGCATTAAATGTGGTAGTTGGCAAATTAACATTATAAATTAGCTATTTTGGCTCCATTTTACTTCACCGAGCATTCAAACATTCAAAGAGCGCAAAACTTCCAAAGCTAAGGCATTTCGAGCAAAGAGGCAAAGCATTTCAGCAATCAATATTTCCAAAGGTAGAAAAAGGTATTTATAATCATGGCATCCTCTTTTGTGCCTAAATTCATAGAAAACTCTACTGTAGTTGAGGTAATCAAATGCCCTAGGCCCGTATTTGAGCTAGTTCCCGAGATAGCTAAAAAGGATGATAATGTTGGTGCATTTTCCCAAATCCCCAAAGGAGTTGTTTTTGCAGAAGACCCTAGAATGTACATCCATTGCCACGTAGAAGAATTAGGAGATGAAGAAATTAAGAACATGTACAAAACTATTATATGTGATGATTCTGGTAATGTGAAACCTGAACACAAAATAATTGAAACCCTAGGATTCACTGAAATCCTCAGCATTCTAGATTTCCCTAAGGAAGTTATTAGGATAGTATTGAGCAGGGTACATGGTGCATTCTTTTGGCTAGATTTGCTTCATAAAATTACTAAGGAAGCTGTGAAAGTTGTAACAGGGTTATCTTCCACCGGTAACAGACTAGACAGGACAAAGAAGGTCTCAAATGACCTGGTAATGAACCTAACAAGTGCAACATCCAATAAAAGGTCTTTAAGGGTGAACGATGTAACTGACATAAATGTGAGATTCATTAGCATGATTCTAGGTTACAAAACAACTCATGCAAATAGACTTAACTCAGTTTCCAGCTTATGCATAAAAAGTGCTCATGATATGGTTAAAGATAATGTGAAAATTGATGTATGTGAATGGTTAAAGGATGAACTTATTGACAATCTGGGAAAGATCAAGAAGGATAAGAAAGGGACATTTAAGTTTGGCAATTTACTTGTATGTTTAATGCTACATATAACAAAATAGGTGCCCGGTATAGGTAACAAGAACCTTGGATTTGACATACCAATAGGGAAACAGTTATCTGACTAATTGAACAATATGGGCGAAAACAAAGAGAAGAATATTAATGAGTATTTTATAGCATTGAAGGCCCGGATGAATGCTAGAGTCAGACTATCACAGGAATTGTAAATAAATACAAGGATGAGATATGTTTTGTCATCAAGAAGGATGAGATTTAGATGGAAGTAGTTATCCCAAGAACAATTTGGGTTACTGAAATGGGTTATGAGACCGATGGCCACATCGTTGAAACATATGCAAAATCCCTTCTGGAAGCACCCAAGGAACCTAAGGAAGAGGTATTTGGTAGTGCTGAAACTATTGAAAAATAGATCCAATCAAAGAAAAATGTAAAGAAGGTTGAGGCAACAGTAAGAAGGGGATCTTGGCAGGTAAAGGCTATAAAGGAAGATGTACTCAAGAAAACTGACCTCACTAAAGATGAGTTAGAAGCACTGCAGCCTGAAACTCACCTTTCACCGGTAGCTACTTCTTTCAAAGAGTGATATGCCTGCAGTATTTAAAAGAGTTGTAAGGAAAAGGGAACCTTCACCAGCATCCACACCTTCACCTAGAAGAACCAGGCAAAAACAACAGGCAGTGAGGCCCCCAGTCAAGAAGTCTACTCCTAAGAAGAAGAAGTTGACACCAAAGAAAAGGACTCAACAAAGTATTACTCCGATTGACAGACTGTTGGATGAAATCACAAAAGAAGGAAAACTTAAAAACATCAACAAACTATATGACTCACTATCAGTTGATGATAAAGAAAAGGTTGAAAACAGTGTTATTTTACACTTGGATATCTACAAGAAGTTCTTGATGCAAGTTGTAGATGAACTATTCAAGAGACTGGAACCAAGAAGACAAGTTGTTGTAGAGCTTGACAAGAAAATAAAAGTTGAAAAATTACTTGTTGTCTACCCAGTTAACTCTCTGAAAGAAATAGATGATCTAATTGCAGAATCTAACTGGTCAGTATTCTCTACTGCAAACCAACATATTGCACTAATGGTTGGAAGAGTAAATGAGGTTACAGAGGAAACTAAAAATGCATAGGGTATATTCCTTATTGAGAAAGAAAAATAGGAAGAGTATAGAAACCCTAAACCAATCAAGGTATATCAAAAAGACAAGGATAAGAGAAAAGGAAAGGTTGGTGGACCTCCAAGCATCAAAATAAGAGATAATTTATCCCCACCACTTCTGGTTACTCTACCGGTAACAACAACTGAAGATCAACCGGCTGATGAGAGTATGGATGTATCACAAGAGGATACAAATCCTAATTATGAGGTACTATACACAGTTGATGTTGATACTCAGAAAGTCAACATTATGATAGACAAGGACACAACCAGTAAGACAGATATCGCTAGTGAGCCACCGATAAATAATGAAATAGATAACACACAAGGAAAACTAGCAGATGGTAACATAGAGCAACAGGCTCCCTCTCAGCAACAGGTTCATGTGGAAAGAGTGCCACTGACAATAGGAGAACAACAAAAACCTTTTCTTAAGGAAATGGAAACACAGACTGACCTACTAGAGGTCACTACAAGCAAGGATATTGCTCCCACTGGCGAAATTCAGAATGTTGACCCTTCAACTGCAGGATTTAAATCAACAAATGTAACTGAAGTTCTTTTAGATTCTATAAAGAAAATAATAGATTGTAGTTCACAGGCATATATTTTGAAGATGACAGCTCCAAAATGCAATATAGATAATAAGGATTCTTTAAGTCAACTTGACACTTTGTCTAAGTATATTACTGACAACACAGTGACAATTGAGCAAATAAAGGAAGAAGCATTCAAAGAGAGGTTAGAAAAAGAAAAACAGAAATTCTTTGAAGAACAAATAAAGAAGTGTACAAGGCAGTTTAACACACTTCTACCGGAACTGTGTAGCACACTTAAGGAGTTCAAAACTTTGTATAGAGACATGTGTAAGACAAACTTTTTGACAGTTGACATAGACAAGAAAATGAGCAAGATACAAGAGGAAATTAATAAGCTAGCTGATAATTTTATTAATTCATCTAATTCATTATCAATTTTTGAGCAAAAGATAAGAGGTTTTGAAGAAGAGTTACTAAAGCTAGAAAGAGAAAAGGAGAAAATAAAAAGTAAGGCTAAGGATCTGAAATGGAGATTAAGTCCAAAGTTGGACTACCTTGCAGGTTTAAGGAAAGAAATATCTGATGCATTAGTTCAAGGATAGAAAACATCGGCAGAGAAACTGCAACACCTCACCGGTACAGTTCAAAGAATAGAGGCAGCAATAAAAGATAGTAAAAAGTTTCTTGAAAGCCTAAATTTGGTTTTGGCGGATCTTTTTCAAATTGTAACCACCCGGTTACAAGGTTGAGACAGGAAACTATACTCTATTGACACTTTGACAACCTTTGTCATTGATGCCAAAGGGGGAGTAGTGGTATGAGAAAATAATTAGCTAAAGACTCATCTGCTCAAGGGGAGTTCACACATTTTTGGTAACATATTTTTGGACTACACTTTTTGAATTTTCTCATGAGTGTTGTCATCAATGCCAAAGGGGGAGATTGTTGGCAAATGTACACTCCAATGAGATATTGTAGGTGATTTAAGGTTTTGTCATTGATGGCAACCTTACAATCCCATGACACTAGCAAGGCATTCCACCGGCACTAGCAAGATCAGACTCTACACCAACACTCAGACCACCGGCATCAGTATTGAAAGGAAACATACCGACACAAATGTCGACATGATTTTTGTTCTAATATATTTTGTTTAACATATAAGAGAGATCATTGTAGAACATTTAGAGATATATGAGAGATCATTGTAGAACATTTAGAGATATATGAAAGAAAATATAGGCGAAATAAGGCAGACCTATTATAAGTTGTAAAATGACTCTTATATAAGAGAGATCATTGTAGAACATTTAGAGATATATGAAAGAAAATATAGGCGAAATAAGGCAGACCTATTATGCTAATTATAGGTTAAGGGTTTATGTAAGAAGTAGAGCAGAAACCGGTACTGGATTTGGCATTATAGATGCTATTTTGAAGCAGTACAAGACACTGGATTTATATAATCCATTTTGTAAGTTAGTCATACTTCCTATTTTGTATTTGAGCAGTGAGCACTAGGCACTTGGCCTTCCTGCATGTGCAGGCCCCTATTGTAGCAGTAATATTCTCTTATTGGCCAGTAAGTGAATATTGTGGGTCACAAATCCCACTGAGGTTTTTCCCACATTGGGTTTCCTCATTAAAATATTGTGTTATGGTGTGCTTTTCATGTGGTTGTTGTTATCTCTGTTTATTGCATTACTTTTTGTTTACCGGTATACTGTATTAATGTATTTAGCATGTTTTAAGTTAAGAAATTGCTCTAACCAGTTAGATACTAATTCACCCCACCCTCTCAGTATCTGTGGGAATCCTAACAGTCACTTAGCTTTGTTCCTCTTTCTCCTAGTGGTAGGTCCTAACTCTACTAAGTCTCATGGTGAAGAACTACTCCTAAGGACTCTATGAAATCTTTCAGGAGAAAAAGATGATATACGATCTAGCATAGTACCTCAATTTTCTGGTTGTGGAGGTGGTTGTGGGTTTTCTTGCAAAAGAAATTTCCTTTGTGCCTCCTCTTCTATATGTATAGCCTTTTGTTGTTCATCATCGAGGACTTGTCGTGATCGCAACCAATCACTATAATCCCTAGTACTATCCCAAGCAAGATCATATAGTTGACTGACAATGTTGTCTTGCTTGTAATTGAGGTTGGGTTGCATAAATGGTAAACTTATGTCTCCTAGAAGCACCATATGTGTTTTAATCAATGAGGGGACTAGTACGTAGGTCCTCCTTCTAGGGCCAGTTTTTGTTGACGACTATTTTGACATAGCCGCCAATAGTCAGGTAGCCAATGTGAACACTCACCACCTCTCCTAAAAAGAAATAAGTTTTAGGAAAACTAACTACTCCAAGGTCTCTATAGTCGGGTCATGATGGTGATGGGCATCCCAATGGTTGATCTACTTGTACCTGTTAGGGGTCATGTTGGTTAAAACTAAAAATCGTTGGTCATTAATGGCTTAACTTCCTATAATTTTTTTATATTTTATGATTTAATATTTTCTGGAGAATAAAATTGCGAAGGATAAAGGAAACAAGAAAACAACAATGAAACCATTTCAATAACAACTTACTAAACTACTCAATTAGGTCGCTGCAATCCAAAATTATCAGATATTATCCAAATTAGCATTCAGCAATAGACCTCCAATAAACCTACAAAATCATCAACTTCACAGAATTATGGAAATAAAATTGCCAATAATATTGTCTACCACAATAATTCTCATAAATCACTTATGTGCACAATATGATTCATAAAGAAACAAATAGAAGGTTAAACCACGTTGCTAATTCCAAATAATAGACATTACCAAATTACACAGACCATTATTGTAGAATATAAATGTAGATCAGGCAATCTACAAGTTGCTTCTTGTATTTTGTTTCAAAGAATAAATAATAACTGAAGTTTATCATAATTTGAAATAATATCCTAAAATCTTCTAAGTGGGCCACAAATCTTCAATTTGGGGACCCTTACAAATGAACCAAACTTCTCAATTTATAGAGATTTCTACCCTACTTTCTAGGAAATAAATCTTATCTAAATTAAGAACTCAAAACTAGGAGTCGCAGTTAACTTGTAAGTTTCTACCTCTAGACTCTAGTTAACTATTACAAGATAGAGGTTCAGTAAGCACTAAGAAGAGCATGTTGTATGAGCCAAGCTTTTGTAGTCATGCATAATTTTGTTCAAAACTCGAACAGGAGTTGGAACTGCCAGTGGAGAAGTCAAGCAAAATCTCTTCTCATAAATCCTTCTATCTTTAGCAACTGTAGGTTCATCTTCTACTTCTTTTTTATAAAATTTATAATTATTAATAATACATGCAACTTCTTTAGCAGGGAGATCAGCAACATGTTTGATTCTAAATTTATACTTTTTTGAGATTTCCTCTACCTTCTCTCTTTTCTTTCCCAATTCCCCTATTGTTTTTGCTACCTCTTGACATTGGGTGATCAGGTATGTGTATCTGTCCATTAGTGTGACATCAAATTGTGTTGGAGGTTGCAACTATTGAGCCTCATATGCATCATGTTTATGGTAAAAATGGAAACAACAATATTGAAAGACTAAATGAATTCAACCACAAAACCCTAGCCTAACAACAACAAAGATCCACCATAACATATGAAGATTACCTAAGACAATTCAAATCAAATGAAATCACAAAGATTATACCATCACATGTCCAATAGAGTTTGGATCTCTATTCTTCCTATCTCCATTGATCTTGCTTGATATATTTGCTCTCAAATTTTATGTGTGCACAAGAGCTCAACAAAGAATGGAAATTTGGTTGCAAGTAGGCTTGATCACATATAAAAGTTAGAATTCTAGAAGGATTCAAGGATCGATTAGGGTTGATAATGAAGGAAGCATCTTAAGATTGAGAGGTGTAAAAGATAAATGGTCGGTTAGGATTAGAGGGTAGCTAGAGAAAATAAGAAAATAATGAGAGGGTAGGTAGTGTAGGAATTAAGAGATGAATGACATGTGTCATGGGTGGAAAAGGCTAATGAATTAATTAAATAGATAAAGATTTATTTAATTAATAGAAGTAGGATCAATTAAATAAATAAGAGTATTTATTTAATTTAGGGAAGGATAATTTAAATAAATAAATATATTTATTTAAATGAGAAATAAGGCTAGAAGAGGATAAATGAATTAATAAAATAATTAGGCTTAAATAATTAAATAAATAAAGATATTTATTTAATTAGAATGGACAATTTTAGGTGTCTGCATTTTTCCCCTCTTTGAGACAATGCAACTTGTCGTGTTGTTTCAAATAAGATAATATGAACTGATACAAAGTTGCCCCAAGATGGGAATGATATGCCCCCTCAAGAGATTGGATGAAAATTTCTGAAAAGACCACAGACAATCTCTTGATAAGAAAGAAAGGGTAGAAAGTACTGACAAGATAGGATAGAGTGACAAAGTCATGGGATAAATAAGACTGACTTAGAAGACTAGTGCTAGGGTAGTCTATAAGATAGACCATGAGGAAAAACATCCTCATTGTCATCCACACATCCAAGAGATCAGAGTGCAGAGAGAGCAAAGAGTAGTCAACAACGATGGCATTGGTGCATAGATTTGATCGCGTTCACCAATATCAAAAGCCAGTAGATGCAAGAGAGCCAGCGAGTACCACAAAACCTCCTTGTACTTTGTTGCATTAATTGTTGTCATAAATGTATGTTAGGTAGTGCAATAAATTTTCTCTAGGTAGGTATAGAAAAATGTCAAGTAGGGGGGAAAAACTTTAAGGCGTGTTTGTGTTGGTGCCAGGCATGTCTGGGTAGGCTAGGCATGTCTATGTTGGTGCCAGGCACGTCTATGATTACAATAGCGGCTGTGTCAGATGCGAGCGTGTCTTTATCTTTCAGGCACATTTATGCAAGACAAGAACATCTATGGAGTATGTAAGCATGTTTATGTCATGAATGTGCATATATTTCTTCAAGGTCGAATTGACAGTTCTGTGATAAACATACGTTGTCGATTGGATAAGTTGCTAAGAGGATACACTCAAGCAGGTCCTCTAGGGAAGACTAGGATAACAAATAGGGCTGGGATTGACAATTCTGTGATAGAACATACGTTGCCAATCAGGATACCACTCAAGAGGATACACTCAAGAAGAGGTCCTAGGATAGGATAGATCGAGGCACTTTGTGATGAACAAGGAGTACCAAGGAAATTGACAATTTTGTGATAGAACATACGTTGTCAATTGGATTAGGCTGAAATTGGCAATTCTATGATAGAACATACATTTTCAATTGGATAAGCTACTCAAGAGGATACACTCAAGTAGGTTCCCTAAAGATAGGATAAAAGCAGCACTTTGTGATGAACAGGGAGTACCACTGGGATAGGAAGCAACACTTTGTGATGAACAAAGGAGTACCACTAGGATAAGAAGCAACACTTTGTGATGAACAGGGAGTACCACTAGGATAAGAAGCAACACTTTGTGATGAACAAGGAATGCCACTAGGATAAGAAGAAACACTTTGTGATGAATAGGGAATGCCACTAGGATAAGAAGCAACACTTTGTGATGAATAGGGAATGCCACTAGGATTGACATAGTTGATTTGCTTGATTGCAGGAGGACCTAGAAATGCTAGAGTCATGAGAGAGATTCCCTTTGACTCAGAGTTTATGACTAGACCCGACACTCGAGGATAGAGCAACAGTAGAGGCCACGGGTGGTGCAGGAGCACCTAGTTGAGCAAAACTCTCCTTTTTGAGTATTTAATGCTTTCATGTTTGTAATGTCTTGTTTCAAGTTTATAATGTTGTTTTAGGTTGTTTTGTGTCTTGTTTAGTGGTTTTGATCTCATTTTGGGCTCAAGAGATCAAGTTTTGCCTTTCAGGCTTTGAGTTGACAAAATGTGCAAAATTGCCAAAAAGGTCTTCTAATGCTTTCCAAAGCATTGAAACATGTTTGATAAGTGTTTTTAAGCATATCAAAATTGTTTAGACAAGTTGATAAGGTTAGAGTGTCAAAAATGTCTTATGGAGCAAGAAATATTGTCATTTGGCTTGCCAAAGTTGTCAAAGTTGTCAAAGTCCTCCCTTTTCTTGGAGAAAGGTTGGTGATTGTATGAGAAAGAGTTTCCTAATAAAAATCATGACATTTTGGCTTTATTTGTTTTCTTTTTCTCCTTTGGTGTAATAGTCCATGTTGTAGCTTCATAGTCCATATTGTAGCTTTGCGAAAGTGTGCATAATAGTTGTACAATTTTTTCTAGTTGATTTTTATTCTGGTTTCCTTTGGCAATTTATTTATACAAAATTATTTTACTTCTGTGTGCTCACTGCCTTGTCAAGGGTTTGAAGTTCCAAAATGCCACCACTTGACTAATCCAGGTCTGGGATCCCACAATATGGATTTAATCAAGTTGGTACTCATGTATATAGTATACATATGCTTCTCGTTTTGCCAAAATTGTGTTTGGAAGGAGGAATAGAGTGAATACTAGGCAAGTATTGATTACTCGGCTAGTAGCATGATCAAAAACTCAAGATTTGCACCCAAAAGAAATTTAGAGTGAACAAATGTATGAGGTAGAGGTCTGGACATATGGCCAAGAGTGTTCAGAATCATCTTGGTCTGTTAGAATAGCTTATCCTTATTGAACATTCTCATTTTTTAAGCAAAACAGTGAGTTCACTGTTTTTATGAATTGTGTTGCCAAATTGCTCAAGGAATGCTTCAAAAGCATTATCCAAGCCTTGCAACTATGAAGGCTATGTAATAGGATATTTCACAAGTGTTTTCAGACCTCTTTGAGGTGTATTTCCAGTTCCACTTCTTTTGTTATGCAGGTCCAAAGGTGTAATAACTGCTGACTCGTAAAAGGGCAACATTTTGACTCTAACAGTGACAATTTTACTGTTTTTCTCAGTGGCTTGCCAAGTGTTTGGCATAATGCTTGTCAATAAAAGGTAGGGGAAGCTTTAATTTTCTATGAAAAAGGTCTCCTAGCAGTGTGAGAGTTTGAATCAAGCTTGGTGAAAGGAATCCATGGTGGAAGCATCCAAACCCTCACTAAACCTTATTTTTAAGCCTAAATTTGTGGACAGTCACTAAACCAAGTTGAGGGAGCCTAAAACCATAAAAATATCTTTTTTAAGACCTATTCTATATTATCTAAAACATATTCCATGGTCAAGAAGCCCATCATTAGGCAGGGTGAGCAAAAAGGTGCCAATTAGGCCTCCACGGGCTAGTAGCCCTTTGACTGCATAACACGCACTTTTTAGAACCTGATTACAAGGAGGGCTTGAGGACTCATGGAACTTTGTGATATCATCCTAATATAGTGAATCAAATGACAAATAGGACCTTGGACAGTGCTTAGCTTCAGTTGGAATTTTTGCCCTTTGGTTGGTGAGTTGAGTAAGCCAAAGGCTATGGGTCTTAAACCAAGTATGATCATCAAACCTTTGAGCAAATCTTGCTGCTCTACATGTCCATGTTGGAGTCACCTAATGCACTTTGAAACAGTGTGTGGAATGCCAAAAGAATAGGGCTTGAGAATGAGTAGTTGGGTGGAGTGAGAAATTGAAGAAAGTTTGAGTAAGGGTGTGGGCTTTGACCAAGAAGGGAGGTTGAGGGTGAAGACTTGTAGAGAGTCATACCAAGTATAACTAAACTTGTTTTTGCAAACATCAGGAGCAGACACAAACAATACCTCTTATTTCCTTTTATGGCCTTTTGACTCAAATTGGCCTTTTTGAGCAATTACCTAGCAACCTCCCTATCAATGGGCCTGCGATATATTATGTATGTGCCTAAGTTTTGGGCGAACATGGGATTGCTGACTGCATTAGCTAAGAGATGGCACTCAGAGACATGAATGTTTCATTTGTTGATGGGTGAGATGACAGTCACCTTAGAGGATGTATACAGGATACTGAGGATACTAATTGTTAGGGAGTTGATTCCTTACAATCAAGATGGAGACAAGGATGTGCTGAGATGAGTGTTTCAAGATCTAGGACTAGAGATGAGGGTTGGACATGTGGCCTGGGATACTAAGACAACGATAAGATTGGCGCTACCGGTGGTGCTGGCAGGAGTGATCAGTGGGTTCCTCTATCCAGATAGAGAAACATGAGGGTTGGTTGTGGGATGGGGGAGGACTCTGGAGACATTGGTGACAGAGCACACCAGGTTTACATGGGGGTCATGTCTACTAGAACACTTGTATTATGAGCTTCATTAGTTTGTGTATCATGGATCAGTAGGATTGGAATGTCGGGTGACACTATTGCAGGTATGGGCATATGAGCATCTGTTGGTTACATGTCCGATACATTTTAGAGGTAAAGGACATGGCCGCAATTATGTGTATCTGTATGATATGATCATGTCACAGCGATGGATTAGGAGGATGGAGTATTGGTATCGGGTTATGGATGAGATAGATAGTGTGGTATGGAGGTCATACCAAGACTGCAAGCAGTGGGAGGATGATGCAATGGAGCTGCCATATGTATTCCGGAGTAGGTATATGATTGGGCAGACTCCATATGTTATTGAGCGGCACTTAATAGATAGGGTGTGCACGCAGTTTGGCAAGATACAGCGAATGCCATGGGGTTCAGGGATGTATGCCCAGACAGTGAGGGATTAGGTGCATTTGGGACCATTGCTTTCTTATAAACAGGCTATGACATAGATGGTAGGGATGGTTCCCATGCCTTGGGATATATGGGAAGATGTAGAGGATGTAGGGATGGATGTAGAGTACACTGCATATTGTGGACAGCATCCATTTCCATGACTGACAAATCTAGGGGAGCCGATAGAGGGAGATGGTGGAGGTGATGGAGATGATAGTGGGGATGGCAAAGCTAGAGGCCGACGGTGGAGGAGGGGCATAGTGGCAGAGAGGAGAGTGGCTCTGAGGAGAGAGGGTAGAGAGGAGAGATAGGCTCATGTAGTGAGGGGCAGAGGTGGATTGTCATTACAGATACCAGCAGCACAAGGTCCCAGACAGATACAGGCTCCTAGATAGGGACAGGGATGGGGACAGGGGCTGGAGCAGCCACAGGAATAGCCACAAGGACAAGGTGAGGGGGGAGAGGAGGAGGAAGAGTTATTATCCTTGAGGGAGATCTTCCAGGGATAGGTAGATGAGATCCAGGATCTAGAGAGGGAGACATCTAGGCTCAAGAGACAGCTGAGGGACACTGAGCGGGAGAGGGATCAAGCTATTCAGCACTATACAGAGGCTGAGGAAGCACTAAGGGTGGGGAGGTAGGTAGCAGAGGACACAGGGGCCAGATACACCTATTATCTATGGGTAGGGGAGGAGATAGCCTACTGGTGAGACCTGTACTATGGAGTGGTACATCCAAATCAGCGGGTTCAGAGCTTCCAAAGACCATTGTGGACTATGACAACCTCTGGAGGGAGAGACAGAAGACAAGCCTCTAACGGTGGGGTCATGGGTCCTCCACCACCACCACCAGATAGAGGGGGCAGGAGAGATGATCCTGGGGTGGGTACTTCCAGGGCTTAGACTCCGTTGAGGCCAGCCGGCTCCAAGGGAGGGAGTTTATCATAGCCTTAGAGGGCTCCCTATGTATCAGTTTTGTACCATTTTGTATGATGACACCTTCGGATGATTGTAGCCATATAATTTTGATAGCATTGTATCATGACACTTATGATTATATATATGAAATGATTCATCCTTGCGATAGCTATATGCATGTGTACCTATGTGATGCATGTTTCTATGTGATGTATGCTTCTATGTGATGCTTGTATCTATGTGATGCTTATATCTATGTGATGCTTATGATATGGATGTAAATATGTACATGATGAAATGCAATATTTTTTGTTCTTTTATGTTTTATATGTTATGCAAATACAAATGTATGAAATACTAATGAATATGATAATACAAATAACTATTTACATGATGATAATGTAAAATGTGCTAACATGTATTGTGTGTAGGATGTGATACAATTGTGATAGCTATATGTATGTATGAAACACTAATATGTGGTAATGCAAGTGTAGCTACATGAAATGCATATATTTTTGGTGTGTCATTATACTCAGTCATGTGCTAGCAGGCTACATGGACTCAAGAAGGACGATGGAGGTCAATCAAGAAAGGGGGATGAAATATAGAAGATATGGAATTGAAAGAGCTTCTTGTGCATTATCATCATTGAACTTTATTATGAAAAATAGGTTATGATAATCCAGACATAGGTTCGATCCAGAAAGTCGTTGTACCCATTTGCATGGAGATCAGATAGTTGCAAACAAAGAATGCCCTAGTTCATACTAGACTCACAACATCCTCATATCCTTGGACAAGTCATAGCATTACTAAGAGACAATCTACAGACAACAAAGAAAAATAGGTGACAATACCCCATCCTCGGATTTCTAGTCAAAGACGTCCCGGAGATAGAATCTCTAGTGAGAGACATCCTGGAAAAGCTAAAAGACATGTCAACAAAAAGATAAAATCAAAAGAAAACCAAGACTCGACACCAACATCCACTGTAGTCCTCAAATTTAGTGTCTCTTGTCACTTGTATAAGTCGATTTAATTGTGGTCACAATGTTTTCGTTCACAAAAGGATAGATAACACTAAACCATAATGTTGTCTAAGTCTGTTGAAATATTTGATTTGTTGAAGCCCATTGTTGCTTGTGTCTCATCTAAAAATGACTGAATCCATGCAATTGATACTTTATTGCGGAGAAGACGGAACTTTATTGTGGATTGGTGATGCAAGTGCTTCTTTATTGTGGCTTGTGCGCAGATAGACTGAAGAAAAGTTGGAAGAAACTATACTTCTCAAAACATGTGATACTCTCAGTTCCACACCCATCTCTAGACTTAGGATTTGCCTTAGCCACAAATAGGAGTTGATTTATTATGGATGGAAAAGGTTGAAAAGGAAGTTTTATTATGAATGGCTAACCAATCTTGGGTAGATCAATAACAAACCATGATGGGAAGGGGTAAGCTTATTATGAATGGATACATTGTGAGTGTGTGCAAAATGAAGTGATGAAAGAGAATCTTGAAGGAGGGAGGAGCAATGTCTCTACACATGGCATTGGTGACCCGGTTTTCACTATGGTACTTGCCTAGGGTGCCACCGAAGTGGTTTTCACTGTTGGACGAAATGTTTTTCTATTTTTCTATTTATTTTTTGTGTCACAAGGCGCCTATTTGCCAAGTTTTCACCAAGTAATGATTTTTTTATGTTTATGATTTATTTGTATTTTTGAATTTTTTGAATTTTTTGATTTTTTTGTATTTTTGAATTTGTTGATTTTTTTTATTTTTTTGTATTTTTGAATTAGGATACTTTGAAGAACTATGTGTAAAACCTGTGAAGGTGCATGTTATTGATAGGATCCTCCAAAGGTTCACCATCTGGAGTTGAGAGCTGATATGCACCAGATCCATAGGTTGTTGTAATGATGTAAAGACCAAGCCAATTTGGTTCAAATTTGCCCTTCTTCTCTCTATCTTGTTGATTCGTAGGATTTTCTCTAAGAACTAAGTCACCTACCTCAAATGTGTGAGGCTTAACCTTGTGATTGTAACTGCGACTCATTCATTGTTGATAATCCTTGAGATGATTAAAATTAGTTTGTCTTCGTTCATCCAATAGTTCTAGTTCCTGTAAGCGAGAGACCCTGTAGTCTTCATCACTGATAATGTTTTGCAAAGAGACTCGTAAAGATGGTAACTTGGCCTCAATAGGCAAGATGGATTTAGCTCCATAGACAAGTGAATAAGGTGTGTCTCTTGTAGGTGTGCGAACACTTGTACAATAAGCCCAAAGTGCGGGGTTGAGTTAGATATGTTGATTGCGGCCAGCGTCATCGACTATCTTTTTGAGGATTTTGAGGATAATTTTATTATATGCCTCAGCTTGACCATTACTTTGGGGGTAATAGGGCATGGAGAAATGATGGGTAATATGGAAGCAATCACAAAGTTCATGAACATCTTGATTTTTGAAGGGACGTTCATTATCGGTGATGATGGAAATAGGAATATTGTACCGACAAATGATGTAGTTGAGAATGATTGTAGTAATCTATTTTCTAGTGACTTGTGTAAGAAGTATGGATTCAATCCATTTTGTGAAATACTCTGTGGCAGTGATAATGAATTTATGGCCATTGGAAGAAGGAGGGTGAATCTTGCCTATGAGATCAAGTCCCCACTGACAAAAGGGCCAAGGAGTCACAATTGGTTGAAGTTCTTGTGCTAGTGCATGGATAAGGTCTGTTGGTGTAAATAATTATTCATCTTGGATATTATTACACCTTAATTAAGTTTACTTAGGAAATGAATTTCATAGTAGTTTGGGTATGAGACACTTGGATGTTTGTGCCACATTGGGATAGTGTGTGTAGGAGAATTTCACCTTTTATGGTGTTGATCTTGTTGTTACACTCCACATTTAGTGGGTGATCCACCTCATGTGGAATATTATATTGTTTCTCCTACCTACCCACACCTATTTCCTACCTACCTTTGTTTCTTATTGAGCCACATGTCATGTTAGTGTGCTCACATATCCATATAGCCTTGCCTATATAAGCAGGCTCATATTCATTGTATGTAACGATTAATGATCTAGTTGATCAGTATTTTCATCTTGATAGAATACAATTTATTTCTATCATCTATTTTGTTCTCTCTTAGTTGTGCTTTCCTTTGCCTCTTGAGCTTGGCAAAATCTCACATGGTATCAGAGCCATTAGAGTGTCATTGGTTTGCTAATTAAGAGAAATTTGATGCTATTTGGGGTTTGCATTTTGAATCTTTCTATTGCAAGTTTTTATTGAAGCTTGATGGGTCAAATATAAGGTCGTCATTGGATTGAGGAGGTCCAAGAAAGTCATTTTTGTCTTTTGTTTCATCAAAATCGGACTTTGGAGGCCAAATCTAGAGGCATTTGAAGTTTGACACTACAGCGGAAAGTTTCCAGAAATTATAATTTTGCAGACAATTTTCAAATAGCGATATCTCACTCATCCGAACTCATTTTTTCGAGCAATTTTTTTTGTTTTGGGGTAGAATTTTGTGATCTGTACAGTGGTGCAGAATTTTTCTAATTTTCAGATACAGGTTTTTCAGAAATTGTGAAATCTTGATTTTTACAACTTTGGAGGCTTCGTTTGGGCTCATATGGACTCCTTTTCAGGTGTCATTTTTTTTGAAAGTGCATATTTTTTCATCTACTTTTATAATCTGCCATCTGTTTGTAGTGATTTTAAGTAGAAATTGTACTTTCAATACTTGGCCATTTTTGACATATTTGGTACTTGCATTTTGCTTGGATCTCAGTTTAGATCACTAGCAGTATTTGTTGAAGTCTCTTAGATCTCATTTTGAGAAGTTGTAAATTGAAATCAGAAGTCCACTTTGTCTTGTTTTGCAAGTGACCCATTGTATATGCACTAAGTATAAAGTGCCAAAATCACCATTTTGGGGGGATTTCTTGATTGAGTATTTTGGGGGGGTGTCTTGTGTGATTGTGCCTCTCTCTATCTTGTGTTTTTTTCATTTTGGTGCTATGGGTTCTCCTAAATTTCCACTTTTAACTCCTCATAATTATGCATCATGGAAAATTAAGGCATGGAGTAAACTAATAGAAAAAGGACTCATTCATTATGTAAATGAAACTATTACAGCACCACCTGATCCTAAGGCTGATCCTAATGCTCATGTAGACACCTAAAATTGTCATGTCTAATTAAATAAATACTTTCTTTATTTAATTATCTAAGCCTAATTCTTCTATTAATTAAATAAATCTTTATTTATTTAATTAATTCATTTATCCTCTTCTAGCCTTATTTCTCATTTAAATAAATACATTTATTTATTTAAATTATCCTTTTCCTAAATTAAATAAATATCTTATTTATTTAATTGATCCCACTTCTTCTATTAATTAAATAAATCTTTATTTATTTAATTAATTCATCAGCCTTTTCTACCCATGACACATGTCATTCATCTCTTAATTCATACACTACCTACCCCTTTCATTATTTTATTATTTCTTTTACCTACCCTCTCATCATAGCCGACCTCCTTTTACACCTCTCAATCTTATCCCTCCATTTCATATAGTGTCTTCTATATAAGGAGATACTTCATTATCAAACCCTAATGAGACATTCGAATGAATCT
This sequence comes from Cryptomeria japonica, assembly GCF_030272615.1. NCBI lineage: Eukaryota > Viridiplantae > Streptophyta > Pinopsida > Cupressales > Cupressaceae > Cryptomeria > Cryptomeria japonica. Next base: position 538,114,364 of record NC_081412.1, on the reverse strand, counting down.
TATACAGTGGACTACACTACGATCCTACTTGCAACCACATTCCGTTCTTTGTTGAGCTCTTGTGCACATAAAATCTGAGAGCAAATATATCAAGCAAGATTAGTGGAGATAGGAAGAATGGAGATCAAAACCCTATTGGACATGTGATGGTATAATCTTTGTGATTTCGTTTGATTTGAATTGTCTTAGGTAATCTTCATATGTTATGGCAGATCTTTGTTGTTGTTAGGCTAGGGTTTTGTGGTTGAATTAATTTAGCCTTTCAATATTGTTATTATTGTTATCCATTTTCACCATATACAGCTCAAATTGAATGGCTTAGTAAAAATGCTATGGCACTTGGAACTCTTAGAAAGTATGTATTAGATGACCTCATTTTTCACATTGATAAGTGTACAACAATTAAAGAGGCTTGGGATATTTTTAAGAAATTGTATGGTCAAGTTGATGAGATTAAGGGCTACAAGCTTGATAGTGAACTCACAACTTTGGATCCCAAGGATTTTGATACAATCCAAGATTATGTCACAAAAGCAACTGAGCTAAGAGAAAATCTAAAGGATTGTGGAACTGACAAAAAAGATGCTCAATTGGTTTATAACTTGTTGGACAAGCTTCCTTCAGAGTATGCAGCCTTTGCATCTAGCTTTCACACCCATAGGTTAGCTCAAGGTTCCTCATACACTTCTCCCTCATTTGATTTATTCACGGAGATGTTGATACTTGAGCAATCTAAGTTGACCATGATGGGGATTCTCAAATCTTCAAAGTCACAAGCTTTGGTGGCTAACAAAGGGAATCAAAGTAATCAAGGAAAAGGCAAGAATCAAAAGCAACCTAAGTCTAAACCACAACAAGATGGAGCACAATCTTCCTCTCCACAAAAAGGTGATTCATCATTCTCACCTAAGAGGAAATCATATAAGGACAATCTTTTTTGTGGATATTGCAAGAAGTCGGGACATGATGAACATCATTATTATAAGAAGGATATTGATGAGTTGAAGAATCTTCTTGAGAAGAATAGAATCAACCTACCTTCTAGAATGTCTACATCAGCTTCTTCTTCCAAGGATAAAGGAAAGGATCGCTCTTTTGGGATAGATAAAGGAAAGGGACAAGCTCTTTGTGCTACTACAAGTCATGATTTAGGGAGATGGCTTCTAGATTCAGGGGCTTCTCATCATATGGCATCTTCACAGTCTATGTTTTCTACATTTGAGCCTTGCCACATGTCGTAGATTTTGATGGGCAATCATACATACATGGATGTGATTGGGAAAGGATCTATTGCCATTGGAGATAACTCCTTCAATGATGTGTTGTGTGTACCCCACTTGACAAATAATCTTCTTTCCATCTATCAAATCACACATGGGGTAACTAGGAAAACTGTAGAGTTCACACCTGATTTAGTTATCATTAGAGACTTGGAGAGTGGAGCTATCATTGTGACTAGGGTGGTTGATCATGCATCTCGGTTGTACTCTTTTACAGATTTTAGTATTGATAAGGTTGGTTCTTCCTATGTTGATGATTCCGATTTTGAGGAGAACTTTGGGCATTTGAACTTAGGGATTCTCACATGTGACCCCATTCTTGAGCCTTGCATTTCATCTCCTTCTATTGATATCACACCACCTATTGCACCTGATGATGCAGTTAGTGTGATATTTTTGCCTTCTTATGATTCAGTGCAGCAAGATATTTCATGTCTTCTAGCTTCAGTTGATTGGGATGCCTACTTGACAGACATTGCAGATTTGTTTGTGGACTCCTACATTGCAGATTTGGGAGACACCATTCATGAAATTCATCTTCTCTTTGATGAAGATGATCCTTCTTTGATTGTTGTGAGGGATAACTCTAACCCTCTTGTGCATTCTCTATATGATCAATCTTTAGAGGTTGACATGATTGTGGATACTTTTGTACAACACTTGGAGGAGGTCTCTTTATATTTTGAGGAGACATATGAGTCTTTGGATATTGTTCTACATTCATCTCCACTAGATCTTGGAGTGCCTTTTTCAGCAGTGTGGCACAGTTTACCACCTTTGGAGGGGGTACCTTTCAACATCGACATGGGGACACTTGAGCAGTTTTCAGAGATTCCTTTCATCATGAATATTTTTGCTTCATCTTCGCTTCATGGTTGGGGAGACTTCATGGATACACCTTTGGTTTTGTTTCTTCCTAAGGGGAGGAATGTTTTTCGATGTTCATGGAGCAGTTTCTTCATTCATCTTCGAGCTTCTATCATTGGTGCAGATTCCACATTGAGGGGGGGGCTTCCTAGTCTCTGTTCTTCTCTCATATGGGGGGGACTTTTTCCTCACATGGGATTTTGTCCTTCACATACTTCTAAGAGAGTTCTTTGTATCTATTTTTCATCTCTCTTTTTGGGGAGGGTTTTTTCCCATTGGGTTTTTCTCTCTTTCCCCACTTTGTGAGAGATTTCCTTGCATTGGTTTTTATGCATTTGCATTTGTAAATGGGTACCTAAGATGGCCTCGTAGCTGGGACCCACCTTGCATTGCTTAGTTGCATTGTAGACTTAAGTGCATTCCCCTAAGTTGCACTTAAGGGGGGGTGTTGGTGTAAATAATTATTCATCTTGGATATTATTACACCTTAATTAAGTTTACTTAGGAAATGAATTTCATAGTAGTTTGGGTATGAGACACTTGGGTGTTTGTGCCACATTGGGATAGTGTGTGTAGGACAATTTCCACCTTTTATGGTGTTGATCTTGTTGTTACACTCCACATTCAGTGGGTGATCCACCTCATGTGGAATATTATATTATTTCTCCTACCTACCCACACCTATTTCCTACCTACCTTTGTTTCTTATTGATCCACATGTCATGTTAGTGTGCTCACATATCCATATAGCCTTGCCTATATAAGCAGGCTCATATTCATTGTATGTAACGATTAATGGTCTAGTTGATTAGTATTTTCATCTTGATAGAATACAGTTTATTTCTATCATCTATTTTGTTCTCTCTTAGTTGTGCTTTCCATTGCCTCTTGATCTTGGCAAAATCTCACAAGGTCTCCATGAATTTGACATTGCTTACATTTCTTGACAAACTGATATGAGTCTTTTTCCATATTCGGCCAGTAATATCCAGTCTTGATGAGTTTCTTGGCTAAGGTAGGACCACTAGAATGTGGACCGCATTTCCCTTCATGAACTTCGCGTAACACAATCTGAGCTTTGTCCATTTCTAAACATCTAAGAAGAGTGCCATTTATACCTCAACGATATAGGATATCGGCTAAAATGATGTATCGAGAAGATTGGCGAATAAAAGTGTGACGTTGGTTGTTGGATAAGTTAGGAGGAAGGGTATTATTATGAAGGTATGTGAAAATGGAACCGTATAATTGGGAATTAGGACCAATGACACATATCATCTTACTAGGAGTGATCTCATACGAGGGAACCAAAAGGTTATCCACCAAGAACCCATAGTGGGTTTCATTCTGTGGTAGATCGATTAGTGAGGCAATAGTAGCCATGGCATCTGCAGCTCGATTCTACTCTCTTGGTATCTACTCAAAAGTTAACTTCATAAAATGTTGCTTTAGGTCATCCACCATTTTTTTGTAAGGCATTAATTTTTCACCCTTTGTTTGGTAGTCATCAGTTGCTTGATGAATTACAAGTTGAGAGTTCCCAAAAACATGAAGTTCCTGGATCTTCCACTCAACTGCAATCCGTAATCCAATTGTTAATGCCTCGTATTCTGCTATGTTATTAGTGCAAGGAAATGATAATCGATATAATTTTGGAATGGAATCCCCTTGAGGTGTGATAAAGAGGATGCTAGCTCCTGCACCATGTTGTGTGTATGAGTCGTCAAAGTATAGTTGCCAAGGCTTTGTGTGTGATACTGTCAAGATGGATTCATCTAGAAATTCTGAAGTTAGAGGAGTATCATCTGTCATAGGAGCATCTGCTAACTGATCTGTGGTAGCTTGTCCTTTTATTGCTTTTATGTCTACATAATCAATGTCAAATTCACTCAAGAGCATCACCCATTTGGCTAGTCGACCAGTAAGCGTCGCTTTATTGAGAAGGTACTTCAATGGATCAATCCTTGTGACCAACTTAGTTCTATGAGTTATCATGTAGTGTCATAATTTATGCGAAGCAAAGACCACAGCAAGACATGCACGCTCAATTGGTGTGTAGTTTAGCTCATAGCCTACTAGAGTACGATTGATGTAGTAGATTACCTTTTCTTTGCCCTCAACATCTTGTTGGTCTAAGAGTGCCCCTAATGTTGTTGATGTAGTGGATATGTAGAGTAATAGGGGTTGTTCTAGAACTAGTGGCATCAAGACTGGTGGATTCAAAAGATAATCTTTGAGTATCTGAAAAGCCTGTTAACAGTTATCATCCCATTTGAATTTGATGATTTTGTGTAGCAAGTGCTGAAAAGGATGACATTTATCTGCAAGTAGTGCTATGAATCTTCGTATGGACTGGAGTCTTCCTTGCAAAGATCAAAGTTGACTGATATTTTGTGGTGGTGGCATCTCTAGGATCGCCTTGACTTTTGCTGGATCAACTTCAATTCCTCTTTTTGAGACAATGAATCCTAGGAGCTTCCTAGAGGTTACTCCAAAGACACATTTATTGGGGTTTAATCTTACTTTGTATTTTTCCAACCAATCAAAAATGATTGAAAGTATGTTCAAATGTATATCTTTGTCTACTGATTTTTCCAAGAGGTCATCAATATAGTCTTCCATAGTTACATGCATGAGATCATGAAAGATAGTAGTCATGGCCCTTTGATATGTAGAGCTTTCATTCTTTAGCCCAAAGGGCATGGCATTCCAGTAGAAAGTTCCCCAGAGACAAGTAAATGTTGTTTTGTGTTGATCCTCAGATGCGATTTTTATTTGATTGTAGCCAGAGAATCCATCCATCAAAGATAACATCACATGACCTATTGTGAGATCTATGATCACATTGATATTTGGCAATGGGAAATCATCCTTAGGACAAGCTTTGCTGATGTCTCTTAAATCTGTGCATATTCTAATGCTATGATCTAGCTTATTGACTGGTACTAAGTTGGAGATCCATTTAGGATAATCAATTGGGTGTATGAATCTGACATCCAATAATTTTTCAAGCTCCGCCTTGACTAATAATGCCACTTGTGGATGCATCTTTCTTAATTTTTGTTTCACTGGTTTTTCCCCCAGTTTAACTGTCAAATGATGCATTACTAAATCTGGATCCAGTCCAAGCATATCAACATATGACCATGCAAAATGGATTTGTCTCTCTATGAAGAAACTTATGAACTTTGGTCTTTTTGTTTCTGTCAGAGATTGTACCAGGAATATGTTATGTGGAATTTCTTATGTACCAATGTTTATTTTGATGGTCTCCCCTACTAACATAGATGATTTTTCTTCATATGATATCAGGAGAATGTCGAGCCTTCCATCTTTGGGTGCCTTAGAGAGGTTTTCATCCTCAAATACGTCCTTTCTTTTTACTTTTTTGGGGTCAGACAGTGCCACGATGTGGTTTTCACCATAAGACCCATGATTTGTTTTTATTTTTACATTTTTGCGACTAGAAGGCCCAACACCCTCACCAAAATATGTCACACTGTTGAGTTCTATAGTGTATCCTGCATTATGGTCCCCAAGTGGAAGATCATCTTGTATGCCTAGATAGTCAATAAAGGCTTCATCATTTTGGAATGTGTCGAACTATATAGGTCCTTCATGGTCCCAATCAATACGCTGGTGGTGAACAAGGGAAAGGCCTTCAATGTTTTCAAAGTCAGCGGGACTAAGGGTGAATATACAATTATATTCAGGTATGTCGAGGTAGTTATCGAGGTCATCGTTGGCACTCTCCTCATCTATCTTGATCGTGAATGAGTCCAAACTGTCATCACTAATAGTGCATTCAGGGATGGGTGTCCTCATCCTTCATGATTTCAACCTAGAACCTAGAGGCAAAGACTATGTGGGATCCTTAGGGGTTGTTTCTTGACCAATTTTGAATTTTCTATAAAACTCCTCTTCTTCTATGGGTTCACCTAGTTCTCTGAATGTCTTGATGAGCTCATAGTCACTGGAGGATTTGTCTGAACCCCATTCCCATTCATTAGAGTCGGTGGAATAGTGGTTCTCTTGTTGATCTTTGGAAGCCTTGATTTGTAATGCTTCTTCTTCCTTTCGAGTATTTACCCTGGAAGATATGAAACCAAGCCCTTTCAAGCGCTCTTTTTTAAATGTCAATTCTGGTTGCAAAGGTTGAATGATACCTTCCCTTCTTAAGCCGAGAGGACTTTTACCATCATACCCAAACTTTTGTAGGATCTTGAATCCTTTGCCATATTTTTTACATGGTATGCTGATGTGATATTGTGTACTATTTTTAGGGTCTTTGTAAAGAATTTTGTATAAGTATTCTTCTTCCATTTCACCCCACTTTTGGAAGATAGTAGGATCCCATTTGAGTGTAATGATAGATACCCATTTAGAAGGATGTGGTTGTCCATATTCTTTTGGTGAACTCATAACTTATTGTAAGCACATGGTTTGATTCAAAGTGTATTCACCCATGCCTTTGTCCTGATATTTCCCTTTAAGCTCACCTTGTTTTGATGTTGAAGGTTTTAATGATTCAGGGTCAATATTTGTAGAAGAAGGGATAGCTTCTCTATTAATTGGAATGATTGTCTCAGCTTTTGGTCTCAAGTTATTGCAGTATATAAATGCATTAGGATCACCATTAACTGTTACTTCAACTCCATTGTGAGGAAACTTAATGCATTGGTGGTATGTAGATGGGACTGCCCTCATCTCATGAATCCAAGGATGTCCTAGCAATATGTTGTATGTGAGATCCAGGTCTAGGACTTGACAAATCACATCCTTTGTAACTGGCCCAACTCTGAGAGGCAAGGTGACTGTGCCTTTGGATGAATGCTCTTCATCATCATATGCCTTGATGGTAATTTTGTTTGTAGCATTCACAACTTTATCTGAATATCCCAATTGTATTATTGTCTTCAAAGTACATATATTGAGACCAGCTCCTCCATCTATCAGGACTCGTTTTATTTGATGTTTGTGTAGGAAGGCTTCAATGTGTAAAGGTGCATTATGTGGTTGGCTCACGGAGGCATCATCAACTTCTATGAATGTAAGGGAGTGTGGAACAAAAAGGTATCCCCCACCATGGCTTGAAACTGGTCCACGTTCAGATCAGTGGGAATGGAAGTGTCTCTCAAATTTTTGTCAAGAATGGCCTTATGTGCAAGGGATATGCGTAAGAGCTCAAGGATTGAGATAAGTGCGGGTGTCTTCCCTAACTATTCTACAAGGTCATACTCAGGTTTGGTTGATGAGGAAGCCGTGTTTTTAGTTGGAGCACCTTGCAAAGTGAATTTACCTCGATGAGTTGTAACATTACATTCAGAGGTAGGTTCGAAAAAATATCCAATACCTTTTAAGACAACCTTGGGTCTTTGGGTAGAATTTTTAGGTGTTTTGTCCTTTATAATAATAGTAGAGACGTAATTGTCCATAGAAATGTGATTTATAGTTGAATCATAGTTATAGGATGCTCTGGTATAGTTGGTTTGCTCATATGTGGCTTTAGCTTTTCCTTTGTCATGTTTTGGGAATGGTTCCTTAAACATCCCATGTTCTTGATTGGATGAATGCCCTTCAATCTCAATGTCACCTCTATCAATAAGATCTTCTATGATGTTCTTCAGTCAATGACAATTTCTTGTTTTGTGTCCCTTGCTCTTGTGATATTTGTAGTATTCATCGTCATTCCACCAATTTGGTTTGACCTTTGGCTCATATGGAGGCAAATCTGGAATTGTGATTATCTTGTTTGCTACTAGCTTCTTGAAAGATGACTCAAGTGGTTCTCCCAATGGGGTGTACTTCCTTCATGATTTTGAAGTTGTTTGAGTATTTGCTTGATTGTTTGTAGAGCTTGATCCAGAAAAAATGATTTTGGGTTGTATTATATTGGCATCAACAACACCATCATTGAATGTGTTCCTATTTTTATTCTAAAATCTTGGCTTGTCTTTTCCTTTAAAGTCCTCTTTGTTTTCTTTGAATATTTTAATGATGCCTTGCTCAATTAGGACCTTCTCTCTTGATAAGCCTTTTTCAATGACATCCTTAAAGGTGGACAAACAAGATTTTCTCAAGTCATAACCAATGTCTTTGTTAACATTCTGGGTGAACATATCTACCATTTGTTATTGTGGATTTTCACAAGAGCAAATGCTGGCTAGATTCCTCCATCTTTGTAAAAATGATGAAAAAGACTCTCCATCCCTTTGTTTGGTGTTGCACAAAGTAGTGACTAATATGTTTGTCTCTATGTTGTATGAGAAATGTTGGATAAATGCCTCTGCTAAGTCACCCCATGACTTAATTCCAGGTGGGAGTTGGGAGAACCATTCCATAGCTTGATCACCTAACCTCTGTGGGAATAATCTCATCAAATATGTCTCTTCTACTGCTACCTCAATGCAAGCTGTGAAAAAATATCTTATATGTGCCTTAGGATCCCCTTTTCCTCTATACTTATCAAACTTAGGTGTCACAAAGTATGTAGGAAATGGAGGCATTAGAATGATTTTGTCAAATGGATAGGGACATATGTCTCTCATTGTGTAAGCTGGCTTTGGTGCATTTATGTCCTCCATTTTCTTTTGTAAGTCCTTAATTTATTGTTCCAAATTGTTCTTAGGTGGAGATCGACTTCTTGGACCATACCCCATGCCTGAACCACCGGGTTGAGGAGGAGCATGTTGCATATATGGATGGTATTGATCATACACATGTTCATATGGAGGAGGTCTATAGTGATGTTGCATATAAGGACCACTTGGTATAGAGTCACGATGAGGAATGGGATATCTATTTTGTCCATGTATACCATACTCTAGAGGCATGTCATGAGTTTGTTCTAATGTGTTGCCCACAAATTTGACGTGGGGTTTCCTTGTGTCCAAATTTTGATCATGCCTTTGGATATCCAATTGCTTTTGTGGTTGTTCCTTAGCATTGGTATGTGATTGAGTATATTTTTCTACATAAGACTTCCATAATGGTCTGCAAAAGTGAGTATCATATGTTTGACCATGTGTATGTGGGACCTCAGGTTTTTGAAACAAAGATGACGGTGATTCAGGCACCATATGTGGTCCTCTATTGCCTCCACTATTAGGCCTCCTTTGATCCTTGTTGAGGTGAGGTTGTTGCAAAGGTTGATGTTCCATTATTTGAGACATGTCAAAATCATGAGGGATCTTGGCTCCACTTTGTGCCATCACTTGTAAGAAATATTGTCTATCTCTTCTCATGATTTCCTCAACCAATTTATTAAAATGGGGATCCATGATGGAGTCTTCCACTTCTGTTGAATATATGGAAAAATTGTCCATATTGTTATTGTGTGTATCATTGTTGTTTGTGTCCATGTTCTCAACATTTGGAATGTTTATATAGGCATCCATGTTAGGTAATGTGGTATGATCAAAATTGAAAAAGACATCATTGTCATACTCATAGGAACTCATGTTTGCAGACTCTTGAGCCTCTTTAGCTTCTCTCCTAGATTTTTGGGAACGGGTTTCAACCATGAACTAGGTCTTGACCAAGATGTGTGATACTAGATGAAGATGGAAAGAGTATGGAAGAACAAGAGTTGGATGGAATGTAAATGAATATGAGGTTTACTTGCAATGTCCAAAGTGTAAGACCAAGTATGTATGTAGTAGAGTAGGTGTGGTTCCAAAGAGATGATAGTTTCTCTTGATAAGGTAAGTTGATCTTGACTCTAAGTAAGACCAAATGAGACCCAAAGGTGATAGACCTTGATGAGGGATCACTTAGAAAAATGTTGTTGTATGTAGTATTGACAAAGTAAGATAAGGACAAGCAAGTGACCTTTTGACTCAAGTTTAGACAAATGTGTATGTAATGCAAGGTGTAAAGAAATGATGAACTTTGTGAGACCCAGAAAAAAGGTTGAATTCTAGATGAAAACTTGGAGAGATAACCTAGGAAGCTCAATAAGTCTAAAACTGATTGCTCTTGTTTGTTGGACTGTAAATTTTTCCAATTCTGAACGCAGACATGCCTGTATACTTCACAGACGCGGTTAAATGACACAGACATGGTTGAACACTGCATAGAAATGTTTATGAGATTTTGTGAATGCAATTTTCTTTAGGATGACATAGACGTGTTTCTGTACTTCACAGGCGTGGTTAAATGATACAGACATGTTTCTGGAAACTGAGTGCAATTTTTCCAATTTGTGAACTTGTTAGTTGTGACCAAATCTAAATTTTTGATTGTTTTTCTCTAACAAGAGGACACAATGTTGATGAAGACTCAATGTTTGTAAGTGTTTAGACTCAAAATGACAAAGAAAAGTGTGTTGTTTAATGTTAAAATATTTTGCATACACTTGAAGACACAAAAGACACAATGTTATGATGTTTGGTCTTGAATGTTTGAATGTTCAAAAGAAGACAAGCCCAATTCTCATGGTTGGCCAAGACAATAGTTGTTGATCCCACATGGGGTTTCCCTCAAGGCTACACTATTCAAAGTGGATACTTAAATGCTTGACCCCACTGGCTCCACCCTCAGCACTCACTTCTCTTGGGCAACCAAGCATCAGTCCCCACGAAAACTCCCCGTAGCGAACTTTGTATCTCTACTAAGAATCGTATGTGTGTGGGTCGCTCCAGAGGTCCGACCTCTTGCCCCAACAACTAGAAGGATTTTGCCTTTCTAAAATAAAAAGGTGCTAGTAAGGGCATTCGCTTGTGTGGCCATACATGTGGCACTTTCAGCTCTATAAATACAGAAGGCTCCCAGACGGTAGGGGTTACACCCTACACCTAATGAAATAAATGTGATCAAATGGATTTATGGGGAGACACAGTGTCGATATGAACTAATCAACACATGTTACCCATGGCTTTCACCATGGATATAGTTATTTATAGTGTTTCAAAAGAGGTGGGTTATCATCGCTACCACTTTGGTCATTCTCTCCTCACTAGTAGTCCTAATGACCACACGAGGAGACAAACCCTCTAGAGATTAAACAAAAAGAGATTATTTCTCAAGACACAAAAGACACTGGATCAATTTTAGTGCACCAATTGAAGTGTTTGGTAATCTATGAAAACAAGGCACACAATAAAGATCAAAAGAAAACCCTTGCCAAGATCCTGCAACAAAGATTTGTTAGTAGTTTGGGTTGTTTCAAATGATTACCCCTTCCTGCAAGAAAACAAGTTAGGTAAATTTTAGATCCAAAAGACTTTATGAAATAGGGGTCTTCGACAAGATGATTTGCTTCCAAGACAAGCTGCACCAATCTATTAGCTAGATCATAAGATATTAGCTCAAATAAACCAGATCTGAAACATTAAATGGAAGACAAAATGACAAAAATGAAAACCCTAATGAGGGAAAAAAAATTTGAAAACACAAACATGATTTTACCCTACACAGATGCGGCTCCGTAACACAGACGCATTCTAACACCTCACAGACACGTTTCTGCAAAAAAAAAAAAAAAAAACAGAAAATCTTGCAGGATACAGACGGAGTTAAAATGATCACAAACGGGATTAGATCTCACAGACGTGATTAAATTGCCCGCAGATGTTCCTATAATGAAAGCCTGCAATCTAGAAAATGAAAATGTTGTCGAAAACATAGACGCGATTCAGAGGTTCATAGACACAATAGAAAAGAAAAAATGTGATTCCAGGGTGCGCAGACGCGGAAATGACAAAATATTGTCGGAAAATGTCAGATCTGCAACTTCAAAAATACAAATTCTGCAACAAAAGATGTTAAATGCAAAGGGACAAGAGTCCCACCGGGCATGCCAAAATGTTTATGGTAAAAATGGAAACAATAATATTGAAAGACTAAATGAATTCAACCACAAAACCCTAGCCTAACAACAACAAAGATCCACCATAACATATGAAGATTACCTAAGACAATGCAAATCAAATGAAATCACAAAGATTATACCATCACATGCCCAATAGGGCTTGGATCTTCATTCTGCCTATCTCCATTGATCTTGCTTGATATATTTTCTCTTAGATTTTATGTGTGCACAAGAGCTCAATAAAGAACAGAAATGTGGTTGCAAGTAGGCTTGATCGCATATGAAAGTTCGAATGATAGAAGGCTTCAAGGATCGATTAGGGTTGATAATGAAGGAAGCCTCTCCTTATATAGAAGACACTATAAGAAATGGAAAGATAAGATTGAGAGGTGTAAAAGATAAATGGTCAACTAGGATTAGAGGGTAGGTAGAGAAAATAAGAAAATAATGAGAGGGTAGGCAGTGTAGGAATTAAGAGATGAATGACATGTGTCATGGGTGGAAAAGGCTAATGAATTAATTAAATAGATAAAGATTTATTTAATTAATAGAAGAAGTGGGATCAATTAAATAAATTAGAGTATTTATTTAATTTAGGGAAGGATAATTTAAATAAATAAATGTATTTATTTAAATGAGAAATAAGGCTAGAAGAGGATAAATGAATTAATTAAATAAATAAAGATTTATTTAATTAATAGAAGAATTAGGCTTAAATAATTAAATAAATAAATAAATAAAGATGTTTATTTAATTAGACTGGACAATTTTAGGTGTCTACACATCCCACCGATTCAATACTTGCTCTTCCTCCATGGTTGTTGTATCAGTTATCCCTAATCCAAAAACTTTGAGTAGGTGCTGTACAAAATCCTCATATTTCAAAATTACCTTGAGGAGAGGAACCGGGATGTCTGCCACATCCTTCACGTAGTGCTGAAGCATCTCGATCTTTAGTTCCAAAATGTATGCATAAGACTCCAAGTTTTTACAACTATCACTGCCCAAAAGGTCCTCCTCCATTATTACCTGTTCTCCTAAATATAAAACTTTATTCAAAATCTAGAATTCTTTACTAAACATTTTGAGCTTTCCCTCCCATTGCTGAGAAGAAGAAGCTAATGTTCCTCCCACCTGTACCGCCTCCTTATACTCCTTCATAGTATTCTACAAGAAAAGTCTAATTTTTGAGGCATTTATTTGGGCCCATGACTTTGTTGTAGCAACTACCTGTCTTACCTCCATTAATTGTTTTACCTCTCCCTCTAGGAGTGATGAGGTTGATGGTAGATTATCATTCCTGTAATTATCTAATGGCTTGCCCATCTCTATCAGCAGATTAAAATCTATGTGGGAGGAGTTTTCTTTCTTTATTCATCCCCTGACGACACTGGTGGCAAGTTCAAAAGTATCCAACTCTCCCCACTTTATTTGCTTGCCCAATTTTACTTGGGATACCTGGTATTTTGGGGAGGCTTGACCCTCTATGTGAAGTGGAACTACCACATCCACAACCACTTCATCGAAACCTATTCTCGATGGATGATGGACAGTCTTAGGTTTCTTGACCTTTCTTGGTTCCTCCATGATTGCTTGTTGTAGTGTAACTTTAGGTATCTATACTTTCCTTTTCTTCTTCTCAAAAGAGAATTCAAGCCATTGTGGTATATCTTTATCCTTGTCACCTTGATGTAACACTATGTCAGCAATTACAATATGGATGTTTGCCTCTTCTTCTGCTTCATCCCTCTCTTTTGCTTCTATCTGTTTAGGATCTTGAGGTGAAGCAACTTGGTGGGCCATATTAGTTTGGGGAGCAATGTTAACATTCAGTTTTTGTTGCTTGTATAACTCTCCCAACTTATCACTGACCTCTTCTCCAAATTTCCTCCCCTCCTTATCTTTTTCTATTGTACCTCTCCCAACAGTTATATGCTTAAGGAGGTCTTCTTGGGTTTGAGGGGTTAAGATGAATCTTTCATTCACTAAATCTTCTGCCTCATTTCATTCTTTCTCTCCTCCAAGTGATTGTTGTTCCCTAAGTTGTTCCTCTTCCTGGTCCAAGTCTAATTCAATATTTATGATAATTACATTCTTAGTGGTAGGTCTAAATGCCTGTGTCCTAGGAGGCTCTGTGGTTGTATCAATCGGTGGTGGTATAGGGGCATTGTTAACTAGGACCTATGTTGCAACTATTGGAGGAGGCTAAGTGGGCACATCCTCACATGTTTCTATTCCTTCTTCTTTCTCCTGAGAACCTTCTCCTATAGTCTATCCTATAGTTATCCTTGGTGGAAGAACTTCAGTGAGTGGCACAACTACTAATCCATCTATACTCCTAGGTCTATAGCCTTCTTCAATAATTCAGATTTCCTCATTTGTTCATGAAGCTTTTTCATCAAGTCATCAGTTCTATCATCACGCCCAACTGCCTCATCCGGGTCAGTGGATGTATTTTCCTCGAGCTCAATTTGGTCTTCCAAGCATACTCCTTATAACCCTTTGATTGGGGCACCCTTGAGGAAGAGTCTTTATGCTTCCCCTTTGAAGCACTCAGCCTAACACTTAAACTTAGCCACTGTTTGGTCCTGTTGATGATTGCATGGGAAACTTTGTCTATATTCAGATCTTCATGTGTAGACCACCTTAGAGGAGAGAGGGCCCTTTTATCAATTTCCTACTCTTTGTATGCAACGTGCAACAAATCAACATCATCCCTCAAGTATTTGGGGAGATTAGTCTCTATTTCAAAATCCTTAATCTAGGGTATTGTGTAGGAGAAAAAGCGAGACTAGGTTAACATGCCCTAATCCTACCTTTTGACACACATTGTGGAATACAAAAGAGCCTAGAGGTATCACACAATTGGCTACTTCTTTTTTTGGAAGAGAGAGCCACGGGCTACCTATTAGGGTTTCTATTCCTTTGTTGTAATTGAAAGATAAAATGATGCAAGTTCAATTCCAAAGTGCAAGTATGAACTAATAACAAGATTGCATAATTGAAGTTAAACAATGGAAAGCTGTAAACACAAGGACAAGACAAGAATGCAGATGCGTACCCAAAGTTAAAATCTAAGTGGAAATGTTCGAGACGGGGGCGCAGGCACCACTATCCTGATTCTGCTCCTGAAACTACACTTGAAACTGCTGTTTGGTAACCTGAAAAGCTGTCTGAAACTTGTTGTCTGACAGAAGGACCAGGGCGCCCAGCGCCCCTGTCCCAGGGACCAGGGTGCCTAGCGCCCCTGTCCTAGCAGGACCAGGGCACCCCATGCCCAGGTCCTGGTCTTTTGCTCTGAAATTTGGTGTGAAGTTCTGTCTCGGTCAGCTTCCGTCGGATCTGCAACTTGTGGCGTCGTCTGAATCCCGAAACCTGCACTTATATCTGAAAAGGTATGGTGGGCGGCTATATACGGTTTTGCCTTAGTCAAACCCCTGCTTTGGTGATTTCCACCTCCACGAATAGCCAAGTTGTATTGTAAAAGTAGTGTGTGTGCAGACCTTGTGTGTGTGCAAGGTCCTAAAACGCAAGTAAGCAAACTAGAGCAACCTAGAAAGTAAACCCTAGTTGCTTGTAAATGATAATGTAAATGCTCCAAATCAAGATGCAAAGTGATCTAAAGCATGAATACAAATGATATAATGAGGCTTATGCAAAGACATGAAAACAACATGAAATCATACCCAACCCCAAGGGAGGGGTACAAGCCAATCTTCAGTCGGTGATCCCCTATTGCTCTTCAATGTCTTCAAAGCCCTAAATGGATGAATGAACTTAATGAATGCTTGATGGATGGGTGTTGAATGTTGTTGAAGTCTTCAAAGATCTGCTCTTTCGCTGCATAGAAGGTTCTTGAAACCAAAATCTAGATCCTTTCAAATGAAGAAAGAGAGCTCTTATATATGAAACCCTAGGTCTTAATTTCAACTTTTGGCCGACCTAGAGATTGAATCTCCCGCCAATTTCTTGGGGTTAAGCTTTATTTTATGATTGGATCGCGCTCCTAAAATTTCGAGAAAAATGTCTGGGACTGTGTGCACTCCGGGCGCCCTGGTCCCGGCAACTTTTCACCAAATTTTTAGAGTCGTTAGATATGATGATTTTAGAGAGAATCCCGAAGTTACAGGTGATTTCAAGATGTTTTGACCCCCGAAATCAAGCCCCCAAGTTCAAAATGGGACCTAATTAGGGTTTTTGATTAAATGATGTATTAGAGGAATAAAATGAAAGGGGCACACTTTAATGAAAGGTCACAACTTTATGATGTGGAAGATGATGAAATAGAACCTTAGACCTAATTAATTTGATTAATTAAGTGCTAAAGGGGAAATGCAATGCAAAATGCAAAATGCGCCAAGGCGGGTGCTAAACTAGGTGTGAAATTGTACTACTTTAGCAAGTGCGTACAATTTACGATGTTACATTTAGCCCCCACTTTAGCGATCATATGAGTACTACGTGCATATGCAAGCTAAAGTACAAGAAAGTAAACATTATTTGAAAAAGGATATATCCATAAGTCTGTCAAACAAAGCCCCCAGCGGTATCTGCAGTACACAGTTAGGAATCGCACCCTACAAAACACACGTTAGATCACAAAATCACCTAATGCTAACTAAGGAAAGTGATGAAATTTGCAAGTAGCTATATGCCCCCCTATTTCGGCTTGCTTATTAGGGAGGTGAAACAGGATAGCATGTTTACTTACGACAAATTATATGAGAGATTATTGATGAGAGATGTTCACTGAAGAGGCTTCATCAGAGCACATTTTGGAACATCCAGGGAGTAAGGGGACAAAAATATGATTCCGACACAACAAACGGTTTGAAAATCGCATCTCCCAAACCCAAGTTATGATAAAATGAGTGATAGAGGAAAATTAGGGTTTTGAAAGTAAAGGTAAAAGAATGAAAATATATACCTCAAAAGTGACACTTGCATTTGTCACTTTGTTGATTTCTGAGTATTGTTTATTGTAGCGGAGCCCACATAGCCATCATCATGCCTTCACGATGACCGAAGCATCCCACGAGGATGGAGATCATGTGACAGGCCGTGATCGATGACGAGCCACTGGACGAGGTGAGTTGACTGAACTTTGACTTTCTGCATTTCTGTTGACTTTGAGTTTCTGTGATCGAATGCGGGCCCTGGAATCTGACCCTGGGTCCTACCCAGGGCGTCATGGTCCTATCAGGACGCCATGGTCCCTGTGGGGTACCATGGTCCTTGAAGGGTGCCATGGTCCTCTCAGGGCGCCATGGTCCCTGAAGGGCGCCATGGTCCCTGACGGAGCGCCATGGTCCCAATCAGGACTTGGCAAGGGGTGTCAGGGTTAGCTTTCGATGTTCGACAGTTTTCATTTTTCGATGATTTTGATGATTGAGTACTGATTACACTGATGTTTTTGCATCGCAGGGTCTCCCATACATGAGAGAGCACACTGCGGGGCAGATTCTTCGCAGTCTGCGAGATCAGATTCCCCGGCTGACTCAGGAAGAGAGGGATACGCTATCGATAGTAGGTTTGTGGTATACGATCCTCATGTCGGCCATTCGATTCCATCCTGCGATGCTAATGGCACTTATGGAGCGATGGGATCCTGACGCATGTACCTTCCATCTCCCAGTAGGAGAGATGACGGTTACACTTGAGGATGTGTACTGCATACTTCGCCTACCTATCAGAGGAGCTACCGTGACATACGCGACTGATCGGTCAGCGGAGGACCATCAGAGGGAGCAGATATACTGCATAGGGAGAGTCATGCCGAGTGAGACAAGAGGTCACATCATGGTCAGTTGGCTCTTACATCCTACAAGAGAGGTGCCCCTTGTGAGAAGTCTTATGATTGCCATCATTGCACTAGCCATCTGCCCTAATGGGCGAGGTACACACATGCATGGGGGTCTCACATGGTGCATCAGGGCTATGGAGAGACATAGGAGAGTATATGCCTGGGGTCGGAGTATGCTTGCACATCTCTATCACAACCTCGAGGAGTATGTTTTTGGATAGGGTTGTAGCTTGATGACATGCACACTTCTGTAGGTGTGGATATTTGAGCACTTCACATGCACCAGGCCTGTCGGCTATCCGATGAGTGCGGCTAGCGAATGACCTAGGGTGTTTGCTTATCCAGTTACCAGCGAGTGGAGATTTGGGGATCTACTATATTGGAGAGTGACATTCGATAGATTGACAGCTGAGGTGATAGTATGGAGACCATATCTGCAGATGCATAGATGGGATGGAATGGAGAGGCAGCTAGCATGCTTATAGAGGAACCGCCTACTGAGAGGACAATACTCACATATCATAGTCCCATTCTACTTTGACCGAGTACGGAGGCAGTTTGGGCTAGAGCAGTGTGTTCCAGCCGATGTACCTATCTATACTCGACATTCACGAGTCCTTCCCAGACCCAGAGCAGTAGCGAGATCTACGACAGATGATATCGAGATTACAGATATAGAAGGGTCTGATCAGGATGTGGTCATTGATTACACCGTAGATCCCGGAGCACAGCGCAGGTATCTCTCATGGTTTGTGAGGACATACCCAGGGCCTATCTTTCCACCAGATTACCCGACAGGCCATCCAGGTCCATGGAGACATGGAGACCGAGATGAGGATCAGGGATCTAGATCAGAGGAGCCAGAGGAGAGAGAGGGTCATGAGGAGGTAGGAGATCCTAATCCACCCATAGGAGATCAGCCTAGTGCCGAGGAGGAGGAGGAAGGAGAGGAGGATGACACAGATAGAGATGATGATGAGGAGAATGAGGATGCGGATGAGGATGAGGATGATGAGGAGGAGGAGGATAGAGATGATGAGGAGGGGTCAGATGTATCTCCCCACCATTCAGGAGATGATACCATAGCCTTGGACCCTCCTCTTATTCCCTAAAAGGGGGAACATGAGGCGATACAGAGACCTATACCCATCGTGCACAGATCATTTGAGCGTGGGGAGCCTAGTAGTTCCCAGTCACAGATGCTACCATATCACAATCCCTACTGGCGTGAGGGAGATCTAGGTATAGTAGGTTTATATTGATTGATTAATGTTTTGATGATATAAAATGGTACTAATACAAAATCTGTTCTACTGCTACAGCTAATGTGCAGGAGTGGCGCTCCTTGATCCAGCAAGCAATGACAAATATATCCATGATGGCACAGATCCCTAGTTCCTCACAGGTTGCTTATAGGCCTCAAGGGAACGCGGGTCAGCATGATGACTTGTTTTCCCCATTTCGAGTACAGGTGGAAATATGGAGGGAGAGAGAGAGAGTTCTATCAGAGAACCTTCAGCGGGCACAACGCGATCTAGCAGTAGCTCAGGCCGAGGCTACCTCATATCGCACGATCCTTATGGATAGGGATCGTAGGAGTTCCTCTCGGAGTCATTCATGGTCTATATCATGCTATACACATATGGGTCCACCTTCACAGCCGGATCAGGAGGGAGCGTCTAGTCGTCACTCTCCAGCCACTAGCCCTAGGGATAGGAGATGATCTCATGATGTAGGATAGGTCACATTTTGGATGTATAGTGACCTACTTTTGTATATGAACACATGATCCACATATATATATATATACATGCTTCTCTTTGTCTCAAATGTGTTATCTTTAATGCCTAAAACAATGTATATTTTGATTAAAGTTAATACATTTGGTAGATGTACATGTATGTTCTTAATTTTAATTTCCATGTGATTGATTTTTCAATACTCCATGATTAAATTGATACATGTGTGACTTAATTAAAATAAAATATTTGATCAAGTACTACATTGATGATAGAGAAGAAATATGTGTTAAGCCTAAGAATCATATAAGTAATGTGATTTAATTTAAACACAACATGATACAATTCTACTTAACACATAAAGACATTGTATAATATGCCAGCATAATGAAAATGTAAATCTTTTGCAATTTACATAGATGAATTCAAGACAAACCATAGAGTAAAGAAACAGGCTTGTCAGGAACAAAGCAATATAGATTAAACAAAACATCACTTAATTCTATTTGCTCTAACAAAGATATGCTAACATATTATCCAATTTTGAAGAAGTGAAAAGAAGATAAATGAAATGAGAGATAAGGAATGAGGAATTAAGCATAGTATCTACGCAAGTGCATAGCATTTATAGGTTCTTTAAGAGGTGTACCATCTACATCCGCTATTTTGTAGGCACCTGATCCATAATCTTCAATAACAATATACAGTCCAAGCCAATTAGGACTAAATTTTCCCTTTTCTTCAGGTAAGGCATTCACATTGCGCTGATTCTCATAGAGAACTAAGTCACCCACTGAGAAGGAACATTGAATAACCTTATCATTATAGCTTCGTTGTAGAGTTTTGTGATACGCTTGAATATGCTCAAGAGCATTTATATGCTGTTCATCAAGCATCTCAAGCTGTTGAAGTCTTTGTTCTCTATAAGAGTCATCATCTACTATACCTTTGAGAGAAACTCTAAGTGATGGAATCTCTAACTCTAAAGGCATAATAGCATCAGCACCATAAACAAGATTATAAGGGGTGGTTCCTGTAGCAATTCATACACTCGTTCGGTAGGCCCAAAGAGCATAAATTAGGAGAGTACTCCAATCCCTACCATGCTTATTCACGGTTTTGCGAAGAATTTGTTCAATTATCTTATTGGATGATTCGGCTTGACCATTTGATTGAGGATAGTATGGTGTAGAAAATTGATGTTTGATATGATATTTCTCAAGGAATTTCTTCACATCCTTGTTCTTAAATGATGTCCCATTATCGGAGATTATAGTGGAAGGTATCCCGAATTGAGAAATAATGTTTTCTAGAAGAAATTGACAAATCACTTCAGCAGTAGTAGAGCGAAGGGGAACAGCTTCTACCCACTTTGTAAAGTAATTTGTTGTGGTTATAATGAAAGTATGTCCTTGAGATGAAGGAGGAGAGATTTTACCGATGAGATCCAACCCCCATGCAGAGAAAGGCCAAGAAGCTACATGAGAATGAAGTTCTTGGACAGAAGCATGAATCAGATTATTGTGTTGTTGACATTGATGACATTTCTTAACAAATGAAAAAGAATCCTTCTGCATAGTTTGCCAATAATATCCCATACGAAGAAACCTTTGAACCAAGGATTTGCCTCCAAAATGCCCCCCACGGGCACCTGAATGTGCCTCTTCAAGAGCAATAGGGATTTCTGATTTGTTAAGACAATGAAGGAGAAGATCGTTATAACCCCTTCGGTAAAGAACATTAGAAAGAATGATATATCTAGCGGACAGCTTGCGAATTCTAGCCCTAGTGTTCCTATTGGCAGAATTAGGAAAGGTACCATTGGTCAAGTATCTTACGATATACGAATACCATTCATCTGAGTCTATAAAGTCACAACATGTCACCAAGCTAGAATCATCTACAATAGCTGGAGAAATAAGGTTGTGAATAACAAATTTAAGATCAACCATAGGGTCCTCTAAAGATACAAGAGAAGCCACACATGCCATTGCGTCTGCATGTCAATTATCTTTTCGAGGAACAGGTTCCATGGTATAAGAATCGAATTTTTGTAACAAAGAGATAGCAAGGTCTTTATATTGTGATAATTTGTCTTGTTTTGCTTGATACAGTCCTGTTACTTGTCTTATAATCAATTGAGAATCTCCATAAATATGTATGTGCTTTACATTCAAAGCCAAGGCTGCCTTTATTCCTACTATAAGAGCCTCATACTCAACAATGTTATTGGTACATAGGAAATTGAGACAATAAGATAAGGGAATGGATTTCTTTGTAGGAGAAATCAGAACTAGGGAATTCATACAATAAATCCGCATATTGCTTTTGTTCTTCTTTATCCAAACATTTTCCAATTTTAATAACTTTTTCTCCATTGCAAGGATCCATCTTAACATCAATGGTGTCACTTATAAGAAGATTACTTTGTTGAGGAGTATCCTTTAACTGAGGAAATTCTTCCACAATCTCATCATTATCAGTATCTTTTCCAAAATAAGCTTCAGTGTTCAAACAATAAGGAAATCCCCTATTGTGATGATAATGAGGAAGAGTATCATATGCTCCTAAAAATTCAGCTAAAGCATCATTAGTAGGAAAGACATCCAAAGCATAGGCACACGAAGGATCCCCATCAATATACTCAGGGTGTCTCATTGGTTGAGATGTAGAAATAACATTAACACTAATACATGGTCTTTTAGAAGCTTTAGTGTGCTTGCAGGGATTATAACCAAGTCCAAAGGTCTCATCATAAAGATTATTCCCTAGAGGAACCTTTATCCCTTGTTCGTGAGTGCCACAACCATTTCCATTATACCCATGCTTAGCTAAAATATGAAAACCACGAACATAACGATCAGCCATTTCAGAAAGAGAAGGTGGTTTTTCATAAGACAAAGAATCAAATTCTTCAGAATTAGAGGTGTGAGGAGAAGAAGTTTGAGAAGCGGCCACAAAATTATTGTTCATAGGTTCAGGTAAGATTGATTGATTTTTAGTTTCTTCCTTCTTTTCAACTTTAAGCTCTCTAGGAGGAACCCTATATTCACCTACAAAGGTAGGATTAAAATCAAGAGATCCCCAATCGTCTTCTGCGAGAACCTTCTCAGGATCAAAAGCCTTCTCATGTGTAGATTCAAGTTTAGAAGAATCTTCTTTAGGAACTTCAGACTCATCCAAAGAATTTTGATCATCAGAGAGTGAGGATTCATCCATAGGTAAAGAGTCATTACTAGAAGAGGAAGGTTTAGAAGAACCCCCTTTGGAAGTAGATGTTTGCAAACAAGCTTGAAAATTAGTATCACCCATCAAGGTATATGTCTTATTATTATAAATAAATTTAACTTGTCTATGCAATGTAGAGGGGACAGCTTGCATACTATGAATCCAAGGTCTCCCTAATAACAAGTTGTATGTTAGATTTCCCGACATAACATGGATAGGAGTAGGCAAAGTAACAGGTCCCACTGTGAGGGGTAAGGTGATAATACCTAATGAAGATTTAGCCACATTATCGAAGCCTCAAATGGGACGAGAGTCAGGCTCAATAAGGGATGTATCCACATTCATCTTATGCAATAGATTAATGCTACACACATTAAGGCCAGAGCCATTATCTATTAGTGTTCGTCTTATAGCAGTGTCATTTATGATAACCACAATCATCAAGGGATCATATTGATGTTGAATTTCACTAGTAGGCAACTCATCTTGAGTAAACACAATTTGAGCTTTAGGATTCATCACAGAGTTAATCAAAGACACTATATTACTAGATGCATTAGGTGGAGGAACATTCAAATCTTTCAAGGCATCTTGTAACATTCCATGATGAGCGGAAGAAGTTTGAATCAAATCCCAAAGGGATATCTTAGCAGGGGTAGCTTTAAGTTGTTCTATGATATCATATTCCTTACCAAGAACTTGTGAAATATGTGGAGCTTGTGGAAGAATTAGTTGAGGATTAGGAAGAGAAACTAGAGTAATAGGAGGAGGATTAGGCTGCCTATTATTTCTAGTATGATAAGTATGGGCAACCGCATGATAACTCTCTCTAGTTAATTGCTTGGCATAACTATAAGGACTCATAGGTTTTCTTCCTTGCACAGTGATGATAGGTTTATTCAGAGTAAGAAAGGAATCATGACCATACCCTCCTTGGAGAGTAAGGAGAGGTGATTTAGGAACTTGAAAGGTGGGAGAAGGATAAGCACCTTGGACTTCAAAGAGAGGCTTATTATGCTCTTTTAGGTTTATCATGTTAACTAATTTAGAAGTTTTGTTCTTGTTTAAAGGTTTCGATAAAGCCACAAAGTCATCAAGAGCATCATCCAACAAAGCATGATCATATCTATTAAAAGGTTTATCTTTTGATTCAAAAGGAGACATCTCTTCATAGAGAGGATCATTGAAAACAACCATGTTACTAGATTTAGTGGAAGAGTTGATAGGAATGTACCCTTGAGAGGAATCATTCGACTTATCTTTCTCATCACAACGAAATGGCATAGTAACAATATTTATGAGTTTTTGGTAAAATGAAGGTTTGGTATCTTTACGATTCAAAAACTCATCTAAAGCTTCATCTAATTCATCTTGGCTATACTCATAATCAACATAATTGCATACATCATCATAAATATGAACATCTTGCAAATAAAAATCTGACATTTTGAAATAAAAGTTGCATAAAACTTAAACACACAATGCAAAGAAACAAAGAAACACACTCTCTTTTTTTTTTCTTTTTCTTTTTTTTTTTTTCAAAATGAAACTTAAATGAAACACACTAAATCTAGATCTAGATCTAACAAATGCAATGCAAGAAAAAGCAATAATAAGTTTCACGTCGGGTTCACCAAAATGTGTAGGAGAAAAAGCGAGACTAGGTTAACATGCCCTAATCCTACCTTTTGACACACATTGTGGAATACAAAAGAGCCTAGAGGTATCACACAATTGGCTACTTCTTTTTGTGGAAGAGAGAGCCACGGGCTACCTATTAGGGTTTCTATTCCTTTGTTGTAATTGAAAGATAAAATGATG
The DNA here is from genome assembly GCF_030272615.1 of Cryptomeria japonica. Lineage (NCBI taxonomy): Eukaryota > Viridiplantae > Streptophyta > Pinopsida > Cupressales > Cupressaceae > Cryptomeria > Cryptomeria japonica. The sequence goes on along the minus strand of NC_081412.1, from coordinate 538,089,815 downwards.
CAAGTTCAATTCCAAAGTGCAAGTATGAACTAATAACAAGATTGCAAAATTGAAGTTAAACAATAGAAAGCTATAAACACAAGGACAAGACAAGAATGCAGATGCATACCTGGAGTTAAAATCTAAGTGGAAATGTTTGGGATGAGGGCGCAGGCACCACTGTCCTGATTCTGCTCCTGAAACTGCACCTGAAACTGCTGTTTGGTAACCTAAAAAGCTGTCTGAAACTTGTTGTATGACAGAAGGACCAGGGCGCCCAGTGCCCCTGTCCCAAGGACCAGGGCCCCCAGTGCCCCTGTCCCAAGGACCAGGGTGCCTAGCGCCCCTATCTTGGTAGGACCAGGGTGCCCCATGCCCTTGTCCTGGTCTTTTGCTCTGAAATTTGGTGTGAAGTTCTGTCTCGGTCAGCTTCCGTCGGATCTGCAACTTGCGGCGTCGTCCGAATCCCGAAACCTGCACTTATATCTGAAAAGGTATGGTGGGCGGCTATATAGGGTTGTGCCTTAGTCAAACCCCCGCTTTGGTGATTTCCACCTCCACAAATAGCCAAGTTGTATTGTAAAAGTAGTGTGTGTGTAGACCTTGTGTGTGTGCAAGATCCTAAAATGCAAGTAAGCAAACTAGAGCAACCTAGAAAGTAAACCCTAGTTGCTTGTAAATGATAATGTAAATGCTCCAAATCAAGATGCAAAGTGATCTAAAGCATGAATACAAATGATATAATGAGGCTTATGCAAAGACATCAAAACAACATGAAATCATACCCAACCCCAAGGTAGGGGTACAAGCCAATCTTTAGTTGGTGATCCCCTATTGCTCTTCAATGTCTTCAAAGCCCTAAATGGATGAATGAACTTAATGAATTCTTGATGGATGGGTGTTGAATTTTGTTGAAGTCTTCAAAGATATGCTCTTTCGCTGCATAGAAGGTTCTTGAAACCAAAATCCGGATCCTTTCAAATGAAGAAAGAGAGCTCTTATATATGAAACCCTAGGTCTTAATTTCAACTTTTGGCCAACCTAGAGATTGAATCTCCCACCAATTTCTTGGGGTTAAGCTTTATTTTATGATTGGATCACGCTCCTAAAATTTTGAGAAAAATGTTTGGGACCGTGTGCACTCCGAGCGCCCTGGTCCCAGCAACTTTTCACCAAATTTTCAGAGCCGTCGAATATGATGATTTTAGAGAGAATCCTGAAGTTACAGGTGATTTCGAGATGTTTTGACCCTTGAAATCAAGCCCCCAAGTTCAAAATGGGACCTAATTAGGGTTTTTGATTAAATGATGTATTAGAGGAATAAAATGAAAGGGGCACACTTTAATGAAAGGGCCCAACTTTATGATGTTGAAGATGATGAAATAGAACCTTAGACCTAATTAATTTGATTAATTAAGTGCTAAAGGGGAAATGCAATGCAAAATGCAAAATGCGCCAAGGCGGGTGCTAAACTAGGTGTGAAATTGTACTGCTTTAGCAAGTGCGTACAATTTACGATGTTACAGGTACAAATAGTCTATTATAATTTTTGTCCCTTACCTCAAAATTGTTCTGGAGGTTTGCCCAAAAATCCTCCTGTTTGGGCTTATGCCCCTCATATTCTTTAGGCATGGTTTTCTTAAGTTTCCTGTAAGGATCATAGTACTCCCTAGCATAATCAAATTATTTTAATTTCAAAGCTTGGAGTTCCTGCTTCGCCACCTGGATTTTTGAACAAGAAAAATACCCAATAGAAACTAAAAAATCTATTCTTGCCTTATGTTTTGAGGATAGGAGGGATTGAAGGCCAAGCAGCTACCTGACATATTCTAGCAAAATGATGTGATCATTACAATACCTCGGCAACAGTATCGAGTTCCCTATAAACCCACTGACCCTTATGTAAGTGGAGCATTGGTTTTGAATGAACCAACATGCCCATTCTTGAATGATGGCCATGGCTTCAGGGCTTATTCTGTACCATGTGTCTCCCATTAGTTTAATAATTACAGGGAAGAGGAAGGCATAATTGATCCTTTTCAAATGTGCCTTTGCATTGGTCAGGGGGAGTAAGGAATAATATTCCCAAACCTTCTTCTAGCCTTCTTCATCCCCTAGTTGACCTTCCACCTATAAGCCTGGAAACTTACCTACTCGAGTAGCCACCCAGATGACATAGGAGGTGAAAAAGAACTTCTTTGTTTGGTGGACCTCCTTCATCTATTTGCATATATTATCTAAAAGGATCTAAACCCAATCAAAATACTATTTCCCTATGAGGATGGTAGTCATGAATTGGAACATCCAGGGGTGAAAGTGTTTGCAGTCATGCTTACCAAAGGCCCTACTCTCTAAGGCTCTTTGAAGTCTACCCTCAGTATTTTCGTGGCCTTTAAGCCTATTTTCCTCTCCTCTTCTAACCAATTTTCATTCATGTTCCCCTTGTTTGAGGTCACATTGTCATTCCATGCACTCAGGGCTTCCTCTTAAGTTGAGAGGAATATCTCATCTCTGGTGGGGATGCCAAACATGAATCCCAGCATGTTCAGGGATAAATCGATCACTGTCTTGCCTTGTGCATCTATGCATTTTCTGGTATCAGGTTCATAGAATTGGGTGATTGTCATAATAAACTCTGGAGCCTGAACTAACTACGAGAAGATGGTATCCTCCACTAGGCCTTATCTCTTTATCCTTCTCATTGGGGCTTCCAACCTTGGTTTATCCAACTGAGTCTTAATGTCTTCAATCTCAATGTGTCTGATCTCGGTATCTATAACCCATTTGATTTGGTCATCTAGTTTTGAGACAAACTTGCCCTTGGTAATGGTACTTCATGGTTGCAAGAAGTCGATCAATGTCTTTGGCTCTATTGCTAGAAGTTGGATCCATCTAATCGCTTGAATCTACAAGAAGGAAACAAGTGTTAATCCCTTGTACAAAACAAGAAAAACCTCATTCACCTTGGGACTCTGAGGTTCCAGGGTTCTGGTGTAGATAATTCTATTTTAGAAAAAAGACCTTGGAACTTCGGGGTTCCAGGGTGGGAGCAGTGAACGAAGTCCGGAACTCTGAGGTTTCAGGCTTGATGAATTGTAAATGGGTTAGGAACTCCAGGGTTCTGAGGTCCCGGGTTGGGTGCACTGGATATAAAAAAATACTTAAAACATAATGAGCTCTAAAGGGATGGACCTTAGAACTTTGGCTTTTCGGGGTCTGTGGTAAATCAAAAAGGTCAATCCAGAACTCTAGGATTCCAGGGTTTCGGTCTCATTGGTCTCACTTCTAAAAAAAAAGGCAACCTGGAACTTCACAATTTCAGGGTTCCAGGATAGATAAAATCAACATAACCCGAAACTCTAGGGATCCATGATTTTGGGGTCTGGGAAAATCAACTTAACCCAGAATTTTGTGGATCCAAGGTTTCGGGGTAAGACAAGGGCATGCGGGGAACTAAGAAAAACAAAACACAAACGAAAAAAAACAAGAAGAAAAAAAAATGCAAAACAAGAAGATCTAACCTAGAAAACAAGAAAGAGGGCAAGAAAAAACAACCAAGAACGCAAAAGGAGCTCGGAAGGATGGAGGCATTAAGTCTGGAGGTCAAAGGAAAAAGCTCTGAAAAAGTTGAATGAACAAATGATCTTTGAAAAGTTTATTGTTCCTATTTATACCCCCCGAACATCATCTGTACAAACGCCTTCAACAAGACCTCGAGACTTCAAGGATCTAGGGTCGATGCCAAAACTAAAAAATGAAAGCCTCATCTCAAAACTCCAGGGTTCCATGGTGAGCAAGAACAAGAAAGTAAATGATCAACCTCAGGAGATCGAGGTTCCGAGGTCACGGGGTTGATGAAAAAAGCACAACACACCTCGGGACTTTAGGGCTCCGGACTCCCGAGGTGGACAAAGAAAAACACACCTCGGGACTCCGAGACTCCAGAGTTCCAAGGTAGACAAAAGAAAACAAAAAAGATAATGCACCACCTTAGGACTCTAGTGTTCTGGGGTGGAAGCACTAACAAGAAAAAAAGAGACCAACCTCGGGACTCCGGGGTTTTGGTGTTCCGACATGGACCAAGCAAAAAACAAAAAGGAAAGAGACCTCGGGACTCTGGAGTTCTGAGGTAAAAGGAGCAAAACTTAAAACCAAGCAACAGAAAGAAAAAGAGGGACCCATATTTTCAACACAAGGAAACTAATGGGGGTTAGGTATGCAGGGCATTACAAATGGTGACTATCTAGGAAAAGTGACTCTAGGCAATTTAGAACTTCAGAATCTCTGGTTAACCCAAAGCCTAAGGCTACTATCATTCAAAAGGATGTATAAGAGAAAAGATGAGTGAACCAATGAACAAACAACCAAAACACACACTACTTTGAATACTAATCTATAGATGTGCTTAACCAAGTGGTTAAACAAAATACATGCTATCCAAAATGAAATAACAGCATCAACAAAAAGTAGAACATCCACCATAACACAAGTGTTTATACATGGAAAACCCAAATAGGTAAAAACCATGGTGAGATGGAACTCAAAAGTTAACTATTTGCAGTAATAGAAAACTAACCGGTTAAGGCCTTACAAAGAGCTCTGCTAGGAGCAAATCTTGTTAGAGATTCCAAGCTTGATTAGAAGCTTATACCCTATTAAGAGTACTACCCTGTTAGGAGTAACTTCACTAGAGGATTTGAGAATACAAACTAATGGATCACCTTGTTAGAGGATTTGTACAATGAATCTTGTTAGAGCTTACCCGATTAGGGGATTTGATTTTGTTGTAATGATTAGAAAACAACAAGAATGGTTTGATCTATTCTGAGTAGCACAAAACTTGCTTGATCAGATCCTTCTAAGTACAAATAATATCGCTCTACATCTTAACACTTATCATTTCTCAATAAAAGCTTTTTCATTCTTTTCACATAACAACTCTCTATCTGTTATCATATCATATCATCCTTTAAATGGCTCTCTATGATGTCTTTAAATAGACATACAATCCTTATGTCGGCCATAGGAACACAATTTCCTAGGTGCAGTGAATCTAGACATATAATCATAACTCATCACAAAAATGACCGCCAAACAGACGGTGTTGGTAACTCATCACAAAAATAGATGTCGGCTAGAACAGTTTAATACCGGTTGAAAATTAACCGTTGTTATGGAGTCTTCACTAGATCTTCTTCTACATCTTCACTTTGATTATGATGTCGATCTGGTGGTATTTCAGGTTATCTCATAGGTCCATACTGGTTGACACAAAGTACCGGTTTAGAGATAAACCTTAAACATGTCAATTAGCAGTGTAAACCAATTGAAGTTACACCAGTCGTCAATGTAATCATATATGTGTGTGTGAGAGTGTTACATCAATGACAACAAGTGATGAATACATTACAATCATCATCAAGCCAACAATCTCCTCCATTGGTATTGATGGCAACACTTAGAAATTTTTGAGTAATTTACAATACTGCTAAGTGTGCATACAACATATCTACATATATAAACTCAAGCTCCATTTTGAATGTAACATTATAGTACTCCCCCTTAGTGTATGCATAAATACAAAAAAATTCAAAAACAAACACACATACATACATATAATTATTACTCCCCTTTTGACAGCAAAGCCAAAATGATAAAGAAATATATATATATATATATATAGAAAGTCTGTATCAAAAAGTTCAGTATATATGACTTTTGAAAACAAAGTCATGCATTAGGAATTCTCATGAAAATATGGTTGAAATTTTGTTTCATCTGAGATAGAGCATTCTGCCATGATTCCAATATGTGATTCATATACTCTACTGTAGACAGTAGCTGAGAATAGAATTCCTCCATTAAATCAAGTGAGCACGTTTCCAGAGTAGCAAGAATAGCTTCAGCATGAGAGTAGGCTCTCTGAAGAATGTCAATATGTGAGGTGAGCTAATTCTTGAGCTCTGTTAGAGACTGGAATCTCTTAGCTCTCTCATTATCTTCCAGATTAGTCTATCATGCAGTTCATCTATAGATGGGTTAAAGACATGAATAGAGTCCTGGAGTGGGACATATGCCTTGCATAACCTTTCTATTTCCTGCTCAATTTCAACTTGATTTTTAGAAATATCAAAATAAAAGAAAGTAACATTGGAGGTAGATGCAAGATACTTTCCTCTAGATTCAATAGCTTTCTTCAACAAACTACCATTATGAGATAAGGCCATTTTGCTATTCTCAATGTGCTTTGCTAGCTTGTCTCCATATGCTTTCTTATGGATCTTTTCAGTAGACATTTGAGTAGCATCTTCAAGTGTTTTAATTTGTTTAGATGCTTCTGCAACTAACTGTCTGAGTTTACTGATAGGAGTGGGAAGATGTGTGATAGAGGTTTCCAGTAGTAACCCAGACAAGATGTCTACAACATTCTGAATTGTCTCTACCGCAATTCTTTGTTCTTCCATCCTTTTCTTATGTGCGTGATCTTCCATCATACGTGTAAACTTCATCATTTCAGAAGCACTCAGGGTATTCATATTAATAGGTCCTGAAATACTTAAAGAGTCTTCATCATCATCATCATCAAGCAGTTTTTGCTTTCCCTTGTCAGAGGATATACGCTTAATGATGGCTCTTTCTATGTTTGCTTCTTTTGTATCTTCTACCTTCTGTGTAACAGCTTCCTTAGTGGTCTCCTTTTGAGTGATCTCAATGACTGGTGGAGATTGGGGTTTCTCTAGTTGTTCATTTGCCGGTTGAGGTTTCTCTTGTTGTTCAATTGCTGGTATACTGAATTCCTCTATTGGAGTAGCCGGTTGATTACCTTTTGTATTCTTTACTTCTATGATTGAAGGAAGATCCATATCAGGTGCAATAATTTCTTCAGATAGATCTATTGAATCATCAATGTCCTCATCAATATGAATAACTGAGTCATTCTTCTTCTTAGTTGAGAAGACTATATCATCTGGGATAATTTCCTCTATGTCCATTTCTGGTAGAGAAACATCATCTGAGGTCTCATCCTTATTGAGAGATTAGATGTTATCTATCCTTTGTTTGATTAGACAGGCTAGTTGATGAGTTTATGTCTCAATAACTTCTCTTTTTCCATTAAGAAGCTTCAATCTTCTTATTTTAAAATCAAAATATACTTTGTATTCCTCAATCAAAGCACTAATTCCATCTGATGACAATGTGGAAAAATACTATACAAATATTTCATCAATAATTTCTTTATCTAACTGAGTGGCTTCTTCCCATTTTTCTAACAAGGTATTATACAAGGATACTGAAATTTGTTTTTCTAATTCATGCAAATATCTACAGTAATGACTCAACAAGTTTATTACCTATTGGTGTATTTTCTTTTGCTCATCTACAGTAAAAGAATCATAAGATTCTTTAACATTTTCAAACCTATTTCTTTCCAATGACTTCATTGTTCTTTCAAATATTGTTGCAAGTTTGTAGGAGGCAATATCTAGTGGTGTAGTTGCCTTTGGCACTACCTTTTCCTTTTTAGGCATTCTGTCGGTTGCCTTCTCCTTCTTAGGTTCTTCATCAGACTCTGTTCCCTTAGACTCTGGTTGCAAAATTAATTTTCTGTTCCTTCTCTTCTTTAGTACACTCTCCTTTTTCTCAGTTATTTTGGGTGCTTGTTCCTTCTTGCTTAGGACACTTCGAGTCACCCTTGTAGTCTTCTTTTTAGGAGATTTTTCTTCACTTTTATTTTTCTTTCTTTTAGCTTTAGCTACAGATTCAGTACTGGTTTCAGCAGGTGCAGCTTGGATTGCAAGAATATCCAATTTTGCCTTCTTTTTATCTATAGGCGATGCTAACAGAGTATTAGCATAGCCAACCAGTAAGTCATCATTGGCTTCGTAGCTCATTTCTTCCATTTCTTCCTCTCTAGGTTCTCTTGCTTGCATTAAGCAAAAATCAGTAGTAACCGTGAAGATTATGTCTTTTTTAAAATGTCTTACTAAATCTTCAAGTAGCCTCATTCTCATACTCATTTTCTTTTGAAATTCTTAAAAATACCTATTGGTGGCAACCGAAAATGTATTCTTTATAGCCTTGATCCCATTTCTAATCTGAGCATTGACCGGTTGTTCTTTGGACCATTCAATGTCACCTATACCAGGTAGGAAATTTTTGAAAGTAGAAAAATAACCTAGCTAGCAGCTGACCAAATTTGAACTTCTGGGTATTGTCATTTTTGATAAACTTTAAATTTAGGAAAAGATGGACTCTGATAGCTTCATAGATATCATAGTTTTTATCTTCAATAATCATATTGTATGTTGTATGAATTGTTGCAAATGAAATACTGTTGAGTCTACTAAAGTAAAATACTCTATAGTCTATCACCATTGATGTGAGTTTCACTACAGGATCTCTAATATTGTTAATAGAGAAAGCATGCCCATCAGAGGTGGAACTAGTTAGCTTGAAGACTGTCTCTTTTATGATTTTTCACTGATTGAGCAATAACCCGTTACAACCCTAATGGCTTCCTTGGTAATTGAGTGAGTCTTTTCTAGATACATATTCTCTCCATGGACTTGACTCATAATTATTCTTATGTGTTCTTCTTCAAAATATTCAAGAGGGTAGGCGACATTATGAAATCCTTTCTCAAAAATCTTAGAATATTCAGCTTCAATCTTTCCTTCTTTATCACATAGTGATTTTAGTTGAGTAAAGATATGAAGAGTTCCCATATCTTCAATTTTGTAGTCTATATAGCTGGACAAATCACCTTGGATAACTACTCCACTTGGAACTTGCGATAATGCATTATAAGACATAATTTTCTTTGCCTTTACAACTTCTTCAGGCTAAGCAATAATCATCAATCTCCCTACAGATTTAGAAGTAGATGCCATTCTGTACAAACAAGTTTCAAGGCAGTAAGCAAGGAAATACCTATAATTTAGCACGGCGCTTTGATTCCTGGTTGGATTATTCAAATGTGCTCCCATTCACATCTCTACAGCTACCAATTCAGCTTGATTTCTCTTAATCACAAAGCAATTTGTTAATTTGCACCAAAACTATCTTGCTCTGCTCTGCAATTTCTTCAATTCTTTTTTGAAAAGATTAGGGTAAAAATGATAAGGTAAAACTAGTTTATATCCTTTTTACCAACCGTAATAAATACTCGTACTTTTAGGTTAAAAACCCTAATTTCACCACTTAAGTGACATACTAGATGATTAAGATGTCAACACAAAGAAAATCACCAAAATTCAAAAAGATTCTTTCTCGCTAATTCTACAAAGGGGTCTGAATTATGTTTTACTGTTACGCTCCCCTTAGCCGTTTTAGACAAGCTTAAGTCACTAGTGGTTTCTTCTACAAGCACTTCTCCGCTCTTCTTTTTCCATGTCCGATTCATGTCTTCTCTTGTTTCCTCAACATTAACTTTTTGCTTGCCTTTTTCATCCTTAATAGAGTTGACCGGTTTGTTGTTTCTGGTTCTACAAAACTTTGCCAGGTGTCCCGATTTGTTGCAGTGATAGCAGACCATACCAGATGATCTCCAGGGTCCTGCATTTCCTCTTCTTTTTTTGCAGTTCATAGCCACGTGACCATTTCTATTACAAAAGGTACACAAAACATTTGTTTCCTTTTCCATCTTAAATGGACTAAAACTATTGTTGTAGGCTCTTTGCCAATTCCTGTTTATCCGGTTGTCATAGTTTCTTGTTCTGCCACCATATGATCTAGGATACATGTGTGGCATAGGATTGTTTGCACCATATCTGCACTCAATATGTTTATGCCCATACATTCCACAGGTGTAGCAATGACCTTCAATCTTTCTAGATACATACCTAGTATTGGCATTATAACTTGCATTTCTCATAGGTTTGTTCCTACAAACATTTGCAGTGTGACCAGGCTTGTGACAAACCAAACAGACAGGTTTGAAAGATTTCTTGCCAGTAGTCTTATTGACTTTAGATGCATTTTTATTCTTTGGATAGTTTCTCTTTGTACTGGAGGATTCACCTTTCTCAGTTGTGTGAAATCCAAGTCTAGAGATATCACCCTTCATTCTCTGTGATTGAATTTGTTCTTCCAGCATGGTAGAACTTTTGACAAACTTTTCCATTTTCTCATTGGCTTCAGCAAGCTTAGTGACAAGATCTTCATTATGCTTAGACAGATTCTCTTTCAAAGATGATGCCAACTCGAGGTCTAATTTTAAGTTATCCTTTTCTTCTATTTCGGCTATTAAATCCTCATGCATGGTGTCTCTTTCCCATTTTATTTTTAGTATCTCTTGATCTTTTGCTTTGATAAGATCTTCAGCAACTCTTCTGGATTCCAACTCCTGACACATGCAAATAGTGAGACCTTCCAGTTCTCTTCTTAGATTCAGTTTCTCACCCTGCAACTTTTCAACCTCTTCTGCTAAAGCATCAATATTAGCTTCATCTAAAGAACTATTGTCAGATATTTCTAACACTTTTTCAGATAGCTCTCTCCTTTTGACTTGAGAAGCTTTCAATTTACCCCTAAGAGTTTCAACTTCATTTCTACTAGCTTCTAGTTCTCTAACCATCTCAAAGTAGCTTTTGTCCCCCATGGTGGTTTCAATATTCCCTTCTAAGCGGTTAGGCTTCAAAGAAGTTGGGCTTTGATACCAATTGATGGACTTGAACAACACTGAGAGGGGGGGTGAATCAGTGACTCCAAAACACACACTACTTTGAATACTAATCTATAGATGTTCTTAACCAAGCGGTTAAACAAAATACAGGCTATCCAAAATGAAATAATAGCATCAATAAAAAGTAGAACATCCACCATAACACAAGTGTTTATACATGGAAAACCCAAATAGGTAAAAACCACGGTGAGATGGAACTCACAAGTTAACTATCTGCAGTAATAGAAAATTGACCGGTTAAGGCCTTACAAAGAGCTCTGCTAGGAGCGAATCTTGTTAGATATTCCAAGCTTGATTAGAAGCTTATACCTTGTTAAGAGTACTACCCTGTTAGGAGTAACCTCGCTGGAGGATTTGAGAATCCAAACTAATGGATCACCTTGTTAGAGGATTTGTACAATGAAGCTTGTTAGAGCTTACCTAGTTAGGGGATTTGATTTTGTTGTAATGATTAGAAAACAACAAGAATGGTTTGATCTGTTCTGAGTAGCACAAAACTTGCTTGATCAAATCCTTCTAATTACAAATAATACTGCTCTGCATATTAACACTTATCATTTCTCAACAAAATCTTTTCCATTATTTTCACATAACAACTCTCTATCTATTGTCATATCATATCATCCTTTAAATGACTCTCTAAGATGTCTCTAAATAGACATACAATCCTTATGTCGGTCAAAGGAACACAATTTCCTAGGTGCAGGGAATCTAGACATATAATCATAACTCATCACAAAAATAACCGCCAAACAAACGGTGCTGGTAACTCATCATAAAAATAGATGCCGATTAGAACAGTTTAATACCGGTTGAAAATTAACTGTTGTTATGGAGTCTTCACTAGATCTTCTTCTACATCTTCATTTTGATTCTGATGCTGATCTAGTGGTATTTCAGGTTATCTCATAGTTACATATCGGTTGACACAAAGTACCGATTTAGAGATAAACCTTAAAGATGCTGATTAGCAGTGTAAACTAATTGAAGTTACACTGGTAGTCAATGTAATCATATATGTGTGTGAGAGTGTTACATCAATAACAACAAGTGATTAATACATTACAATCATCATCAAGCCAACACGGCATACCAAACCTGGTGACGATGTGTTCTTCAATGAAATTTCAAGACTACCTCCGCAGTAGAATTTTGACATGCAATGGCTTATGTCCATCAGATGCAGTAATCCGTTGCGGTAAGAATGAACTTATGTTCTACAGATGAGTTAGGAATAATGACATCTACGAAATCCAGTGCCCATTGGGTGAAGGGTCTTACCACAAACACTGGTTGGAGAGACATGGGGGGATTCCTCTCTCTAGAAGCTACGGTTTGTCATGTATGACAACGAGGAACATGTTCATGAGTATCCTTAAAAATAATAGGCCAGTAATATCCACCCTTCAAAATTTGATGTGCAGTGGCATCCATCAACCTATGACTTTTTCTATACTTCTCATGGAATTCCTTGATAATGTTATGGGATTCTTGATGATCAAGACATCGAAGGTAAATACCTTCATAATTATTTCTATAAAGTGTCGAATCCTTGATCATAAAATTGGCACTTTTGAGTCTTAAAGATCGTCTTTGCATGGCTATCAACCCCTCAGGACACTTATTATTCAGCAATATAAAAACCAAATCCCTGTACCATGGGTCCTGAGTGAATGACTCCAATGTATATTGTTGGCACTGGATTTCAGGGATTTCAGTCACCATAGCTTGAGACAATCCTTGGCCTCTAACTAATTTCATCATATGCATCTCTAGATCAAACTCTTGTAAATTTTCCATCCATTTCCCTCAACGTTCTCCCAACTCTGATTGCATAAGTAGTGACTTCACCGCTTGATCAGGGACAATCGCGCATATTATACTCCTCAAGATATAATGCCTAAATTTCTCAACTACTCTTAGTAACATGAAAGCCTTTTTTTTAAGAGCATAATATCTTACCTCAACACTCTTTAAAGGGGAGCTCATAAATGCAATGGGTTTCTTGTCCCCTGCTTGCCTCTGCGTCTAAACAACTTCTCCTGAGTGTAACAAAGCAAAAGAATATATGTAAAAGGGGAGAGCATAGTTAGGACTAGTTAATACGGGAGCTTCAGTGAGGGATTCCTTGATCTGGGAAAAAGCCTCTTTTTCTTCAGTTATCCATTTGATCTTAGCATCCTTCTTCATCATTTCATTTAATGGCTTGACTGTCTCTGCAAACCAGTGATAAATTTTCTGACAAAATTGATCTTCCCAAAGAAAGATCTCATCTCCTTTTTACTGCCAGGCATTTGTAGTTTCAAAAACACTTCTACTCAATTTGGGTCTTTAGATATCCCCCTTTTAGAGATTACATGACCGAGGAGATTTCCTTCGGCCACTCCAAATACACACTTCTTGGGGTTAAGGGAAATCCCATATCTTCGACATCTGTCATTCATATATACAATAATATATTTGCTAATCAAATCTTTGAAGGACGTATCCATTTCTCTTTGAAATGTCGCCCTAGCATTAATTAACCCAAATGGCATCCTTCGATGTGCATATGTTCCCCAATTCATCGTAAATGTTGTTTTCGTATGATCCTCATAGCTCACCAAAACTTGGTTATATCCTGAATAATCATCTAAGAATGACATCATTTGTGAACCATTAACAATTTGTAGTACTTCATCCAAGGAAGGAAGTGGGTAATTATCTTTTTCAAACACCTTATTGAGGTTGCGGAAGTCCACACAAAGTCAAATTTTCCCATTCTTTTTTCTTACTAGCACCAAGTTGGTGACCCAAGTAGAGTGACGTACCGGGAAAATAATCTTAGTAGAGAGAAAATTTTGTACTTCCTTGAAAATCAAGGTTCTATTAGTGAATTAATTAATCGGTCGTTGCTTCTGCCTGAATGGCTTTATGTTACGTTTTAGGGGTATAACATGGGTGATGATCTATGTATCAAAAGTTTTTAAATATTTGTACCCCCATGCTATTACATCAATTAACTCTTCAAGATTTATAGAATTTTCTCTCTTTCACTTTGAGTACAAATCTTCCCAATATACACAATCTTCTCTTGGCCTTTTGGACCAACATTATGTGGTTCGTATTTCCCAGCATGTGAATCCATTGTTAATCTCTCTTTTACTCTAGGATCAGAGTAAAAAAACCTCTCTAAGGTGACCATACCTTTAGGAATAACGTTAGTTGGTAAATACCCATTAGAAACTGAAAAATCTATTCCTGCCTTATGTTTTGAGGATAGGAGGGATTGAAGGTTGAGCAGCTGCCTGACATATTCCAACAAAATGATGTGATCATTATAATACCTCATCAACATCATCGGGTTCCCTGTAAACCCACTGACCCTTATGTAACTGGAGTAGTGGTTTTGAATGAACCAACAAGCCCATTCCTAAATGATGGCCATGGCTTCAAGGCTTATTATGTACCGTGTATCTCCCATTAGTTGAATAATTATAGGGAAGATGAAGGCATCATTGATCCTTTTGAAATGCGCCTTTGCATTAGTGAGGGGGACTTGGGAATAATATTACCAAACCTTCTTCTGGCCTTCTTCATCCCCTAGTTGACCTTCCACCTATAAGCCTGGAAACTTACTTGCTCAAGAAGCCACCCAGATGACATAGGAGGTGAGAAAGAACTTCTTTGTTTGGTGGACCTCCTTCATCTGTTTGCATATGTTATCTAAAAGGATCTTAGCCCAATCAAAATATTGTTTTCCTATGAGGATGGTAGTCATGAATTGGAACATCTAGGTGTGAAAGTGTTTGCAGTTAGGCTTACAAAATGCCCTGTTCAACATGATGATTAGGTCTCTTTGAGGCTCTTTGAAGTCTGCCCTCAATATTTTTGTGGCCTTGAAGCCTATTTTCTTCTCCTCTTCTAACCAATTTTCATTCATGTGCCTCTTGTTCAATGTCACATTGTTTTTCCATGCACTCAGGGCTTCCTCTTTAGTTTGGAGGAATATCCCATCTCTGGTGGGGATGTCGAACACAAATCCTAGCATGTCTGGGGACAAATCAATCATTCTTTCCTTGTGTGTCTATGCATTTTCTGGTATCAAGGTTATAGAATTGGGCGATTATCATAATGAACTCTGGAGCCTGAATAGACTGTGTGAAGATGGTAGCCTCCACTATTCTTGATCTCTTTATCCTTCTCAATGGGGCTTCCAACCTTGGTTTATCCAACTGAGTCTTAATGTCTTCAATCTCAATGTGTCCGATCTCAGTATCTATAACCCATTTGATTTGGTCGTCCAGTTGTGAGACATAAACTTTCCCTTGGTAATGGTACTTCATGGTTGCAGGAAGTTGGCCAATGTCTTTGCCTCTCTTGCTGGAAGTTGGGTCCATCTAATCACTTGATTCTGCAATAAGGAAACAAGTGTTAATCCCTTGTACAAAACATGAAAAACCTCATTCACCTCAGGACTCCGGGATTCTAGGGTAGATAGTTCTATTTTAGAAAAATGACCTTAAAACTCCCAGGTTCCAAGGTTCTGGGGTGAGAGAATTGAACGAAGTCCAGAACTCTTGGATTCTAGGCTTGATGAATTGCAAATGGCTCTAAAACTTCAGGATTTCGGGCTTGATAAATGAGGCTCAGTTTGGGACTCCGGGGTCCCGGGGTTCCGAGTCGGGTGCATTGGATATCAAAAAAAGACTTAACACATAATGAGCTCTAAAGGGACAGACCTCAGAACTCTAGGGTTTCAGGGTCTATGGTAAATCAAAAAGGTCAATCCAGAACTCTGAGATTCTGGGGTTCTGAGCTCATTGGTCTCACTTCTTCAAACAAAGGCAACCCAGAACTCTAGGATTTTGAGGTTCTGAGATAGATAAAATCAACTTAACCCAGAACTCCGGGGATCTGGAGTTCCAGGGTAAGACTAGGGCACGCGGGGAGCTAAGAAAAACAAGACACAAACAAAAAAAACAAGAAGAAAAAAAATGAAAAACAAGAAGATCTAACCTAGAAAACAAGAAAGAGAGTAAGAAAAATCACCAACCTAGTGAGAAAAATCGCCCAAGAACGCGAAAGGAGCTCGGAAGGACGGAGGCACGAAGTCTAGAGGTCAAAGGAAAAAGCTCTAAGATTTTGAATTCATAAATAAGCTGTGAAAAGTTCATTGATCCTATTTATCCCCCCCAAACCTTGTCCATACAAACACCTTCAACAGGACCTCGTGACTCTGGGGTTCTAGAGTTCCTGAGTCGATGCCAAAACTAAAAAATGAAAGCCTCATCTCAGAACTCTGAGGTTCCGGGGTGAGAAATAACAAGCAAGCAAATAATCAACCTCAAGACTCTGGGACTCCGGAGTTCTGAGGTAGACAAAAGAAAATAAACAAGACAATGCACCACCTCGATACTCTGGGGTTCCAGGGTGGGATCACTAACAAGCAAAAAAGAGACCAACCTCGGGACTCTGGGGTTCCGAGGTAAAAGGAGAAAAACTTAAAATGAAGCAACAGAAAGAAAAAGAGGGACCCATATTTTCAATACAAGGAAACTAATGTGGGTTAGGTATGCAGGGCATAACAAGATTTATAGGGGGAAAGACTGAGAGAGACGAGTAAAGTGAAAATGAAAAATAATAGAGAAAAAGGTTTAGAGAGAGGGAGAGATAGAGATAGAGAGGGAGAAACATGCAATGTGTGTGTATATGTGTTAGAGAGAGGAGAAGTAGAGAGATATAAAAGAGGGAACTTGATGGGAAGAGAGGGAGGGACACAGATAGAAAGAGAGAAAGAGAGAGTTATATAGGGATAGAAAGAGATAGAGATAAGGATAGAAAGGAGAGATAGAATATATATAACTTGTGAAATATAAAGGGGGTAAGAGAGGGCGAGAGATGGAAGGAGAGAGAATGAGGGAGAGGTGTTGGCAACAACAATGAAGGAAAACTGAGAAGGGGGATGAATTAGTTTTCACCTGATCTATAAACTTAACCACAAATATAGATCTGATAAACTGGAGCAATAACAAAGATAAGAAAATAGATAGCACAACACACAACACCAAGATTTTGACGTGGAGAACCTGGTTATGGGAAAAACCATGGTGGGAACCTTCCCACAATAAGATGATACTCTATAGTAGTATGTGAAAATATTACAATGGAGTATGCACATGCATTCAGGCACACTACCTAGAGCTCACTGCTCAAAAGATAATAACCCAGAAGGCTCAACCCTCAGGGAAGTCTCATTGACTTACAACAAGATTCAGACTACAATCCAGAAAGAATGAACTACAATAATAGCATCTCCAAATGCCTAATGATAGTTCTGATTAAGCATAATTATCTACTCTACAACACCAATCTCTACTCAACCACAATGTCAAAGGATGAATCACTTGTTCGCACATACACCACACTCTAATCATGCAGACACAACCTCGATACCTAAATTACATGACAATATCACCTATTTATACAATTCATCAACCTTGACAACAAGGTCAGCTAAACCCTCAACTCACAATTAAAAAATTACATCACATGATACAAAGATCTACAATTAGACCACTACAATGATATACATGACATAATATTCCAAACTGAATTCAAATCACCAAACACGCAACACTAACAAAAATCACGCCAAGATCAACCACAACACGCTACACCACCAGGAAAACCGCATAACACGAAGAACATCACTGGTTCAACAAAATCACTAAGAACTCGCACAACAATGAATGCAAAGCATTAGGACAAATAGGACACAATCAAGAAACACCAACAGGCACGTTAGAATTATCAGAATCAGTTGCGCCAACACCACTTATCAAATCTTCATTTGTCAACGTCTGAAAGTCAAGAGCACTCAAACAACAACAACTGTCACAAAGAAAGATAACTTGTGGAATACCAAATCATGAATTATCTGAAATGAAGATACACAAGACCATCCCAAACAATCTTTGAAAGACTCAGATCAAGATCTGATCACACCGAAATATATCGGAGGAAATACTGAACTCTGCAAATTACTGATCAAAAAAGTAAACTGCAAAACTGAATCATAAGATATGATCAATTAAGCTTCTCGGATCACCAAAACAAATATAAAATAACATAGTGATACTATAAATACTTCATACATGATATCTCACATCTGTAGAAAATCAAAAGAAATTTGGTTATACCAAGTAGTATACTACCTGGTCCCAAGCTTTTTTTCCCTAAATTTTAGGAGAATAACAAGGCAATATTACCCTATTCAAATCTAGCTCCATGCAAAATAATATCAATTCTAAGTCAGCCTAAGTTGATTTTAATTATGAAATCCCTATATCAAGCATCTCTCTCAATTCATTTTTAATAATTACACTTTATGCCAACTTTATCATCAATTCAAGAGCAATTCTTCTTCTTCAAGAGCAGATTTAATTCAAGGAGTAGAAAACTAAATCAAGGCATATTCTATTTGTAGTTAAATTATGATTTCATGATGGATTTTATGTGATTTATCATTTTATTGCATCAACACATAAAGGACTTATCCTAAGAGCATTGCATCACATATTTCTTAATTGGATCTTAAGTACATATCCTTAATTGGGACCTCTTCCCTAGTGTTGGAAGTCAAATCCTTATCTTTATTGAGTTGTATCCTTTATAATTAACCCTTTCATTTTATCTATTTGCACATCAATGTTGAGGATTCCATCCCTCTTATAATAAAATGAATCCCTGATGAGGATCTTTTCTTTATTTTATAAATTCCCCTTCTCTCCTTTTGAATATTGCCTCTTCTTTAGAGTTGCATTGTGCATATCTTGGTGTCTTTTCTTGCATTGAATATTCATTCATGTGAATGCAAGTGTGATTCTTGTTTAGGGCCTTTATTTGTTTGAAGTGGTACATCTTCCTATGTATAATCTCTCTTTGGAGGTTTCGTAATCCTTATCTTTGTCCCTATGCTTGGGGGACATCGATTTCTCTTATATTTTCTAACGATCTTTTTTTCCTTTGTTGAGTGGTGTTTTCTTACAATGTGATATCATTCCTTCTGTGATGTTTTTTTCTCAAGGATTCTCCCTTATGAAAGAGGTGTGTATCATTTTCTACAACCTCTTCTCCACTTGGAGATGTATATCTATTATAAACAAACCTTTCACTTTGGGTCAAAAGTTTGTTATCCTTATCAAGAATCCCTTTCACATATCAATAGGGGGAAGGTATGCATTCTTGTTCTCCTTCCTCTCTTTTGGTTCATGATCTTATTTTTGTTTAAAAATCTCCTTTTGGAGGTAGATGTCTTTGAGAAAAGATCTCTTCTCCCAAAGGATTCCCATTATACTTGTTGCAGGGTATCTCTTTTTCAACTATCTTATCCTTTCGTATAAGAGTAATTTCTCTTTAGCTTTCATTTATGAACATTTTTACCTAAAAGGGTATCTCCTTGGTATTGAAGGCATGTATCCTTGTTTCTAACTTCCTTAAGACATCAACAAAGGACTATGTTGACATCTTAAGGGGGGACATACGTATCGCCATGTTTGTACTATATTTTTGCATGTCTTACACAAGGTTTTCATTCTTGAAAATAGAAAAAATAAAGTCCTATATAAGATGCTTCATGTCTAAAACCATATGCAACATTTTTATGTCTTATACGGGGTACACATTCTTGAAACTAGACAAAATAAATTCTTATACAAAATGTTCCCAAAACTAGACATTTTCATTTTCATTTCATGTCTTATATAGGTTGTTGCATGCTCAAAACTAAACTAAAAAAAGTCTTATACAAGATGCTTAACTCCTCAAACTAGACATCAACATATGTAGTAGGGTGAGTGGAACTAGAAAAACATAGCTAGACTATTCTGACACTCCTACCCGAGATGGATCACCTAGCATAACACAACTTGCTAGCCCATGGAATCCATATTCCTTCTTTCTCTCCCATGAACCCATAACATAACACACTTTGTTAGTGTTCGATCATTATTTCTTGTTCTTTCAATTGGTTTTTTCTCTTGTCCTTTCTATAAGTCCACTTGTGCTCTTTAAATAACATGTTGAGAATGATATTAGAAGTTGAGAAATTTTGATTATCAAGGTCTCAACTAGTTGACTTGTAATTTTGTGTTTTAGTACTAATGATGTTTACTTTTGTTTATGCTTGAAGGTTACTTGTATGGATTGATAGGATCCTATGCTTGGGGGCTTGATCATCTCTTAGTGTTGTGTTATCCTTGGTTTGTTTTTCTCTTAGATGCTCTATCTCTTCATTTCTACTTTACCGAGAGTATGCTCATGAGATCATACTCCACTAAAGTGGGGGCTAAATGTAGCATCATAAATTGTACACCTTTATCAGTGTGTCTAATTTCACACTCTCCTAGAACCTATTTTAGTACTTCTCTTTACTCTATGCATTATAAGACCTTTTTTGTAATTAATTAATATTTAATTCAATATTATGGGTCTTATTCCACTTTATTGCATCATCACACTCATATTTGGGCCCTTAATTTTAGGTGTGACCTTTATTATTTTAATCTTGATTTAATCCTAATATTTCCCTAATTTCAATCCTCAAGGAATATATCGCATATCCAAGCATCTTGGTTTGACCCACCAAGATGGATTTCACATTAGAATCATGATATCCCGCATCCCTAGAAAATCAAAAAAGTTGGTTAGACCAGGTAGTATGCTACTTGGTCCTGAACTTTTTTCCCCAAATTTCAAAAGAATAATAAGGTAGTCTTACCCTATTCAAATATAGCTCTGTGCAAAACTATACCAATTCTAAGTCAACCTAAAGGTTCTTTTAATTATAAAATCCCTATATAAGTCATCCCTCTTTATTCATTTTCAATAATACACCTTATGCCAACTTTATCATCAATTCAAGAGCAATTATTTTTCTTCAAGAGCAGATCCGATTCAAGGAGTAGAAAACTACATCAAAGCATATTCCATTTATGTTTCAATTATGATTTCATGATGGACTTTATGTGATTTATCATGTTATTTCATCAACACATGGAGGACTTATCCTAAGAGCATTTCATCACCTATTGGAGGTATAATCATCTACGTTCAAGCATGTTAGCCTTGCCCTCAAAAGGCAAGCTTTTCCAAGTTAGTTCACTTTCAATTTCTATTTCAATTAAGGTTAATTCCAAATTTAGTATTTTACCTAAGGAAAACCCCTATGCACAACCCCCTTTCTTTCTCTTGTGTGCAATTATAGGTACCCAATGGAGCTAGGAGGACTAGAACAACATCATAATCCAAAAACAGAGCATCCAGTCGAATTTCATCAGAAAGTGCCTAGACTAGGGAACTTTGGGGCACCATGGTCCAAGACTAGGGAATTTTGGAGCACCATAGTCCTCCCAGAATATGTTTAAATTTGACTAATGTCTTTCGGACTACATCAAAATTCAGATTTTCAGACCAAGGCGTTGGGCACCCTAGTCCTATTGGTTCAGCTCCATATTTCAATTACAACTGCACAGTCAGATTCCCCTTCCATTTTTGTGCATTTTAAAGTTTTTGTTTCATTATTAGTTAGCATAATCAATCCAAGTTGTTGGTTCATGCATTTACCTTCTTACCTTAGGTTTGGCATTCAATTTTCATCTTTTTAATTACATTTTCAACTAAAAAAAAGGGGGACTAGGACCTCAATTATCATTCAACCCTCTTCTTAATAGAATTGAGGTTGGATCTATTGAGTTCATCCTCCTTTTAATGTGATGCATGTGAAATTTAGGTCATTTATAGTTTACATAGCTAAGCTTATGAAACCCTAATTTTCCATCCATTACACCAATTAGCAATAATACTATTAACTTTACCTCACTTAATAAAACATAACCTCATTTTTATAATTAACATCAATATTCTAATTACGAAAAATTTTAATATGATCTTGATACCAAAGTTTAATATCAATACTCATATCACTATTACTATTAATAGTAATTTTTTAGTGGTGAAATGGACATCCTCAAACATGAATTCACTTATTTCCACTAGACATGAAAGAGAGGAGTAAAATTAATAGATTCAATCCAAAATAGAATGGAATGTTGATTAGACTTTATCCTCTATTTTTTTTTAGTTTAGGATTCTTAAGGAACTTCAAATTCAATGGTAGATTAAGGTTAAATTATGGAAATTTGACATAAAATAACACGAACAACAAGTTGCAGATGTGGTATGTAGAGACAGAGCTAGATTTGAGCAAAAGGGATAAAGATGAGCTTGTGCCTAAAAATTTGATCCGAAAGTATGGGACCGAGATGCTTGAGGAGACCTGACCCTACGATTGTCAAGTGTAGATGAACATGAAACTTTCAGAATCAAAATGTCACTCAAAATCTATCCCTAGAATTTTGTCATAAATTCATAGGACCAAGATGCTTGGGGCAACCTAGTCCTTTGTTTTTCACCTCTATAAAATTTGAATTTGATCTCATCATATACTATACAAGAATCTTCATTTGTACCTTTTGAATCTATTTCCTCCACATAGAAAGAAGGGAAGATGTGTTGTTGATAGCGGTTTGCCTAGCTCAAACCTCAAGGTTAGAATTAACACTTGAATTTGTTACCTCAATTTTTTGAAATTTTCATTTTCTTTTCTTAAGCCTAAAATATTTGTTCATATGTCACTCTTTATCCCAACATGTTTACTTAATATTGCTAAGCCTTTTTTGTAGTCTGACATATGTCAAGTCTTTATACCTACTTGGTAAGATAACAAGTTTTTGAACATTTTCTTTTTGTTCAAAATTTCAAGAAAATACCAATTGCCTAACTATCCTTGAAGTATATGCCTTTGCTGTTAGTCATTTATAGTGTATGAGTCTTTGTAGTCGGTCACTTTGGAGATATTGGAACCCATGTACCCTTCACTAACATGGTTCAAAAGTTCAAAAAATCACTGACCACCTGACTCTATTGAGTTTCTCACTTTTCAAAGTGCAATCTTTTCATGAATGTAGGAAGTAAAACTCCTTAATGATGAATTAGGTGGCATAAGTCATGTGAAAGTATTGGAACATTTTTTTAAGATAGATGATAGTACTCCTTGCCACCAAAATTTAATGAGATGAAGGCCTTGTCCATTTAAGAAAGGTGGTGACATTTCCAAACTCATTCTTACTTTGAGAACTAGCCAAGGAAGCTATGAACTCCAATAGTGAAGGAAGATTTTATAGGATCGCATGGTGAAAGGTTAGGCTTAAAGTCCTCTTTCTTTCCACTCTCTTTGATTTTTGAAAGCAGAATCTCTTTAAAGAATCACTTAGTGTAATTGGTTTGGGTTTCTCTCATGAGTTTGTGCAACAAAATTCCTACAAGTTATTTTCCAAATTAACACCCTCTTGGCCAAAATTATAGAAGATTATGTAAGTTATTTCCTGTGTTGTGAATCTCAAATCTTAGTGCCTCCAATGCCACTATTATAGAACATGTTTTAGAAGATATTAAGGATATAAAATTGGGTGATGCTGGCCTTCATGAGATCCTCAAAAGAATACAACAAGATTCTCTTTCTCTAATTGGTAAAAAGGTTGTTGAGAGTGGGTTTACTATTGTTGGGGCTTTTCTACCTACTGTCCCATGCCCCAATCTAGTATTTTCCTATTCCAACTATTACTACCCTGATCTAAAAGAAATGTGAGTTGTCGATGGCTCCCTTATTGCTAAGATTGACCTTGAGACTATCTCCCAAGTGTTGAAATTGCCAGGAAGAGAACAATTTTTGGAATTCTCCATAGACTCGGGCTAGAAATATATTCATGTGATAAGGAAGATTGGTGCTTGAATCACATTGTCAGAGAGTGGCTCAAAGTGAAAAGAAAGGGTAAATCCAGACTTACCTTATGCCTAAAGAGGGATTATTTTAAAGAAAAAAATTATCGACACGATTACCTTGTTGCACCGTGTCGTGGAGAGTGTTGAATCTATAGAGTTCCACTATTGGATTTATTAGTTGTCCCAAAATTCACATCCACTTCTCCATTAAAACCTAAAAATCCAAAATCAATTTTTCCTCCATCACTCCACCACCCTTCAAGGTGTGTGCCAAAGTTTATCTTGCAGCCATTTCCATCCATCCCTACATGAATCTCCCAACATCCCATGTATTATTCACGACCTATTTTGTATCCTCCCATGTGATAAGGAATATTGGTGCTTGAATCACATTGTCAGAGAGTGGTTCAAAGTGAAAAGAAAGGGTAAATCTAGACTTACCTTATGCCTAAAGAGGGATTATTTTACAGAAAAAAATTATTGACGCAATTACCTTGTTGCACTGTGTCATGGAGAGTGATGAATTTGCAAAGTTCCACTATTGGATTTATTAGTTGTCCCAAAATTCACATCTACTTCTCCAAAAAAATCTCAAAATCCAAAATCCATTTTTCCTCCATCACTCCACCACCCTTCAAGGTGTGTGCCAAAGTTGATCTTGTAACCATTTCCATCCATCCCTACATGAATCTCCCAACATCCCATGTATTATCCACCACCTATTTTGTATCCTCCCATCCCTCCCATCCAATCCTTTACATAAATCCTTACCCCATTCCATCTTATCATCCATTCCATCTCCCTTTACCTTCACCCTACCAACGTCTTTGAGCATACCTTAAATATTCATGGTCCATTGTAGCACATCTTTCAAGAGGAACTATCCAAAGAACAAGATGCTTTAGTCTATCCTCCATCTCCTATCATTCATCAATTATCTTTAAAAAAATCAAAAAGAAAAAGAAAAAAATGAAAAAAAAATGAAAAAAATGAAAAAATGAAAAAAAAAAAGAGAAAAAAAGTAAAGAGAAATAATTCATCCAATGGTGAAAACCACTTGGATATGTGAAGGATTGTGGGGGTCCAAAAAGTGATGTGAAATTTTTACTGTTTTTCATTAGCCAAAAAATGCGAAAAATCCATGTTGACTCTTTAGTTGGGTTGGGTGATAGTACATGTAGCCATGGCAGACACCTTAGTGGAACATATATTAGATTGGGTATTGGATATCTGATTACGAGTCAGATATCGGATCCGAAATTGGATACCAAATTTGGTATTAGATATCCCATACCAGATCTGATATCCGTTGTTGGAATGACAATTCAAAACTAAAATAAAATATGAATATATATATATATATATATATATATATATATATATATATATATATATATATATATATATATATATATATATATATATATATATATATAAACACATAAAACCCACAAAACTATTTTTTTAAATGTCAGCAAATGGATATCCAATATTGGATATCTATTATCTAAGACCATAAAAAGAAAATGTCAGCAAATGGATATCCGATATTGGATATATTTTATCTAAGACCATAAAAAGAAAAAATAGAGTCGTCGTGGATCATTTTTACCCATGACAACTTTGAAAATCAAGGCAGTTCACTTTTAGATATCAAAGGTTGAATCCAATATTTGTTATTTACAAGCAAATTCCACCCCTAGTTCAATCAAAGGTAGGTAATTATTTTGTTTTTCTTTCTTTTTTATTTGTTTTTTTAATTTTTTCATTCTTTTTTTATTAAAAATCAGGTTTTTTTATATGAATTTTAATTTATAGATTAATTTTTTTAAAAATTTTAACTTCAATTAGGTAACTTATAATCATGTTTGACAATCAAAACCCTGCACCTCCAAATCTTCCACCACCAAACCTTCTCTCAATTCAAGATTTAAATAATATTAATTTAACTAAGTTGAGGAGAATTTTTTAGCCATATCATAGGTATCTACGTCTATCATCAATGACACCCACATTATAGTCAATAATTTTGAATATCCAAACCCTCACAAGCCAACATGGTTCCCATATATCATGGCAAGAACTGATGAGGCAAAAATACGTTGATGGGTTGTCATTTGATGAGGTGAAAAATATTGAAATTAGCAAGGCCCAATTAGTTGCATTATTTGTCAATCCTAAACTACACAATATGTTGATGTGAAAATAAAAATAATCTATCAAATGGTGTTGGAATCAAGGTATATTAGATAACTTCTAGGATCTTTGGTGGATGGTTTTTAATAAACCACTGAACAACAATCTTGATGTCCCTCTATATTTCCTTTGGAAACTATATGTTGTGTGTGTCTTAGGTTTGCATGCAAACTATTTTGAAATGAAATATTTCTAGGGTGTGGGTTAAGGTATGCCCCAAGATAGACCAAGGGAAATATGAGTAGTTTAGGGCCTGTATGTTCCCCCTCCTTGTGTTTCTCTTTCACCTCTAGTACCACATCTGGATCTTGTTGAAGAGGTAGCCTCATAGACCATATTGGATATTCATTCTTTGACTAGCCATTTGGTTTCTCAGATCTTATCACTCACTCATCCACTTGTCATTGATACTCCTAGTGGATTGGGTGGTCTTGATACAACCTCCTCATTGCACATATTTGTGTGCCATGTACTTTCATTATGTGCAAGCGCACATGCTTAGGTCCTCTTGGACAACATACTAAACCTCCCATTGACATATTTGATTACAAGGTCCATCAGATGGCTAGAGAAACACATGAGATGGTAGGGACTAGAGAATATCTCGGAGAGCCATTGCACACTTGACATTATGAGCATCTTGGGTCTTACCAAGATAATGTAGTGGTAAGTTTGAACTTGTAATTTTTTATTTTTTATTTTTTAAACTATACCTGGTAAACTTTTCAACGTGACCAATGATGCTAGCACGACACGCCCTCTAGCTCCACATGAACACTTTTGACCCGGAGCTATGAACTGGTGAGGCCACAAACAGGGTACCTCATCCCCACACTTCACTAGTTCAAATCCGCGAACACAATTTCCCAGCGAAGGCACAAGGCCTTGCGAGCACAATGGCCCAACAGGGATTTGAACCTTGGTGGCCGCTTCACCAATGAAGTGTTTAAACCATGACACTACATGTCCGAAGATAATATTGAACTTATAATTTTCATGGTCCATTTTATCTTAAATTAATATTTATAAGAGATATTGGTAAGTACTAATGTCTATTTATGTGATCTGTTTAATAGTTGATTATCGAGGAGGACATTACACAGGTCCAACATGGAACTATTTCAACCATTTCATTTGGCTTTGAGAGTTACGTGATATAAATTTTTGCACAAATATTTAAATTTTTTTAATTGTATACATGCATATCATTTAAATTCACTAATAAATTATATATTAATTTATATAAAAATCTTATTTTACTCTTGTAGGACACACCTAGTGTGGTCGAGGTGCAACGAGCGATTGAGAAAAGTTAATTAAACTCAAGTTTAATTGAATTAATAATTTAAAATATATATATTCTTATAATTGTAGCATGAATTAGATGTTAACTTTTCAAATGTATTAAATGACTAAACCTGTGTACATGGATTGATAGTCTTACATACTTGCCATTTTTATGTACAAACACCTATTGGGTACACATCATTATTGACTGCATCCCCAACACTTCAAGATAAACATGTTTAGATAGAAGTATCTATATGTGTTAAGTTTATGTTTCTTTCATCTATAATTATATATAGCTTTTATCCATTTTATGTCATGTGAATATGTCGGGTTATGCCCAATATGATAGTGTAATGGATCCTCCTCGACAATCATATACCATGAATCTTGATTATTCTAGGGGAGTACCATATGTCAAATGTCTTTCAGAGAAAAGAGATACACTTGATGTTGGCAATAACAATGAAGGAAAACTAAGAGGGGGGGTTGAATAAGTTTTCACCGGATTAGACAATTTAAGAACAACTTCAAATCTTATCAATCGTAGCAAGAACAAAGATAAGCATAATAATAGAAACACACATAACATCAAGATTATGACATGGAAAACCCAGCTAAGGGAAAAACCATGGTGGGAACCTACCAACAATAAGATGATAGTCTGCAATAGTATGTGTAAATAGTACAATGGGGAATGCACATGCATTTAAACACACTACCTAGAGCTCACTAATCTCAATACAATAACCTAGAAGGATACAACCCTCAAGGAAGGTTCACTACCTTACAATAATATTTGGACAACAATCCGGTTTAGATGAACTGAAAGAATAGCATCTCCAAATGCTCAATGATAGTTCTCATTAATCACATTTGTCTGTCCTACAACACTATGCTAACACTTCACACTAAAAGATGAATTCTCTTTTTCGCACATACACCACTCACCGATAATGCAAACACAACTTTGATATCTAAATTACTTGAATATAACACCTATTTATACAAATCATCAACCTTAACTACAAGTTCGACTCAACCCTTAAGACCTAATTACAAAATTACATCGCACGATACATAGATCAACCACCAGACCAATACAATTTTAAGACAACATAGAATGAACCTAATCAAATCCTTGAACACCCAACACCACCAAAAATCTCACCAAGATCATCTACAACATGCTACACCAAAAATGTCGCATAACATGAAGAACATCATCAGACCAATAAGATCCACAATAACACGCACAATGATCAATGCGGACTAGTAAAATAAATAGGACACAATTAGGAAACACCAACAAGCATGTTAGAATCATCCACAATAGTTTCACCAACACCACTTAATCAAATCTCCATTGATCACTCGTTGATACTCAAGAACACACAAACAGTAGCAACTAAGAGTAGAAAGATAACTTGTGGAGCACCAAACCAACTGAATTGAAGATACACATGAACATCCTAAATGCTCTCTCAAATCTTCAACTCAAGATATAATCATTTTGGAGCACAACTGATCAAATACTAGAATAATACAACACTGAACATTGAAAATCCAATCCTCATACTGGAATCCATAACTCAATCAGATCACCACATAGCATCATGAAACCAACACTAAATCATGTATCTCTAGTTGATTCAGCATATTAAACAGATAAACCAACCAGATAAACTCTCTGCAAACACTAGAATACTAAAACATGGGAATATGTTGACATCAATGACAACAACATATACTAGCAACAACAATATCCAACAATCTCCCCCTTTGGCATTGATGGAAACATATGAATGTGCAAAACAATCATTTCAAAGAAAGAAATCAACAACATCAATCTCCCCCTGAGATCATGCACACAAAGCTTCCAAAAATAAAATAAGGTTGTTTTCACATGCTTCTCTCCCCCTTTGACAACAATGCCAAAGACATATATAGATCATTATTCTCTCCCTCTTTACCAGATAATCTCTTCTCCTTGGAACAAACTCACAAATTTGAACAACTGAATCACACATGGACTACTCTGGTTGAGTAGTAGCACCCACTCATCAATCCAAATAAGAAGATAAGACTATGAAGTCCATTGGATTGATGCATCTCAATGCATCCAGTGCTCAACAGGAGGGGCAGAAATCCCTAACTTGTCTCTCAAATATACAAATGTATTTGGAGGCAAATGCTTGGTAAAGATATTGAAATATGATCCTTTGTAGATACATACTCCAATTTGACTTCTTCCTCACTGACTTTATCCCTCAAGATATGATACTTAATTGATATATGTTTTGTTTTATAATGCAGTATGAAATTCTTGGAAATATTAATAGCACTTGAATTATCACAATATATAATAGTAGGCTCATCATAAACAACTCTAATGTCATTCAACATCTATTTCATCCAAACTACCTAAGTAAAGTTGTCAGCAGCAACAATGACAGAAATAGCATCTTGCTTCTTACTTGCCCAAGAAACCAACTTCTTTCACAAAAAGAATGCTCCATAGGTAGTTCTCTTTAGATCATTAACATCACCTTCCCAATCAGCATCAGTATATGCACATAACATGAAATCATCATTCTTCAGATACCACAAACCATAGTCAACTGTCTCGGCCTTCAAGTATCTAAAAATCCTCTTCGCAACAGTAACATGAATTTCTTTAGGATCATCTTGAAATATTGCACAAAGACAAACAACATGCATAATGTCTAGTCTAGTCTGATTCAAGTATAGCAATCCACCAACCATGGATCAATACAAGGTCTAATTAACTTTTGTAGATTCATCATGCTTAGACAACTTGCATCCAGTCACCATAGGAGTTCCAATAGGTTTGGAATCAGCTAACCCAGACTTCTTCAACAATTCCTTCACATACTTAGATTGAGAAATGAAAATTCATTTATTAGTATGTGTAATCTGCAATCCTAAAAAGAATTTCATCTCACCTATCATAGACATCTCAAACTCTTTTATCATATCATCATCAAACTTCTTACTCAAATCATCATCTCCTCCAAAAATAATGCCATCAACAAAAACTTCAATAAACAAAATGTTATCATTATCAACCTTAAAGTATAAATTACTATCAATAGTACCTTTACAAAATCCCAAGTTCATCAAATACCTATCCAATCTAGCATACCAATCTCTAGGGGCTTGTTTAAGTTCGTACAGTACTTTCTTCAATATGCACACCATGTCTCCTTCATTTGATAATGAAAACCCATCTGGTTGCTCAATATAGACTTCCTCTTCCAAATCACCATTCAAAAAGGATGACTTTACATCCATCTGATATACCTTGAAATTCTTGTAAGAAACATATGCAAGAAGTAATTTGACAACTTCAATTCTAGCTACTAGAGCAAAAGTGTCATCATAATCAATTCCTTCTATCTGTGAATATCCCTTACATACCAATCTTTCTTTGTTTCTAATCACTTCACTGGCTTCATTCAATTAATTCTGGAACACCCATTTTTTACCAATCACATTCTTGTCTTTAGGTCTCGGGACAAGTTCCCATGTATTGTTCTTCTCAATCTGATTCAACTCTTCTTCCATATCTTTCATCCAATTCTCATCTTTACAAGCTTCAACAACATCTTTAGGTTCAATATTTAAAATCAAACATATCTCTTCAATAGGAATCCTTCTTCTAGTCATCACACCTTTATTTTTATCACCAATAATCTGATTTTCTGAATGATTTAATCTTACATACCTCAGAGTCTTCTAATTGTTCTGATTTTTAGGTTCTTGAACTTCTTCACCAGCAGTAGCAATATCTAGATTAACTATCTCTATCAGATCATTCTACTTTAGGATCTCAATATGAACTTGCTTTGAAATAACATCTCGATCATCAAATTCATATCTGCATGCTTTGGTCTACTTTGCATGACATTCATCAAACTTCACATTTGTACTTTCCACCCTCTTTCTCAACCTTTTATTATAACATTGGTAGGCCTTTCTCTTAATAGAATATCCCAAGAAGATTCCTTCATCACATCTTGCATCAAACTTTCCTATATCCTCATCTCTTTTGATGTAACATTTGCTTCCCAAAACTTTGAAATATCTAACTGTGGGAACATGACCAAACCATAACTCATAAGAAGTCTTACCAGAATCACCTTTCATATGCACCCGATTGAATGTGTATACAATATTGCTAAAATATTCTTTCCAAAAGGTCTTGAAAACATCTCCTTCAATCAAAATAGTCCTAACAACATCCAAGATAGTTTTGTTCTTCCTTTCATCAACTCCATTATGTTGAGGGGTTCTAGGAGAAGATAACTCTCTTCTAATTCCATGTTTTTCACAAAATGAATCAAACTCACCGGATGTGAATTCTCCTCCTCTATCAAATCTCAGACATTTTAGCTTCAATCCTATCTTTGTCTCCACCTTTTTTTTAAATATATTGAATTTATCCAGTCCTTCTGATTTCTCCCTTAGAAAGGTAACCCAAATCATTCTAGAATAGTCATCAATCAACAACATGAAATATTTGTCACCCTGCATGCTTCTCACTCTTGCAGGACCACACAAATTAGTATGCACAAGATCTAATAATCCATTAGATGTATACAACTTACTTTTGAATGAAATTCTTATTTTCCTTTCCAACTGACATTCTTTACATATCGGATTATAAGGTTTCACAATCTTAGGAAAATCTCTAACAGCTTGAGTAGAACTTATCTTAATCATGTAGTCAAAATTAACATGACACGTCCTTCTATGTCACAACCAACTTTAATCTATCTGAGTAATCAAACAACTTTTCTTACCAGCATTCAAATGAAAGATATTATCTTTAGTCTTAGTTCTTGATGCAATCTTTATACTGGAGACATTCATAATCTTGCATTTACCATTCTTGAAGTGTAAATCATATCCCTTGTCAACTATCTATCCAACACTCAAAATATTATGCTTCAAACCTTCAACATATAAGACATCATCATTATTATGCTTACCATCAAGAGAAATAGCACCTCTACCGTGAATTACACAAGCTTTATCATCTCCAAATCTTACTATACCACCATCATACTTCTCCATATTCACAAATTTTCTTTTATCACCTGTCATATGATGTGATCAACCATTGTCAATTACCCATTCATCTTCATCTTCAATCTTAGTAGCCAAAGCTTTCTCCTCAACAATGCAGCTTGTAGAATCCACTGTGTACTAGATTATCTTCCTTGATAGTAATAAATATAAATTCATCTCCTAAGTTTCCATTCTCAGACTCTTCATCTATCACACCTTCATCAATAGCATAATAAAACTTCTTCTGATATCTAAACTTATAGTTAGTCTTATAGGGCTTATCATTCTCATTGTGCTTCTCATATCTATCATGCTTATCAAATTTATCATGCCTATAATACCTTAACATTTTTTCAGGACACCTAGAAGAAAAATGTCCAATCTTATTACAAAAGAAAAATTTCAAAGGTAACTTCATATCATACTTACCAGCTCCCTTAGGCAATCTCCAAGCAATAACTGCTTCAAGCTCATCCAACTCTCTTTCTTGTTCTTCCATTTCTCTGTTTTCTCTTTCATATCTGGAAACCCTAGATGAACTCTCTCTCAGATCATACTTCTGCTTTCTAGATATAGAGGATTTAAATGTAGTTTCAGATTTACCATGTGATTCTCCAAATTCACTCAACTCAAAGGTAGAAAGAGTACAAATGAATGATTTGTTTGAACCTACAAGGTCACATGAGGCCCCTCTACAATAACCTATCTCATATTTTCAATAATTAGAGCCATTTTATTAGGGAAACAATTTTTTTGTTGATGAAAAATCATTAGATACATGCAATGCAAAGTTGCAAGGTAGCCTAATATTCATTTTGTTTGTTATGGGCAATGACCGATTAGTGTGAATACATTCAGGTAGGTGGGTTTATGCTACGAATTCTCCTAGTTTTCCTTCCCAACTCATCAAAACGTTCATGGCTATACTGTAGTGGTGCTATCTCTTCCTAAGTTCAAAAAATTATCAAATTTTGACAAATTGTTTCTAAAAAAAGGGGCACATACGAATGATCTGTTTGAACCTATAGGGTCATATTAAGCCCCTTTGCAATAATCTATCTCAAATTTTCAAGATTTAGAGCCATTTTCTTAGGGAAACAATTTTTTAGTTGATGTAAAAATTGTTCGATGCATGTAATACAAAGGTGCAAGGTAGCCTAATTTATGTTATGTTTGTCGTGGGCATGAACTGTTAGTGTGAACATGCTGGGTTAGGTAGGTTTATGTTAGTAATTCTCCTATTTTTCTTCCCAACTCACCCAAACATTCGAGGCCATATCGTAGAAGCACTATTTCTTCAGTGCCTTAAGTTCAAAAATATATTAAACTTTGACGAGTTATTCCTCATAAACTGGGGCACATATGAATGATTCATATAAACCTATAGGGTCATGTGAGGCCTCTCTAAAATAACATATCTCATATTTTCAAGACTCAGAGCTATTTTCTTAGGGAAACTATTTTTCTATTAATGTAAAAATTGCCAGATGCATGTAATGCAAACTAGCGTAATTTTAGTTATGTTTATCATGGGCACGAGACAGTGTGAACACATCTGGTTAGGTAGGTTTATGCTACTCATTCTCTTGTTTTTCTTCCCAACTCACCTAAACATTTAGGGCCATACCATAGTGGTGCTATCTCTTAAGTGCTCTGAGTTCAAAAAACTATCAAACTTTTATGAGTTGAGGGTCATGTGAGGCACCTCTACAATAACCTATCTCAAATTTTCAAGACTTCGAGCTATTTTCTTAGGGAAACAACTTTTTTGTTGATGAAAAATCATTAGATGCATGCAATTCAAATTTGGAAGGTAGCCTAATTGTCTTTCTATTTGTTGTGGGAATGAACTGTCAGTGCGAACACATCCAAGTAGGTGGCTTTATGCTAACAATGCTCCTATTTTGCTTCCTAACTTGCCTAAATGTTTAGGGCCATATCATAGCAGCTCATACAAACAATTCATAATGAAATGATAAAAAGGATGAAAAGGATAAATATAAACTAGAGAAAGCCTATATTAAGCCTTAATAAAAATGATTATGCAAATGAATGCAGAGGCTAAATAAAATTAACTCCATGACATTATGAAATGATAATGAGGATTAAAAGGATAAATATAGACGAACAAGCCTATATTAAGCCCTAATGAACCTAGGACAACCCTAATGAATGTAGGGCATCCTTGATGAACCTGGGACAAACCTAATGAATGTAGGGAAGCCCTAATGGAATAATAATAAGGATCAAAAGGATAAATATAAACTAACAAGCCTATATTAAGCCTGAATGAAAATGATAAAGAAAATGAATGCAAAGTCTAACTAAAATGAATTAACCTTGTAAATAAAAATGTAAGTAGGTCATACACACAATATTTGTTATTCTATGCATCTTCTTCATCATAATAATCTTAATTTGCATACATTTGAGATGCATAATCACCATTGTACACATACATGTGACATCCATGAACATACATAAGTGGGTCATACACATAAGATTTGTTATTCTATGCATCTTTTTCATCATAATCATCATAATTGGCATACATTCTAGACACATAATCACCATTAAATCTACATTTCCTTATGAATCCCCAAATCCCCATGTACAAATACATCATATATCATAAATACAACTACATCAATGTCATCATACATATAAATACATTGTATATCATTAATACAACTACATCAATGTCATCATGTAAAAATATGTCATATATCATCAATACAACTACATCAATGCCATCATGTACAAGTACATCAATGCATCCTACTATCAAAATATACTAGATACACAACTAAAACATGTCCCTCTAATATTCTTTATCTATAATGTAGAGCTCCAACCATTAGTACTATCGAAGATACCTACATTACAATATTATAAAAAAAGACTATTATAGAAATAATACTTACTAAAAGTAATTTAATAATGAAAGTAACATGAAATTTAACATTGGATGCATTGCCATTGTAACCTCACATCCTAATCCAAGCTTGTATAGAGTAATACTTGCATATAAATCAAGACCTACATTTGTTAAGAGTTGTTAAAACCCATAATCAATGTGAACAACAAAGTTTTATGATTATAATTGAAATGAAAATACGGAAATCCTAATCAAAATAGGAAAACCCTAATGAAGCATAGGGATGTTATTATTAATAATTCATTGTACCTTTCATTCCTTAGAGTCTCCAACCAAAATAAAAACTTCACTTATTTGATAAATTTGTTGGCCTGATGATGATTTTTGTATTAATGACTTTATGTGTTGTCATTGATAGCACAAATATACACACACACATATGTGTTAATATTTGTAATAGTCATCTTAGTTGAGTCAAACTGCTACTACTAATTCTATGTATTCCAAACTAGTATCATATGTATAGAGTAAGTCTAACCAGTGTAAAGGTGTCTAAATTGGTATATGTAGACAGTCAGTATATGCAGGTAAGACAATCATTTTTGGTCAATTTCATTGTTACCAGTTTCAAGATGCCATGAAGAGCGACAAGGAGGCACATGAAGTCAATTGGTTTATGAGTTTGATGTGGTGAACACTAAACCAGTATTGGTGTTATAACCGGTTTTCCTTGATTGTGTGATGAGTTATCACCGATCGTGATTTTTCCCACCAATTGAATTTTTTGGCAGTGATTTGTGACATGTTATGAAAGATTGTCTAGATACAATGAACCTAGGAAATTCTATTGAGGTTCTTGAAGCCAACATGAAATCTAATGTCTATAAAAAGGCATTATGATTAGTTATTTTGATATAAAAGATAAAGTGATGTTATGAGTTTGAGTTGATGAAAATTATTGAAGGAGATACAGAGTATATCGGTGATACAGTTGTGAGTAAGCAGAAAAGGATCTATACAAGTAGAATGTGCTACTTCTAGATCATACCACCTGTTGTTTTCTAATCACTACAACAGTTAAATCCCCTAATCAGGTAAACTCTAGCAAGATTCATTGTACAAATCCTCTAACAATGTGATTCATTAACTTGGATCTAAATCCTCCACTGAGGTTACCTTTAACCAAGTATAGCTCCTAAAAGGGCTTTGGGATCTTTAACAAGATTCACTCCCAACATAGTACTTTGTAGACCTTAACCTGTCAGTTACCTATTATTGCAAATAGTTAACTTGTGAGTTCCATCTCACTGTGGTTTTTCCTAGTTGGGTTTTCCACATATAATTTCTTGTGTTATGGTGAATGTTTTACTTTCTGTGAATTTTGTTATAACACTTTGGATTGCATGCATAGTCTTAAGCAAACTGGTTAAATGTTTTTATCTGTCTAGAATTAAAGTGTTATTGTTTTTGTTATCACTTATTCACGCCCCCCCTCTCAGTGCTTTATAAGTCTATCAATTGATATTAGAGCCAAACTTCCTTAAGGCCTAATCACTTGGAAGGAAATCCTAAAGTCATTTTGGGGATATGATTTATAAAGAGATGACTAGAGTACTTGATGCAACTATGGATGAGCTAGAAACCTTGAGAGGTAGATTAAAAGCTTCACAAGTAAAGAGGAGAGAAAAAATTGAACAGTTATTGTAGATCTTTAACAACAACTCTTTAGATGAGGCCAACATTGATGCACAGGTTGAAGAAGTGGAGAAACTGAATGGTGAAAAACTCAACCTAAGGAGAGAACTTGAAGCTCTTACAATTCATATGAGTCAAGACCTTGAAGAAAGAAGGGCAGTTGAAGACCTGATCAAGGAGAAAGATCATGAGATCTTGAAGATCAATCAGGAGAATGCAGCTTTGAATGAACAATGGCAAGAGGAGAAGGAAGAAAAAGAAGCTTTGCAGGCAGATATTAATATGGAAATGTCTCTTAGAGAAACTCTCATGAAGCATAATGATGAACTTACCAAAGATCTTACTAAGGCCAATGAGAAGCTTGATAAATTCAACAAAAGCTCCTTTATGCTGGATGAACAGATCCAATCTCAAAGAATGAAAGGTGACACATCTGGATTAGGATACAATACATTTTGAAAAGGAGAATCTTTTGGTACCAAGAGAAACATGCATGAAGGTAAAACTGCTCCTAAGGTCAAGAAGCCTATCGGTAAGAAGGATTACAAACCAATTTGTTTTAATTGTCTTAAGCCTAGACATACTATTAATAGGTGTAGAAGAAAACCTAATGTGAACACAAGCTATAATTCTAATATTAGATATGTGTCTAGAATATTTGAAGGTCATTGTTACACACGCAACATGTATGGGCATAAATTAGTGGAATGTAGGTATAGAGAAAACAACCCAGCACCTCACATGAATCCAAGGCCTATCGATGACTAGAGAAGGACTTATGACAATCGGAGGAACATGAACTAGGAAAATCCCTATGTTAACTGGTTTAGTCCCCATGAGATTGAGAATGTGACAAATGTGATTTGTACAATTTGCAATAACTATAGACATGTGGCTCTGAACTGCAAAAGAAGGACTGGAAGAGGTAATGCAGGACCTTGGAGAGCATTTGGGATGGCATGCTATCATTGTCATAAATTGGGACACATAGCTAAGTTCTGTAGAACCAAGAAGAACCAACAGGTAAATCACAGCATACTTAACTAGTCTTTCAGTATTAAGCATTAAGTTAGTTAAGTTGTTTTTTGGTTTGAATTTATTAGACAACTGATTCAAACCCCCCCCTTCTCAGTTGTCTCTGGGACCTAACACTTTCTTGATAAAACACTTGCTTCGAAATACTTTGAAGTATTTGACTAGTGGCTTCCAGTCATACCACAGTTCATAAGGTGTCATTTTGTTGTTAGTCCTTAATTGAACTCGGTTCAAGGTATATGCAGCAGTATGAACATCTTCCTTCCAATGAATGTCTGGCAAAATTGCTTCATTTAGCATGCTTCTTGTCATTTCTTTAACTGTTAAGTTCTTCCTTTCTACCACACCATTTTGTTATGGTGTCCTTGGAGCTGAGTATTGCCTTCTAATTCCATGTTTTTCACAATAATCTTCAAATTTATTTGATGTAAACTCTCCACCTCGGTCTGATCTTAGGCATTTTAACCTGTACCCACTTTCTTTCTCTGCCATCTTCCTAAAGATCTTGAATATTTCAAATTCTTGTGACTTATCTTGTAGGAAGGTGACCCATGTCATTCTTGAGTAATCATCAATAAAGAGAAAAATTATCTTTCACCGGCAAGTGCTCTTGTCCTAGTTGGACCACACAGATCTGTATGCACAATTTCAAGTGGCCTTGAGGTGTTGTGCTCTTTTGTCCTGAAGCTTACCTTATTTTTCTTGCCCTTCACACACTCATCACAAAATGTGCTTGTTGGTTTGATGATGGGTGAAATATTCCTCACATACCCCTTTTTTCTTATTGTAACTAGGTTATCAAAGTTTATGTGACCTAATCTTTGACGCCATAGCTTTCTTTCATCAACCTATCCTAACATGCATTGAGACTCATAGAATTCCTTCATATTATAGACATTTCAATACATTCTCTTTCCTTCTACCACAACTTGACCGGTACTGTCATTGTTTATCTAACACCCAACTGAATCAAAGGTGAATTTATAACCTTTGTCACACATCTGACTCACACTCAGAAGATTGTGCTTCAAGCCTTCTACATAATACACCTCATGTGCCTTCAGCTTTCCATAAATACTTAGAGTGCCTTTTCCCTTGATTTTGATGGATGAGTTGTCTCCAAATATTACTAAACCACCATTCCAGTCTTCAAGCTTGATGAATTTATTTTTATCACCAGTCATGTGGTTGGAGCAACCGCTGTCTACAACCCATAGATTTTTCCTTTCAGCGTGTAAGGTAGTCTGCACTATGAGACTTGATTCTTCCTTTTCCTTTTCTTTCTCAACCCATACTGGTTTGGTTTCCTTGTTTTTGTCAGCTGCTATAATGTGCTCAAGTTCAATTTCTGGTTCCTGATTAGGATTTGTCCTCTTTTGCTTGATCTTCCAGTTCTTACACAACTTTTCTATATGTCCAAATTCTTGACAGTTATAGCATTTCACATCTTTATATAAAGGGACATCCTTAAATTTATTGTGAGGTACTGGTTTATTCTTCCTACATTCAAAAATTTTATGACCATAACCATTGCACTGATAGCAGACAACATCCATATCATAGAGTGCATTAAATGGATTTCTATTTTCATAACTCACAGAGGGCTTACTGATTAATCAACAGTCAGCCATTCTATGCCCAAATTTCTTACACCAGTAATAGTAACATGAAAGTTTGAAACATACCGATAAAGTTGCCTAGGTCCTGAATGAGATATCCTCATTTGGGAGCTTCCCTTCATGTTGTTGAATATGATGAACCCTTCATGATCAGCTCTTGCATTCCTCCTTGGATCTGCATGTTGATGAAGGATGTGTGGCCTCCGGTTCATTGTTGCATACCAACTTGAGTGGTGATTTCCAATAGCATCTGCATATATCTTTTTGTTGGTATCCTTCCATACAATGAATGTCTTTTTTTCTTCACCTTCACAAGGAGAGGTGAACTTTATTTATTTTCTAGATTTATCTTTGTGGATTGAACTTTGACCTCCTTCAAATCCTAGACCACCAGTATCTTTCGATTTCTTCTATTTTCTCAACATTGTGTCTAAGGTTTTCGTACTACCTTCATATTTGCTTCTTATTTTTATTTCTTCCTTACTTTCTTCAAGCTCCTTTTTGAGCTTTACTACCTCTGCTTCCAACTCTTGATGTTCCTTCTCCTTCTTTGTCAGATCAGAGGATGTGGCTTCACATATCCTCTTGGTTTCTTCTAGCTGCAATTTTAGGTCAGATATAGCTTGATGGGATTCATCCATGGAATGCTTCAGGAGATCTTGTTCATCTATTACAGCAAGCTTGACCTTTTTGAGTTCCTTTCTTGTTTTTCTCAATTCCTCAAGGGCACTGATAAGTTCACCTTCCAGGTCCACTTCAGCTTCAATATCCTTCTCTTCCTCATCTTCATCAAATGGTTCACCAAGTGCCATGAAGAGATTGACCTATCTGTTATTCTCATGGAAGTCATCCTCTGATTCATTTTCTTCATATGTTGTGTCATCCTCTATAGTATATAAATTCTTCTGATTCTAGTAGCCTCTCCTTCCTTGTCAGTAGTCATTTATTTCTTTGTCTTTGCTAGTGGATTTTCTTAACTCTCTTGACTCATCTCCACCTTTTTCTCAGTGGGGATAGTTTGCAGCAAAGTGTTCGACTCTACCACAGTTGAAACATTTAAGTGGTAACTTTCCTTTATACTAACCAGATCCTCTTTTGAGCTTCCTGACAAAGTTTGCTACTTCAGCATTAAAGTCATCACTGAATTATTTATGAGTAGCTGCTTCTTTGCCCTTTTTGGTAATGTTGAATGCTGCTTCTTTTCTTGAGGATGTGTCACCTATTGTTCTCATCTCATAGGAAGTCAGAGACCCAAATAATTCATCCATTGTAAAAATTTTCAGATATTTGGCTTCTTCTATGGCAAACACCTTAGTATCATACTTGGGTGTGAGAGATCTAAGTACCTTCTTGACAAGAATCTCATCTGCAACCTCTTCTCCGAGTCCCCTGATGGTGTTCACAGACTCATTAAATCTGTGAAGATAGTCTGCAATCTTTTCATCATCTTTCATCTTGATACTTTCAAGCTGGCCCCTTAGTGTTTGCAGCTTGGCCTCCTTAGCTTTTGTATCTCCTTCAAACAACCTCTACAATTTATCCCAAGTCTCCTTTGCTGATGCATAGTGCATGATTTTGACAAACCCATTATTAGACAACCCACTCAAGATGGCATGTTTGGCCTTTGCATTGTTCTCATACTCCTTTTTGGCATCTGGATCAGTGGGAGGAACATTAGGAACAACATACCCATTCTTGACAGACATCCACACATCAAAACCTAGGGAGGAAATATAGGTCTCCATTCTTCTGCTCTAGAAGGCATAGTTAGATCCATCAAACATGGGGGCTTTTGAGGAAGCAGACTCATTTCTTGCCATTGTGTTCAAAGTCTATAATCTACCCAAGGTTTAACAATAACCGGGAACCTAGGCTCTAATACCAATTGTTGAACATAGACCACCACTGAGAGGGGGGTGACTTAGTGGTTGCAAGGATTTTTAACAACTCTAAATAACTCCAGAAAGCCTACTACTAAATAGAGCATCTAAATATTTAAACTAGTAAAGCAGAAAGGGGGTTCAAAGAAATCAATCGCACAAATGCAACTCACAACAACAGATGTATGAGGAAAACCTAATATGGGAAAAAACCTTGGTGAAAAAAGTTGTTGGAGTCTACTACTCCAACCCCTTCACTTTTAGGGCACCAACCCAATGAGCACTAACCCCTATATCAAGTTCCAACTTGGTGAAGTATTTAATGAAATACTATTTGGATATAGTTAAGGCTTCTTGTTGCAAATGAATTATACAACTCTTGATCAAATATTCTACTGTTGGTTGACAGTCTTTCCTCCTCCACTAAATCTCACACTATTGGTTGTGAGATTACTCTCTCTGATTCTTGTCCTCTGTTATCTCTCTTTCTCTCACAATCTCACAACACACTGTGTCACACTTGGATTCTATCTTGTCTTTCCACACCTTTCCAGTTTAGCTTATTGTGAAGCTACAGTTATACCGGTACTTAATATGAGATAACTCTACCAGATCCAGAAGAATTTTTTGGAGACATAGACACATTGAGAAGATAACTCCAAGAACAAATAGACTTGAGAAGTAAAAAACAAAAGGAAAAGAAATCTGAAGTTATAGAGTTGTGATAGAGAGAGATGGTTTGATATGAAAATTAGAAACACTCAAAGCCTTGGCTCAAGAAAATGATAAGCCTAGTGTTGAGGGCCCTATTTTAAGAGAGATTTAGATT
This sequence comes from Cryptomeria japonica, assembly GCF_030272615.1. Lineage (NCBI taxonomy): Eukaryota > Viridiplantae > Streptophyta > Pinopsida > Cupressales > Cupressaceae > Cryptomeria > Cryptomeria japonica. The sequence continues at coordinate 538,047,817 of NC_081412.1, read as the reverse complement.
AAAAAAAATCGGAAATTATCACAAAGGAAAATACTAAGAGTAATATGGATAACCAAAGGTTAGTAGATCTTAGTCAGCTAAGTATTTAGATTCCTAAATTAGATCTAGATAAAGGAAAATTGAAGATATTTGGTGTTAAGAAAGATGATAAAAAAATTCAAATATCCTAGATCTAAGTCGAAAGTTATCCTAAGTTGACATTGAGTTAGAAATAGATAAAATAGAAAATGAAACTCTTGTGAAAGAGTTGAAGAGAGTTGAAATGGAAGCCTCAAATGCAGAGATGAGAAGGAAAATTGATTTCCTTAAGTTGTCAACATTGAACAGTGCTTCATTCATTGTTGGCCCATCTAAAACTCGGGCTATTCCTGGTGTAATTTCTACAACAACACCAAATGTCATTGCAAATACTCCAGCCCAAAATGTTTAGAATACTCCAAACACCATAATTCTGATTATTGGACAGAGAAGCCAGGTGGCTACTCAAAATAATAGTCAACCCCAATCTTCTAAAGATTTTAATGTTGTTGTTGGGGAAAGTAATAGAACAGATTCTATTGTAGCTAACACCACAACAAATGTTGTAGGACGAGCTATAGTAGTGAAATTTTAAAGAATACCTATTCATCTAGAAAGATATAGGAAATTGCATTTTGATGGGATCCCAAGATATCCTAATGCCATCCCAAATGACTTAAGGGATAAATTCCATAAATTTGCCAGCAATAATGCTATCACTAGCGAGGAACATCTGAGGGAATTCATTGATAATTTGAATGACTATGAGGTGGAATATGAGGATGTTGTTATGAAATTATTTGTGCAATCTCTGACAAAGGATGCTAGGGATTGGTACAGAGGAATGCCAACTGCAAGTATCAGCTCTTGGGAAAAATTTGAGATTTTTTAAAGAGTAGTTTGGTGATAAAACAAATCATAGCTTAATGTTAAATTAGTTCAACAACATTAAGAAGCCATTAAATAAGGATGTGGTTGATTTCAATATCAGGTTTCAAAAGGCTATGCATAAGTTATTTCAGGTTTTAAGGTTGGATGATAATGTTTGTTTGACCACATATATGAATGCATTTGATGCAAAAATGGCATATATCTTTAGAGATAAAGATCCTCAAACTCTAAGAGATGCATTTAGGATATCTATCAATGCTGAGGGAAATGGAAGAGGTTCAGGTAAGCTTGGAAGGAGAGAGGATCCTATATTTTCTAAAAGTGCCAAAGACAAAGTTGAAAAGTCTTTAGGGACAAAACCTAAAGAGGAAGAAAGATGGGATAAGGTACTTAATACCTTGAAGGATTTGAAATTAACTGTGGCAAAAAATGACAAGGTTCCTGTACCAAAAAAGCCATAGTTTAATAAATTTAGTAGACCACCAAGATTACAAGATTATCCTTACAACACAAATTAGAAGGATGGAAAACCTTTTCAGCAGAAAAAGGGAAAATAGGAACAACAAACTCTTGACCCATTGCAAAAACATACAGTGAATATGGTGGAAGATACACCTTGGTGTGTTGTTTTGCTTGTCAATCACCTCATTCACCTGAATATTGTGTTGTAGTACAATTTATTTCTTCCAAGGATGATATACATGAAGAAGAAGAAGAACCTTTTGAAGGTGATAATGTTCATTGTCTCATGGTTACTTCTTATCTTGGAGAATTAGATTATTCTTCTGACATTGAAACCCAGGACTTTGATATAGATCATCAAAGACAAATAAATGAATCATATCATCAACATTTTTTCTCTGATGAAGAGTTATCTATTGATGATCGAATGTGTAATGCTAAACAAGGTGAGAGTTTTGTGTCCTTGAGAAGACCCTCGGATGAAGAAATTGCCAGAATAACAGCTGCTATGATAGCTCAGGTAAAAAGTAATTATCAGTTGAGAAACAAAAATGTTGGTGAAGACTAGGGAAAGCCTTCTAGTTTATTTATCAAGGAATTAAAAACTAAAGGCAAAGAGGTCAAGGATGATAAGTCAGGAAAGGATGCAATCAAAATTAAAGAGGTTGGGAGGAAGGAGTGGGCTAAGAAAGTTGACGTTGTAAACCTATTGAAAAAACTTCTTCACCTAAGATGAAGGCAAAGATGGTTGAAAAATTTTGCTTCACTTGTTGAAGAAGACTTGAAGAAAATACAAAATATTGGAGGCAACAAACCGAAGAAATATGAAGAACAATCAGGTATGTCCATTGAATTACCAAATTCCACATCTGTGGATATGAATTGGGTGCTTTCTCATATTACAATTAAAGTTCCTTTACAAGAAATGTTAAGAATTGAAGAGAATAGGGAGAAAGCCATGGCCTGGGTCAAGAATGTCTCTCATTCTATTGAAATTGAAAATGAGAATGTGCCTCATAATGTAAAGGAATGAATGATTAAAAATGATACAAAGGATAAAGAGTTAGAGGGAACGGTTTATCATATTCCCCAAATCTATCTTGAAGATACAATAGGTGAGAGCCCTGATAATGTAGACCCTTTCTTTCTGAGTGTCGTTATAAATGGAGGAGTTCTGAACAATTGTATGATCGATTCTGGAGCTTCAAACAATGTCATGGCAGTAAGGGTAATGCAGTTCATGGGTTTAAAAGTAGATACTCCTTAGGGAATATGTTGTACTATGGATTCAAGAGAAGTGTCTGTGGTAGGTACTATAAAGGCACTACCTTATAAACTTGTTGCTTTCTCTGAGAAGGAATTAACCATGAGCATCTTATTTGTAGACATCCCACCACATTATGGAATATTATTGTCAAGATTGTGGAGTGCCTCTATGGGTGGAAGTTTGTAGTGTGACCTATCTTATGCTACCTTTTGCATTGATGGTAAAAATGTAAATGTTAAAAGAGAATCCAGGGTACCATATATGATGGTGCATGCAGAAAAATCTGATGAAGACATGACCTATTTTGTAGACATGGGAATAAATGCATTCAGGGTTGAAGATTATCCACAGAAGAAAAGGGAGCAACCTGCATTATTGGATGAAGAAGTAAAAAAATCATTAGGAGATGAATATTTGTGGACTATGTATTTCAATGGAGCCAGTTCTAAGGAGGGCTCGGGTGCAGGTGTGTTATTCATATCACCCCATGGAGAAACTTTTAAATTTTCTTTTACTATGGCCTTTGCATGTACAAATAATGTGGCAAAGTATGAAGCATTGTTGCTTGGGTTGAGACTATCTGAAAAACATGGGATAAAGAATCTCAAAGTTGTTCGAGATTCTGAGTTAATCATATCCCAAATCAGATCTAAATATGTATCAAAAAATAAGAGGTTGAAGCAGTATAGAAATGTTGTATGGGATCAAATTGAAAATTTTGATGCATTCAGAATTGAATGGAAAGAAAGAAGCCATAATAGAATGGAAGATCTCCTAGAAAATATAGCTCTAAGGCCAGTTGATATCACTTTTGCTAGAATCTAAAAGATTGAGATTCAAATGAGGCCTTCAGTCCCTGACAACATTGAAAGTTGGGAGGTTTTTAATGATGATGATGATGATATTTTAAGGTTTCTACATTGTGTAGATGAATATGAAAATCAGGAGATTGATTTTAGTGCCTTTGTACAAATAGTGGATGATAAAGAAACAATATTTGGGAAGGAAGTGATTCAACTAAAGACAAACAAAATTCCCAAAGGTCTGGTTGTCTTAGAAATGGTGTTTGATAATCAGGACAAGGCCAAGGTTGTTACTGTTGCCCCACACCCTGAGGATTTAGAAGAGGTTAACCTTGGGACAAAAGGATCCCCAAGGAAGGTATATATTGGAAATAAAATGTCACCTAGGGTTAGGAAAATTATGATTGATTTGTTGAGAAAATATAAGCATGTTTTTGCTAGGTCATATGATGACCTAAAGGCTTATAGGGAAGATTTATTTCAACATGAGATTCCTTTGAAAGAAAATGCTAAGTCTTTTAGACAAAAGAAAAAGCCTATTAATCCAACATTTGTACCTAAAATATAAGAGGAGTTTGTCAAGTTAAGAGATGCAGGGATTATAAAACCTATCAGACATTCATCATTGGTCTCTAACTTGGTACCCGTAATAAAAAACAATGGAGATATTAGATTGTGTGTTGATTTCAGAAATCTGAATATATCCTCATTAAAAGATAATTATCCATTGCCCAATATGGAAGCAATGCTACAAAGGGTAACAGGGTATGAGCTCTTGTCTATGGTGGATGGATTTTTAGGTTATAACCAAGTAATAGTCAAAGATTCAGAATAGTATAAAACAACATTCACTACACCTTGGGGAACCTATATTTATATAAGAATGCCTTTTGGTTTAACAAATTTAGGAGCGACATTTCAAAAATCCATGGATGTCACATTTTATGATTTTATAAATGTGTTCTTAGTGGTATATCAAGATGATTTAGCAGCTTACTCTAAGAAAGAAAGTGATCAATGTGGTTACCTTGAAAAAAAATTGACAAGGCTATTGAATATGGGATATTTTTAAACCCAAAAAAGTGTGCTTTTGGGGTAACTAAAGGTAAGTTGTTGGGTAACATTGTTTCAAAAGATGGTGTAAGAATTGACCTAGAGAGGTTAGTAGCAATTGACAAGGTCCCTCAGCCCAGAATAGTGAAAGGAATCCAATCTTTCTTCGAGTAGATTAATTTTCTAAGAAGGTTTGTCACTAATTTTGCTGAAATTAGTAGACCTATATCCAAGATGTTGAAGAAAGGTGCAAAGATAGAATGGGATGAGGATCCACTTAAGGAATTCTAGGAGATCAAGCAGGCTATTCAGAATGCACCTATTCTAAAGGCACCTAATTACGACAAACCATGCAGATTTTTTTGTTTGCATCTTTTCATACTGTTGTTGTTGTATTGTTGCAAAAGAATTCAGAAGGTTTTGAACAACCTATAGCATTTTTTAGTAAATCTTTGCAAGCTGCAAAGTTGAAGTATGATTTAAATGAGAAGTAGGCCTATGCACTGGTGAAGGGGGTTAAATATTTTAGGAGTTACTTGATGGGAGCAATAGTCATTGCATATGTGCCTAGTGCTACAATTAAAGATATTTTCACACAATAGGAAGTGTCTAGAAGAAGATGCAGATGGATCAACAGGATCCAAGAATTTAACATTGATATCCAAATCACTAAGTTAGTGAGAGGACAAGGATTGGCAAAATTAATAGCCCAGAGTAATTTGGATGCCAATCAAATAAATATTGTGGAAGAAGAACACAAATCTTATATCTGTGATATGGATGGTTGTAAATGGTATGATGATATCATATACTATTTGTAGAGGATGAAATTTCTTGAAGACATGAGTGATAATAAAAGAAGGAGATTAAATTTACATGCTATCAAATATGTCATTGTTAATGGGAAACTTTGGTGGAGGAATCATGATGGTGTCATGCTAAAGTGTGTTGACCAGGATCAAGCTCAGAAGTTATTGTCTGAATTGCATGGTGGAGTTTGTGGAGGACATTATATGGCCCAGACAACTACACACAAAGTATTAAGGGTTAGGTTTTGGTGGCCAGAAATTTTTAAAGATGCACATCATCTAGTCAATAAATGTGATCCATGCCAAATATTTTCAAGAAAATTGAAATTTTTCAGGAAATTTGTCATTAATGTTGGCATTTTTTATGTTTATGTTGTGATTGTCATTGATGGACACACACTTGTATTGAGATACCCTTTATATGTATGAGCTCATGCTCAACTGGTATTTGTTCCAACCGGTATGTTGTACTCTAGTCTTTTGACTAGTGGTGATTTTGCAGAATGTGTTTCCCGGTTTCAAGCGGCATGTTGACCCCAAGCGGTTCGTAGATCACAAGAGGTACGAGGAAGCAAAGCAACACAACACATTCTTACTAGTCTTCATTTTTGTCAAATAGGCAACTGGCATTTTGTATGAACCGGTAACACTCTGTGATGAGTTACCAACCGACATTTTGTGATGAGTTACCAATCCACCGATTGTTTGACGGTGTCGACAAATTGACGGTAATTCTTGTGTCATGTTACTAAGTATGTCTAGATTCACTGAACCTAGGAAATTGTAATGTAATCCTATTGGACTGACATGAAATTAGATTCCTTTAAAAGGACATCATGTCTAGGGTTTTAAGTTGGTTGAAAGAGGTGCGAATAGGATTTATGTTGAGCTAGGGTTTAAGGTGAAAGAGTAGAACGATCTTATGAGAGAATATTGAGTTGTAACTGAGAGTGAGATAGAGAAGACTAAAGTAATGCTGGAATGCATTAGCTGTGAGCAATTCTGGATCTAACCAAGCAGTTTGTGCTAGTAGATAGATCAAACACTTGTTGATTACTCACATCTTTGATGAGTTTGTAGCCCTTAACCGGGTAGGCCTCAAAGCTTTTGTAAAATCCTCTAACAAGGTGGTTCACACATGTGAATCTAAAATCCTCTAACAAGGTAGTCTTTAATCAGACTTATCTCCTAACAGAGATTGAGATTCCTAACAGGATCTATTCTGGTGAAGAACATTGTAAGACCTTAACCGGTCTGACCTTAACCGGTCTGGTTTCTATTCTGCAGATAGTGACTTGTGAGTTTCATCTCACCGTGGTTTTTCCCAGTTGGGTTTCCACGTCAAAAATCTTGTGTTATGGTTGTATTGCTTTTGTGGGTGAATGGTTTATTCGCATTTTGGTTTGTATGTGTGATAACCGGTTTGATTGTCAGACTGCTTTACCGGTTTATCTCTAGACTGTGTAAGTGTTTTAATGCAAGGTGTTTTGGCATACTAATTCACCCCCCCCCTCTTAGTATTCATCAATTGGTATCAAAGCCAACCTTTCTATAAGTTTAACCACTTGGAAAGAGATATGGGAGAATACACATTGAGGGAACTTACTCAATGGCTCACTAAGTCTGAGAAAGCCTATGATGATCTTATGGTCAAATACAAGGCATCTCAAGCAAAAAGAAGAGAACATGCAGAGAGGCTGATGGAACTATCTGAAAGTAGTTCTGAAGATGAAGCTAACATGGAAGCTATGATTGCTGAAGTGAATAAGCTGAATGATTCAAACTCCAATCTGAGAAAGGAGTTGGAAGGACTGACTATTCGGTTTAGCCAAGAGCTTGAGAACCGGAGAAAGGATGAAGATATGGTAAAAGACAGAGATCATGAGATCTCCAAGTTGAAACAAGAGATTAGTGCACTAACTACTTGCCTTTATGAGAGCGGAATGGAGAAAGAAGACATGCAAGGAGAACTGAACATTGCCATCTCAGAAAATGCAAGTCTTATGGAGACAAACAATGCTATTTCCAAAGAACTCTTTGAATCAAAGGAAATACTAGCTAAGTTTGGCAAAAGTACAGTTAGGCAGAGCAAAAGCTTGAGTCATCTAGACCGGCAAAGAATATCAACGGTCTTGGTTTTTCTGGACATGAGGAAGGAGAATCCTCAAGGACAAATGTTGAAGCATCAAAGAAGCAACCGGCACTCAAAGGAAAAGGTAAGCAAAAATTCAAACCTATTTGCTTTAACTGTCTTAAAGAAGGACACACTGCCAATGTGTGTAGGAGCAAAGCCTACAATAATTTTCCTTATTTTATCAACAATATACCTAGATCCAATAAGTTCAATGGTTATTGTTATGCATGCAACAAGTTTGGGCATAGAGCATTTGAATGCGGGTCTATAATGGATAACACCGGAAGATATCCTCAGAGGACCAAAGGAACTGGTCCCGAATCTTTTATGAACCAGAACCACAACCGGTTTAATGTCTTCAATCATCAGTCAAGAAGCGGTGGTCATCAAGCGGCAATTGGATGGAGAGAAATTTGTATGATCTGTCATGGTCATGGTCACACTGCTACAACATGCAGAAGGAAGAATGGAAACATGTACAATGGACCTTGGAGAGCACCTAGACTTGTTTGCTATCACTACAACAAACCGGGTCACATTGCAAGATTTTGCAGAAGCAAAAAAAGTATATCTGATGATATATCGGTCACTCAGGAAGAAGAAATAGATGTTGAAAAAGTTCAAGAAGACATGAAGAAAGTATGGAAGAAGAAACCAGTATTATTGGAGGAGGAACCAGTTTCTGCACCCATTGTGGAAATATCTGAACCGGCAAACTAAGCCTCAAAGGCTTAGGGGGAGAAAATGGCAAAATGATTTCGAACCCCTGGTTAACACCGGTAAAAAACCTTAACCGGTATGCTACACCTGTCGCTTGGCAGAAGATCGGAAACGATAAAGAGGCAAATTAGGGTTTATGCCCTAATATAGGAGCATTAATGATGGTAGGTGAGAGACATGTATAAATGCAATTTTCAAATCATTTCTCACTATCTGTTTTTCGAGTGAAGAAAAGTTTTTCAAGTGCAGAGCGAAGAGAAGGTGATTTGAGCTTAGATTTTGAGGAATTGGAGAGATTTGAAGGAGATTCAAATATAGTTTGCAATCGGCAGTGGAGAACTCAAAGCGGTGATTTGGCATCCGACAGAGAGCGAAGCAAAGAAAAATCAGGAAGCCCTAAATTCGCGTTTGAAAGGTATTTTTTGTATTCTTGAAATACTCTTCAATGGCTTCCGCATCTCATACCAGTTCAAGCACATCCATTGAGTCAGAAAATTTCACTCAAAGGAAGTCCAAGTATAATGCTTTGTCACAAGTCCCAGCTAGAGTCATAGTCGAAGAAGGAATTTCAGACTATATTGATTGCAAGATAGAAGACCTAGGGTCCTTAGCCATTCATACTCAATTAGGTCTATTTTGCGGTAAGGACAAAAGGATCAAACCGGAGTTTAGTATCTTAGAGAAGAAGAAACTCCATAATGCGGTGTATTTTCTGGAGGATTTCACAGAGGATCACATCACAATCATCCTGAGCAGAGTCCATGGTGACAAGATGTACCTAGAGAGAACGCATGATATCATGCTTGAGGCAATTCTTGTAGTCACCAGTTTCTGCAACACAGGGGAAGTACCAGCCCTGAGAACGATAAGCAAAATAGAAATGACCAAGCTCACTGGTTTGACAAGTGATTCACGAGGTATGACAGTTAATCCTATCAAGGATGAACTGGTAAAATATGCCTGCATGGTGGTAGGCTACAGGACATTCTCAGCCAGCAGGATTAATTCTGTATCTGCTGCAGCGGTAAATGTCGTTTACCGAATGATTATAGAGGATAAATCATTTGACTTATGCACCGGTATGAAAAGGCAACTCATGTCAAATCTCAAGGCAATCAAAAAGGACAATTCACTGAGATTTAAATTTGGACAACTACTGGTAGGATTGTTTTTCTATTTCCAAGGCTACTTTCCGGGTGTAGGTGATGTCCAGTGGTCCCCTAACCAACCGGTAACCAAGCAGATAAAGGAAAGTGTGCAAGCCATTGGAACTAGCTACCCTGAGATCCTGATCAAATACTTTGATGAGTTTAGAAGAAAAATGAGTCAAAGGATGCGAATCTCAAGTGACATAGTGAAGAAGTATGAAGACGACATCTATTTCACTATTCAGGTGGACAAATGTCCAATGGAGGCTGTTGAGCCTAGAATGGAGGAAGTGGAGCCTATGGGCTATGAAGTCATGTATGACATGTTGGAAGGGTATGCTTCAACCCTTATTGCCTCGCCTCTTGATCCAAAGGTGAAGTGAACCAGAACCTACTTGGAGAGGATAGCACCGGTTGAAGAACCATTGGTGAAGAAGGGAAAAGAACTAGCAGCCAAGAAAGCTAAGGCAGTGCCTGTGACATCAGCACCAGCTACCACTGAGACTCCAAAAGTGACCAAGCGGTCACTGGCAAAGAAGAAATCGGAGGCAACACTGGCAAAAGTCTTTGAAAGAAAGAGGAAGACTAAGGCAAATGAACCTGACTCCGAAGAAACTGAGTCTGATGAACAGCCAAAGAAGGCTAGACAAACCAAGAAGGTGAAGAAGAATGAACCAGCAACATCCGCACCGGTAAATATAGATATCTCCTCTTACAAACCTTTGACACATTGTCAAAGAATAGTAAAGAATATTAGGAGAAAGTTACTTCATGATTTAATTGATTATTATGATGATTTCAATAGTGAGGAAAAAGATGAAGTATTGCAGGAGATTATTCTTTATTTATGTAGAAATGACCGGTCACCATCACAGATTAAATCTCAGACACCGGATTCATTGTATAAAGCATTGGATAACAAATGGCACATTGCCATTGAAAAGGAACAAGAGATTAGGGAGAAATTTTTTGCACATTACTTCCCTGAACTCTCAAAGTCAGAATTATTTGATGTATTAGATCAAAATAAAGGTCTCTTCTTCACAAGGAGAAGAAGACTCTGGTTGTTGGAAGGGAGAGTTGATGATGTAGAAAAGGATACACATCAACACATGGTCCATGCTATCAGTTCACACAAAGCTTGAATGGCCAATCTCCAAGCAGAAAAGGAACCGGTTATTTCCAAACCGGATGAAGTTTTTGATGAAGAAGGAAACCTGGTGGGGGAACCAATCGACACCATAGATGTCGATGCCCTGGATACAAAAGATGTCACTCAGGATATACCATCTGAGGGAACTAAATAGGGGCAATAGGCTGATCAGAGTGGTGAACAAGCTGTGGACACACAGCAAGTGGCAAAAGACAAAGAAGAAGAGAAAAAGAAGAAGGATGAAGATGAGAAACAGAGAAAGGAGGAAGAGAAAAAGAAAGAGGAAGAGGAGAAAAGAAAAGATGAAGAGATAAAGAAGCAAGAAGAAGAAAGGAAAAAGAAAGAAGAAGAGGACAAGGAAGAAAAGAGGAAGAAGGAAGAAGAAGAAAAGAAGAAGAAAGAAGAGGAGAAGAGGAAGAAAAGAAGAAGGAAGAGGAAGAAAAGAAGAAGGAAGAGGAAGAAAAGAAGAAAAAGGAAGAGGAAGAGAAGAAGAAGAGGGAAGAAGAAGAAAAGGAAGAGCAGAAGAGGAGAGCAGAGGAGAAGAAAAAGGCAGAAGAAGACAAGGAAGAAGAGAAGAGAAGAGAAGCAGAAAAGAAGAAAGCTGAAGAAGCCAAGGAACATGAAGCGGTAAAAACCTCTCAGGTGGAGACTCCGAAGGCAACCGGAAGTCAACCCTCACTGGTTGATCTCTCTAGTCCTATTGATCTCCAATCTGCAAGCGAGTCAGAACTTATGTAGAGCATCAAGGTTGCTCAAGAGCACCTTGAGATCATCCATAGGAAAAAGGAACAAGACATCATTCAGGCAGCTGTAGACACACTCACCGGTTTAATCCCCAGTACTAATCTTCCTGACACTTATTCATCACTAGCACAACTCAAACTTTTGTGTACTATAGTGGATGATCAGGTGCAGAGCCTAGAAGAAGCAGCTAAGGCCAATGTAAAGAAAGAGCACCAAAAGGCTCTTAATGTTGCTCTGGTGAAGAAACTGAATGAGCTTAGGACTGAACTGTCAAAGGATCAAAAGGACATAAGGAGTGCTTTGGATGAGGGAAACTTGCTACTCAGCAAAATCTGTCAACCTCATCTATTTTGTGATGATGTGCTAGCTAAGAAGCAACAGCTTCAAATGGACTTATAGTACTACTTAAGCACATTCAAGACTCCTTACGAATCCTTTGTGGCATATGGGAAAACCGATCACCGGTTCCAGATCCAGTCAGCCAAGATAGAGCAAGAGATCAGCACAAGATCTAGGGATTTGCAGGAACTTCAACTAGTATTACTTCCACGACTGCAAATTCTTTAGAAATGCTATCTGAACCTGGAAGCAGTGACAGTCACCCAAGAACTAAGCACAATAGTTGCCATGGAGGAATAGGTATCACAAATGCAGACAAAGAAGGAAGTGGCGACCTCCCTACTTGAGTCCTGGTCTCTCTCCATGAAACAATTTTTGCAGGACTACAAAGCAGTTTTTGACAAATATTATTCATTATTGTCATAAACTCTTTTATATATATATGGAAACAAGTTTTTGCAGCGGTGCTTTGTCATTGTTGGAAAAGGGGGAGAAGTACATGGTTTTAAAATTTTGATGGTCTTAAATTTTGAAATTTTGATATATCGGGGGGAGAAGTATATCAGAGGGAGAAGATTATTTTTTGAAATTTTGATATATGCTGTGATATATATATGCTCTAATGATTATGCTCTGAATGCAAAATTGCTATACACTCTGTTGATTAAGGGATAGTGTATATGCTTAGGGGGAGCAATTTTTCTAATGGTAGGTTTTTGTTGTAAAATGCTTAGATGTCAAAATTTTATTTTCCTAAGTGTTGCCATCAATGCCAAAGGGGGATATTGTTGGCATTTTTGATGTTTATGTTGTGATTGTCATTGATGGACACACACTTGTATTGAGATACCCTTTATATGTATGAGCTCATGCTCAACCGGTATTTGTTCCAACTGGTATGTTGTACTCTAGTCTTTTGACTAGTGGTGATTTTGCAGAATGTGTTTACCGGTCTGAAGCAGCATGTTGACCCCAAGCGGTTTGTAGATCACAAGCGGTACAAGGAAGCAAAGCGCCACAACACATTCTTACGAGTCTTCATTTTTTTCAAACCGGCAACTGGCATTTTGTATGAACCGGTAACACTCTGTGATGAGTTACCAACTGGCATTTTGTGATGAGTTACCAATCCACCGATTGTTTGACGGTGCTGACACATTGAGAGTGATTCTTGTGTCGTGTTATTGAGTATGTCTAGATTCACTGAACCTAGGAAATTGTAATGTAATCCTATTGGACCGACATGAAATCAGATTCCTTTAAAAGGACATCATGTCTAGGGTTTTAAGTTGGTTGAAAGAGGTGTGAATAGGATTTATGTTGAGCTAGGGTTTAAGGTGAAAGAGTAGAGCGATCTTATGAGGGAAGATCAAGTTGTAACTAGAGTGAGATAGAGAATACTGAAGTAATGCTGGAATGCATTAGCTGTGAGCAATATTGGATCTAACCAAGCAGTTTGTGCTAGTAGATAGATCAAACACTTGTTGATTACTCACATCTTTGACAAGTTTGTAGCCCTTAACCAGGTAGGCCTCAAATCTTTTGTAAAATCCTCTAACAAGGTGGTTCACACATGTGAATCTAAAGTCCTCTAACAAGGTAGTCTTTAATCGGACTTATCTCCTAATAGAGATTGAGATTCCTAATAGGATCTATTCTGGTGAAGAACATTGTAAGACCTTAACCGGTCTGACCTTAGCCGATCTGGTTTCTATTCTGCAGATAGTGACTTGTGAGTTCCATCTCACCGTGGTTTTTCCCAGTTGGTTTTCCACGTCAAAAATCTTGTGTTATGGTTGTATTGCTTTTGTGGGTGAATGGTTTATTCGCATTTTGGTTTGTATGTGTGATAACCGGTTTGATTGTCAGACTGCTTTACCGGTTTATCTCTAGACTATGTAAGTGTTTTAATGCAAGGTGTTTTGGCATACTAATTCACCCCCCCCCCTCTTAGTATTCATCAATTAAGACCTGTAAATGTGTAGGCTCCATTCTAGCGATGGGGTATAGATTTCATTAGATAGATAGCATGCAAATTTAGTAGTGGTCATTCTTGAATTTTAGTGGCCACTGATTATTTCACTAAGTGGGTTGAAGCCATACCCACTAGAAAAGCAACAAGTAAGGTGGTAGTTGATTTCCTCATAGACAATATATTGACTAGATTTGGATGTCCAGAGAGGATTGTTTTTTATAATGCAATGAGTTTTAGGTCAAAAGAATATGAAAACTTCTGCAACAAATATGGTATCCAAATCTCATATTCATCACCTTACCACCCACAAGGAAATGGGCAAGTTGAATCAAGCGATAAAAGTTTGATGAAGATCATTAAAAGAATCCTAGAGAAAAACAAGACGGCTTGGGATTCAAAGCTAAGATTGGCAGTTTGGGAAAATAGGGTAATATTTAAGAAAGAAATTGGGTGTGCACCTTTTTATTTGGTGTATGGTATGCATGTAAGGTTACCAAAGAAACCTAATGGAGATGTATAAGTTTTTCCAAACTTATGACAATGACATAGATGATTATATGCAGTTGAGGATTGAGGATTTAATGGAACTAGATGAATCTAAAAGAGAAGTCAGTACTAGAAATACAAAGTTACAAATGTTGGTTAAAAACTTGCATGACAAGAGAGCAACTGCAAGAACTTTTCAAATTAATAATTTGATTCTGATGTGGAATGCCAGATTAGAAGACAAGGGAAAACATGGCAAGTTTGATGCCATTTGGCAGGGCCCATATCTGATCCAAAGCAAATGGGGAGAAGATTCACATATTCTCCAAGATATAAATGGTGACACTCTTGAATTACCTGTTCATGGATAATTATTTAAGCTCTAATTTTCTTGAAAGTAGTTATTATCCATGAGAATTAGTTAGGTTTTGTATATATTAGTGTAGTTTCCTTTTCTGTTGAAGTTACCCTATCTAGGTAATTTCTTTTTGGTCTGCTCTGCAATTGGTCTGCTTCATCAAAAAATTTCTCACCTCATTCTTGTGAAATGGACGTCCCCAACTAGAGCCACTCATAGGACCTAAAATTATGTCTTGCAAAATTTTAGGTCATTCTAGTTTTATGATGCCCTATATTAAGGTTTCAAGGTTTAGGGTTTTAGGGGTTGTGATTTCTAGTTAAGTTTTGATATAAAAGAAAAATCTTTGAGCCTTTTATGTTTTGTCATTACTTTTTTCCCACTTTAGACTGAGGGTTATATTTCGTTGGTGGGGCCATTTTATTTCCTAAGCACTAAGTTGCATTAGACCGGTCTATGAAATGATTTTCCTAAGTTGCATAAATTTTCCCTATAGTCGGTCTTCTTTTAATGTTTTTGCTTGTGCCTATAATTTTCCTAAGTTCGAAATTCCTAAATATTTTGGCTACTTGATAAAGGTAGGACCGATCCTATGGTTTGTGCTTCCCGTGGTCGAAAGTGCAAGGACAATAAATAACAAGGCATCATGAGATGTTGTCATGTGTGCTCGACAGAGAAAGGTGAGCCAATAGTTTGACTTTTCAAATTCTTGATATTACCGGTTCCCAACGGTTAAAACTTGAGTTACTAGAAATGAATATTTATGCATCTACTTATATCAAGTGGTAATATTTTAATTACGGTTTGAGAAATGCTCGGGAGTTAGCGGCCTTTGTTAAGTGACTGGTGCAGATAGAAGGTAAACAAAGAGCAGAACTGACGGTTTTTATGATCCTATGATCAGGAGATGCGAGGAGATTATGGACCTTAGCATCATGAGATGATGTTGTGTGTCCAAGGCAGGCCAAGGAAAGCCAATGGGGGGCTCACTGAAGGTGGCAAAATAGGTGATGAGCTATATGTGCCACATCATGCCAAGGATAGACCCACTTGGAACATTGGAGAGTAATTGTCAGATTGAATAGTTTGGTCTGTAAGATTTGCCAACTTGAAAGATGATTGACGGTTAGGTTTAAAACTTTTCAAATGCAAATTAAGAGTTGTTTCGCTCATGCAAGTAGTAATGGCAGATGAGACATTGGCATTTCATTCTAGGTAGTAATAAAAGTACTCTTAAAAGTTGTTTTTGATTTGTAAAGGATTTCATAGCAATCCAGAAGATATTCATATTGTTGAAGAAGGTTGAAGTGATTTCTTACAATGCAAAATTGATATCCCTCTGGTGTAATTGAAACAGTAAGTTTGTCTGAGCTCCTTCATTTGTTTTTGAAACAAATTCATGTTATAAATTATGCATGAAATTATAAGAGAAGAATTTAAATTTTTCTAGGGTTAGAAGCTAAACAGAGAAGAGCGAAATTTTCTTAAATTACTACTGTAATTTAAATCTTGTGTTAGCCCTAGTCTTTTCTTTCTCAATTTGAAGTTGTAGTAGAAAACCCTAGTTTGAAAGATGGCTCCCTCACGAAAACATTTAGGACAAATTGATTACATGAAAAGGAATATCTATGATGATTTCTTGGACCAATTGAAGCCCTTGACAAATGATAGATAGCAAGGGGAGAGATTTGTGAGTGGAAAAACCCTAGGGGAAGAGTTAACTAATAAATCATTTTGCTTGGCGGATGTTAGTATACCAATAAATAGATTAGAAATGTTCAAACTATGGTATGGACAGAGGAACTTGTATTCCCCACTATCCAGTCCCTAGCAGTATGATTTGGGTAAGTTAGTAGTGTTGGGTGTCTTCATGGATGTTGACCTTCTCAAAGTTGTTGCAAACAGATATGACCCTGTCTCGAGGGTTATTAGGGGAAATGAAGGAGAGATTTTGTTGACCATCAAAAGGGAAGAATTCCAGAAGGTTTTTGACATGTACGAACCATCTGCAAGCCTGGTGGAGGTAGACCTAAATGAGAAAAAAGAAGAGTACTATAAGATGAAGGAATTCATTAGAAATAATTTCCTTCCAATGCATTTGGCTAGAGCAGAGAGCACAACATACCATATTGGCCCTAGCTCAGAGGAGCCATTCCCTATTGGTGCTTTCGCTCCCTACTTTTAAGCTACCTTTTTCTCTCTATTCCAGATATTGGGTTTTAATCCAATCAAAGTGATGCCACCTGATTTTATGTACATGGCCATGCAAATTCAACATCCGGATTATACAGTAGTTTTTGACTTTGCCCCATACCTTGAAGAAAATATTCATGAGGGGTTATAGGATATTAAAAATGAAGTGGCTAGTGCTAAATTCTTCTGGTATTCCTTACTCATGCATATGTTCATGTTTAGGAATGCAGATTACTTTGAGGGTATCATGAACCTCATAAGGACAATTGATAACAAGGAGATTCTTGTACAGTTTTAGAGCACAGATATGTCTTAAGATAGACAAGAGGCCATCTTTGTAAGATTTTATAACAGCTTTGTTTCTAAGTTGAGGCAAAGGTTGATAGTAAACCTGCCATGAATTCCCAAAGAATTACATGATTTTGTAAGACACAAAGAGAGGTTGCCACTTGTTAGTATTGAGCACAATTGGTGGGGATTTATCCCTTGTCCTGTATGTACAATTATCAGAATCTACAGTTTCTCCAAACAACCACATGTATTGCCTTTCAACATTCCTTTGAGAATGGATTTTGTCGAGGTAATGTGGCAAATAGGATGCATTCATGACAAGGAATTAAAGGGAAGGGGTAAAGGAACAATTTTACCAGATTACACTATCATCCCTTATTTTTTAATTATGAAGGGAGGATAGAAATATTTTGATAAATTATTTTCTCCATATCATTTGGGGGTGAGTATAGCTAGACACAGTGATCTCGATGGGTTCTACAATATCTTCAAAACAACAATAAAATAAAATCTACTACCTCATGAGCATAAATTTCCTGAGGACATAATTAGAAATGAATTTGATTTCATGTCTCAGGAGTGGAGGAAAGAAAAGTGGATTAGCTTTAGAAAGTTATGGGTTTCAATTCAAAAGATGGATCCAAACTATGATCAAATGAAGGATTTTACCCCATTTTATGCTAAGGTCAAATTTGTTATGAACAATTTCGATGAATTAAAGCTGATTTTGAAGGAGAAGATAGCCAAACTTAAAGAAGTTCATGGATGATAATAGTCAAGCTCACAACCTCCTTTGTCTCAAAGAGTAGGTGGCATGGTAGAGAGGAGGCATATTTGTGAATCTTCTTAGAAAAGAGAAAGAGAAGAAGTAAGTGATGAAGAGGATAGCAACAATGATAGTGGAAGGTTAGTAAGGAGAAAGGGTAAAAAGGTTATGAGTACAGAGCCTTCCCTAAAAATGCAAATCAAGCCTTTTCAAGGAATCAAGATCATTGATCTTGAAGACTCGAACAAAAGTCCTTCACCATCACCTATATCCTTTTCACCTGTAAGGCACAATGAGGAACAAAAGGATAAAGATATGTTCATAGTAAAAAATGCAAAAATGCAACTCGGTGTTCCTCCTTTGCCCCCTAATCTGGAGTTGGACCTCACTCCTTTAGATATCTAAGGTAAAGCTTTCAAGGATGCAAGAAAAGAGGCAAGTGATAAGTTCCTTGAAGATGACACTTTTGTGAGAAGCCCAACCTTTCTACAACTAGTGTGGAAGATAAAGATTGAAGAATACAAAAGAAGAATTACTGAGAAAAAGGCCCAAAGGTCGGATAGATATGATCAAGAAAATCAAGAAGTCAAGAATGAGATGATGGAAGAATTAAAGGAAATCACTGCTAATGAGGGCGAGAAGATTATAAGTCAAGTTGGAATCCTGATTTTACCAGGATGAGACATAGCAGATGCAATGGCTTTTGATACAATTAAGAAATTAAAAGGTCAACATTTCAATTCACAAGAGGAAGCAAGGTTGGCATTAAAAGGATCAGATTTTGTGGATGATTATGCAACCCTGGCAATATGGGTGCTAGAGGAAGGACCTAGAAATCCTAACATCAGTGACTTGAACCCCAATTTGAGGGGAAGCCTTATTATAAAAAGAGCATCTAACACATCAAGTGTAGAGGCTAGAAAGGTAATGTTTATGTTTCTAAGTTGGCACATGAGACTGTAAAAAGAAAAGCTTTGGAAAAGGCAGAGCTGATTAAAAAGTGATAAAATTTTCAATGATTATAATGCATCTCAACAAAGGTGTGTGGAGTTGAAAACAAGAATGCGACTCTTTGAGCAGGGACAAATAAAGGTTTTTGTGGACACCTAAAAATGTCTCATTGATCATGTACTAATTATTCCTCTAATTCATTAAATAATTCTTTAATTATTTAATTAAGTTAACTAATTATTCGTCTAAATTCATTTTATTTAATTTCTTCTAATTTCATATTTCCTCATAATCTTACTAATTATTCTATTTCTTATTCTATCATCATTCAATCACTTTAACTATTTTCTAAATAATAATTAAATATTTATTATTTAATTAATTCTGGTTAATTCCCCAATTTAAATAATCTTCATTATTTAAATAAATTAATTCTCAATTTCTATCTCTAATCATCTACTCATTCAACCCTCTTCTAAATATTAATTAAATATTTATTATTTAATTAATTGTGATTTAATCCTTTAAATTAAATAATCTTTATTATTTAATTAAATTCAATTCCTAAATAATTAAATAGTTTCTTTAAATTATTTAATTAACTAATTAATTCTCCATTTCCAAATCCCCAAATTCTAATTTCATTTAATTTCACATTCTTCTAATTTCTTCCAAATTCAAATACATGTGCATGATTTCAAAAACCAAATTGAAAATCAAAGTCAAGTTCTAAATATATTCAAATACTAAATTCAATTATTTGAATAAATATCATGCAAAGATTAAATTGATAATCTAAATCTAAATGCAAGCACATGCTAAATTAATTAATTAAACCAATCAATTAATTAAATCATTTATCTCTTCAACTTCTATTTCCATCTTTCAGTTAGCTTTTTCTAAATTAAGCTTTCTTTGTCATCTTTTTTATTTCCACCAATCATTATTTTTCTTCCTTCAATCAACTTTTTCTCAATCAGTTGGTTCAATTAATCTATTCAATCTATTGAGTTTCACTCCTACAATCAATAGTTCAACTATCAATTTTCATGTGAGCTCACATGAGTTCCACCTCTTGATCATTATGTTCCACCTTTCAATCAATCTTCTCTAATTTTCTATAAATTGAGCATCCAATCTCCATTTTCAATAATCACGAACTTTGAATCTTTGTGTCACTTGCAGGTTACCAGTGCAATATCTGAGAGCCATCATACCACAGAGACGAGAAGAGCAATGGAAGCAATATGCAATCTTGGAATAGGGAGTCTCATTGAATTATTATAATTCTTATTTCTTGATATTGCATTATTTCATTGTCTTGTTTGTTAGATTCTTTGATTAGATAGGGATTCGTGACTTCCCTTGATTTCTAATTGATTATTGTTTTCATTAAGATGAATTTTACATGCATACATTTTGGTGAACCCAACGTGAACTAACAGCAATTTAACCTTTTCTGTGTTCTATGTGATTTTTGCAGATCGTGTGGATTTTTTTATCTTTTTTGCAGGTTGCATGAATTTTGAGAATACATTCTTCGTCACGCAATTGGATAGACAGCATTACGCATTTTACCCGTCGAGGTCACACATTCATTTTGACAAGGCTATGCAATCACCCTGTCCAAATCGCGAAATCACCCTTTCTAGATCATGCATCTGCAGGGTTAATTGTTGTTTAATTTTTTATTCTGTCTATTATTTCTTCTGTTTAATTCTACCTAAAGTTGGGTTAATCTGGAATCAAATTGCTTCTATTTTATCATTTGATTATAACAGTTTATGGCAAGAAAAGTACAGTTCAGGATTTCAGGTGCAAGAAGGACGAAACAACAAAGAAGAGAAGCCAAACGCTATCAAAAGGTTCTCCAGGAAGAAAAATTGATACATGATTCGGAAGAGCAACTGGCCTTAGATAGATATAATAGCTTAGTTCTTTATTATATAGTTAAATATGATCTAATCAATATTGAATGGATGGTGAGAGATTTGGCTAGGGCTTCACAATTGGTTTTGCAGGTTCCTGATCAGATTTAATTTTCTTTTAGCTTTTTTAGTTTTTGACTTTTATTATTGTATGCCTGTCTGTCACGCAATTGACCTGTTAGTGCTACGCAATCGATCGGATATCATCATGCATTTGGTCTATTAGAATTATGCATTCACTCTGTCAGGTTCACGCATTCACTCTGTAAGTATCACACAATCGAACAGGTATTGTTACGCATTCGTTTCTATTAAATTTGGAGTTTATGTTTTTTGTTGTTTGGACTTTACTACTAATCTTCTATTTACAGCCTGTGGCAGATTTGCAGAGAGGATTAGATTAGTATTTTTTAAATGCATCACTTCACACTTCATTTTTTTGGTGCTTAAAATCAACAACAGTTAAAATGGACATGCATGGATAATTTCACACTTCGTTGTTGGTGCTTAAAATGAACATGGGCTAAAATTGACATGCATGTATCTCACACTGGGTTTTTGGTGCTCAAAATCAACAAATGGTTAAAATTGACATGTATTCCTTCATATTTTGATTTAGTGTTTAAAATAGACATG
Source organism: Cryptomeria japonica (assembly GCF_030272615.1). Classification (NCBI taxonomy): domain Eukaryota; kingdom Viridiplantae; phylum Streptophyta; class Pinopsida; order Cupressales; family Cupressaceae; genus Cryptomeria; species Cryptomeria japonica. The sequence continues at coordinate 538,026,692 of NC_081412.1, read as the reverse complement.
CACATGCGTATCTAAGACCTAAATTTGGGCTATAAAACGAACATGAATCAGGTTGCATTAGATTAAATCATTTTTCTTTTTTCAGGTAAACAAATTTTATTGTGTCTGGGGTGGACCTACTGTTGCACTAACTGACTTTCCACCCGCCTTCGAGGTCTTGGGAGAAAGAAGGAAGGTGACAACGACATCCAAATTTTATTTTATTCTACGTAGTGAGGGGTATCTTTGACTGGGGATTTCATCACCCCACAGAGGTACTTCGAATTGGGATGCGCTAGGGATATCATCTCTCCCAGCGTACTCTCGAGCGGGTTTTTTGAGCTGCTATATAAATATACTGGTTAGGCGGCTAGAGTGTTGAGTGAATTCGACGTATGTGGGGGTCTTCCCTGTACCGATAAGCTCAACTAAATCCTTAAGTGGCTTGCTCTGAGAATCCATCGTTGGATCGGGACCCCTCGAAACCTAATACTAAGAACCAATTTAGTTGCCAAAAATCCTACATTCAGTGATTCCGGGAGTGCAGATCATACCCCATAGATACCCCTCATGTACCTTACATTATGAGATAGAAATCCCTCGGTGATAAGATCTTTGGATCTTCAGGGTAAGAGAGACTGGCATGCCTGAGAAGTGTGTGCCGTGGAGTGGAGCCAGTGCTGCCAGACTCTCTATCTGTTTGTCTTGTCTCGGTATTTTGCTACGGGGACCTCATTGAATGGTGTCCACTATCCAGCCTAAGATTGTATTTCATTCTTTTTTATGTATCATTGTGCTAGACCAGTATTGAGTCAGTCCCTTGGGCTATTTCAGGCCCTATCCCACGTAACTCTGAATTTTTTGAATTGTATGAAAATTGAGTCAGTCAGCTATACATACCTACTAGCAATTGTTCTCAGATTTGGAAAAATACAAAACATTATCCCACACACGAAGTTACATAAAACAAAGTCCATTTTGAAACCAAAACTCAAAAGTCCTTACATACTTGTGACCCTAAGCAGTCTTTTACATATTCTTTTGCATAGTCCCACTTACGTCCTCATTATCGTCCTACGTCTTTTGCATAGTCCCACTTATGTCCTCATTATCATCCTACATCTTTTGCATAGTCCCACTTACATCCTCATTATTGTCCTACGTCTTTTGCATAGTCCCACTCACGTCCTCATTATCGTCCTACGTCTTTTGCATAGTCCCACTTACGTCCTCATTATCATCCTAAGTCTTTTGCATTATCATCCATATTAGTTACATAGTCCTACATTATCATATATGTTGTCATCTAGGCCTCATATACATCTACATTCATTATCAGTTATAGATTCATAGCATGTGTCTTCATGGGTCTCCCAGGTGATGGTTTGCTCCCCTTCGAGCAACCTAATCTAGTTCCAAATGGTGGTCAACGAGAAATCATTGATGGTCTAGATAACTTAGCTTGGGACTTAAGAAGAAGCGCACCTCAATATATAGGAGTCATACATGAGATAAACATTGAGTCTAAGATTTCCCATAGAATTGATAGAGAGATTGAGGCTGAACAACTTAGTCAACAAATGGAAAGACTTGCATTAGAGAAATCTAGAAATGCTCAAAATGACTCACATCAAAATCCTTAATAGAGAGTCTAGTATAGCCTTGCATTGACATCTACAATCTAGTCTTAAGTCATCATCTTGCATAGAACCACCCTCATATAAGCAATTTTAGATGCCCGTCACAAGGTCACAAAAAGTGAAAGGAATAATGGACCCGAACAACACACAGTCTGTAAACCCTACTTGGAATATGGACATGTCAACAAGTCAACACTTAGGTACACAGACAATGTCCACCCTAAACGAATTACAACAACATTTGACAAAGGAAGAAATTGATTCTTCTCAGCAAGACCCACATGTCCTCATGATCCTAGATGCACTTATACATAGCGATAGGGACAAGTATCTTTCATTGTTAATACAAAATGGGGCAAAACTACCTGAGGATTTTGATGTCACAAATATTTTACCACCAGGAAAAACTTTAGGTCAAGATAATAGTCAAACACCACCCTTGACACAAATACAAGCAACGACCTCTAGTTTTCCTCAAAACGTACCTATCCAAACAAATGTCAACACAAATGCAAACTTTCAAACAAGTGTGTCATCCTCGGCAATCAATGCTAGTATACCATCACAAAGAATACCAATAATATCAAGTGTCTCAGGACCTATTCAAACACAAACAACAAGTACAACTCAACCAAATATGGGTTCGCATATCACCTATTTCACAGTACCTAGTGGAACGCACAACACACAAAGTTATAATCTGGGTACCTTCCAACAACCTCCTAGTTATGCAACCATGAATCCTTTTGTGGGACATACATAAACACAAGGTATACCTTTGACATAAATAGATATTCTGACACAACAAATACAAAATTTACAACAACAAATGAAGACCATGCAAACTGGTAACAATAAAAAGAGCTACACAATGCAGTTTTTACATCCTTATCCATTTGATCACACATTATACATGCCGCCTTTCTCACAACATTTTGAAACACCCAAATTTGATAAATATCGAGGGAAGGGTGATCCTAGAGATCATATCAGAGAATTTTTACGACATGTGTAGAAGTTTCCTCAGAAGATACTTATTTAATGAGACTATTTCCTAAAAGTCTAGGAGGCCCGGCTTTAGAGTGGTTTTCACATTTACCACCAACCATCACATCATGGGGAGAATTAGTTGAGCAATTTATTGCAAACTTCTCACACAATATTCACACCCCGATTAATTTGATGGACTTATGTGCCGCTAAACAATTTGAGAATAAAACATTTGCATCCTTCATACAATGATGGAGGGCTCTCTATAGGAGGTGCAAGACAGCTATCCCAGAAACAGAGCAAGTGGATATGTTCACAGAAAATTTGATTCCTAAGATTAAATATCCGATACAAATGCAATGTTTAACCACATTCAAACAAATCATGGAAAAGCCTCTAAAATGTGAGAAGGGACGAGTAGAACAAGGTCTTATTGCGTATGGCAATACCAACAACAATGACAAATCTAAGTTTCGGTCGAAAAACAAAAATGTGACCAATGATGGTATTGTAGACACCAGAATGATAAACAGAACTCAACCTGTTTTATCTTTGGGAACGAATCAGTCATCTAATCCACATATAGGGAATAACACAACCTCAAAAAATGTAAATGTTACACAAAACATGAACACAAGATACCCCAGGGTAAATGCTCCAAGAAGAAATTACACACCTCTAGAAGAACCTATTGAGTCAGTGCTCAAAAAGTTAATACAGACAAACATGATCACCTTACCTGAAGTAAGAGTGTATGAACCAGGTCCTTTCAAACCCACATGGTGGAATGATAATGATTTCTGTGTTTATCATCAGACTAAAGGTCACAAAACAGCAAGTTGTTACAAATTGAAAAACTTGGTCCAAGATATGATAGACCAAGGGGACATCACAATTGATACTGATAAAACCTCAGCAAACACAAATCATACGATTTTTAAGGATCCTTTTGTTAAGCATGACAAGGGGAAAGCTACCACATTAGGTACCCAAGACAATACAACTAACTACACAAAGGTCTCATACGACTACATTATTCATGCCATTAGCTCAGGGGATATAGAAAACAATTATTCACAAGAAAAACTTGACCAAGATGACCAATATCAAGACACACACATAGATGATAACCAAATTTTCACGATATCAAAGGCACTAAAGTATGATGATGATAGAAATCTTTGTCTCAGAGACTAGGGGCATTATCAACCATCTCACTCATGTTGGTTTGAAGATGAACTCATAGAACACATTATGGATGTCAAACATACACACAAAGACTATGAAGAGGGATTTAACATAAATCTTGTCAAAACAGCATATGATACAGACAAACCTTGTAAGTCTTATGATATAGTTGCTATGATCACCATAACTCCTAGAGATAGAGATTGTACAGTAGTTACTCGCAAATCAAAGGTAACTTTACAAGGAATACCACAAAATTAACCACTAGCAGTAGGGACTTACAATGTTGTTGAGCAACTTAAGGAAACTCTGGCACATATATCATTATTTGAACTATTTCATATTTCACCCACTCATAGAGCTATACTGGAAAAAGCACTTCAAGATTTGGTAGTGGATAGAGATATAGATGAAAATGCCTTCCAGTCTATGTTGGGAAATCTGACACAAGGCACACGAATTGCATTCACAGAACAAGATATTCATAGTGATAGATTGCTTCATAACGACCCACTACATCTAGAAGAATCAGAAGAGTACTCATAGATGGGGGATCCGGTCTCAACATTTGCACTTTAAAGCTGGTCAAAGCACTAGGATATTTTGAACTTCACATCGATTCTTCCACGAGGATAAATATCAAGGCTTGTGATGATGAAGAACGTCCATCAAAAGGCATTGTAACATTACCTATACAAGTAGGACCTATAACAATAGAGGTCATTTTTCAAGTATTGGACAAAGAGATAGGATATAACATGTTATTGGGCCGCCCATGGATTCACACCATGCAAGCAGTACCATCCATGTTTCATCAGTGTGTCAAATTCCCATACAATGGTATTGAAATCACCATAAAGGGTATTCCAAATCCATTCCAACATTGCAATTACCTAAAAGACAGTGTGGATAATCAGGTACCTATCAATCAAGCCACACCTCTCACTACACAATTGGAAACATTAAAGATCATAGAAAAAAAAAAGGAAATGCTTACAAAATCCTCCTTACAAATAAAAGATATGGGTTGTGGAGAGTACTCTATTGCAAATAATTTAAGTGGGAAATAGTTGTCTCTTTCTCCTAAGTCCTTTGGGAAACCTCACAATATAGTACAAAAACAAGAAAGGAAATGAAATTGTCAGATATACAGACTCATGCTCTTTCATTAAATGGGGTGACTTACAAGAAGAATCCTTGAACGAAGATGTTAACCATTGGATATATAGAGAAGAAGATCATATGACAATACCAAAAATACACACAGATCAGTATGGCAATGGATTCAAACTACTCCAAAGACATGGATATGATGGTACCACAGGCCTTGGGTTACAAAACTAAGGAAGGCTAGAACCTATCGTTACTAATGATAATCCAGGGAATCAATAATTGGGATATAAGCATGTACAACATATCACAGAAGTAAGGCAGCGTACCCTTGATATTCTAAATCGACCAAGAAAACCGTTCGACTACATATCACAAAGGAATTTGTTCACACAGGCACTCCCATCTTCATCTCAAACAAGTAATCAGGTACCTACATCACCTAGTGCAGAATCAGATGGAGAAGACATGAGACAACTCCTGCAAGAGCCTACCACTGAGTTAGAAAATGATGCAGTCGTTGACACAACAATACAGGCTAATGTGGCAACAGATGCAGGTTTACCACCACCACCTAAATCCCACCCATGGTTATTGTTACTACTTCTACCATGAGAAGAAACTTAGGCTCAAACTAACGAAATAGATGAAGAAAGATTGCAAAGGCTTATACCAAGCTTAAGAAGGGTAACTACTATCCAAAGAAGACCAGTAAATCTACAATAGAATCAAAGGTAGGAACAAGAAGAAATAAGTGATGATAGCTCATATGATGAAACATATATTGAAAGTGAGACAAACTCTCATGACTACGAATTCTTATCACTCCATGATTCTAATCCACTAGAAAGTGTAATATCAAGGTATCAAATAAAGCTTATACAGGATGAAGATACACAAAGTCAGTCAAACAATCAAGTCTTCATGTTATCAGAGTCTACTAAAGAAAGGAGTAATGATTCACCCCTAGTGCATTCACACTTGATTGATTGGGGGCAAGAGGGAAAACCAATGCTGGATTGGTTTGAAAATGACGAAGCAATTTCAGAATTTCTAGGAGTCAGAGAGGGATTTCCACAAGGTTATCATAAAGCAGGATTTGTTATAGACCTGAATAGAACGACATACTTTGGAGAAGAAAGTGCTTCTACAATAGAAGATAAGGATCAAACTACCCATAATGGAAAGAGTGACTTGGTTAATCTTCCTATGGAAAGAGAAAGTTCAGCATAACTTACACAGGAAATAGAAGAAGTAAACATAGCAGAAGGGGAGGTTGTACATAACATCCATCTAGCAAAATCACTAAGCAAAGAAGAAAAAGATAGATTCATTCATTTTTTCAAGCAACGACCTATCAATTTTGCTTGGTCATATTCAAACATGCTAGGCTTAGACTCTGAATTAGTGTTGCATCACTTACCTTTGATACCGGGAGTTAAACCTTACAAGAAAAAATTGAGAAAAATGCATCCAAGTATCGCATTACTAGTTAAAATAGAACTACAAAAGTTGTTGGATGTAGGTTTTATTAGACCTATTGACTATATAGAATGGATATCCAACTTGGTACCTGTGACTAAGACCATGGGAGGCATAAGAATTTGCATAAATTTCTGGGATCTAAATAAAGCTTGTCCTAAGGATGACTTCCCGCTACCAAATATCGATATGATAGTTGACCTAACAGCTGCAAATGAGATGCTATCCTTAATGGATGGTTTTTTAGGATACAACCAGATTAAAATTGCACTAGAAGATCAACATATAATGGCCTTTACATGCCCATGGGGAACATACTTCTAGAATGTGATGCCATTTGCTCTCAAAAATGCCGGAGCAACCTACCAAAGAGCCATGACAACATTGTTTCATGACATGATCCACAAAATAATGGAAGATTACGTGGATGACATATTGGATAAATCACAAACAAGAGAAAGTCACCTTGCATTTCTAAAATAGATATTTGATCGGTTGGAACAGTATAATGTCAGATTAAACCCGAAGAAGTGTGTGTTTGGTGTAACAGCAGGTAAACTATTAGGGTTTATAGTGTCAAATAGAGGAATTGAAATAGACCCTCCCAAGGTCAAGGAAATCATTGATATGCAACCTCCATCAACACTTAAACAACTTAGAGGGTTACAAGGAAGACTGCAATCCATAAGGAGATTCATAGCACAGTTGGCAGATAAGTGTCACCCATTATAGCATTTACTCAGGAAAGGAGTTACTTTTAAATGGATAGAACAATTCCAGGAATCTTTCCAAGCTCTAAAAGATTATATTTTGAACACACTAGTGTTAATGTCTCCTACTCCAGGAAAACCTCTATTGTTATACATATCAGCAACAAACTTAGCTCTAGGAGCTCTATTGGCACAGCATGACCAAAATGGAAAAGAAAGAGCCATTTATTATATAAGTAGGACTCTGATTGGCTATGAGCTTAATTATACCTCCATAGAGCGAGCATGCTTAGCAGTAATCTTTGCATCCCAAAAGCTCAGACATTACATGCTGAGTCATAAGGTACAACTCATTGCACGCTTCGACCCACTCAAGTACCTATTGAGAAGAACAACATTGACCGGGCGATTGGCTAAATGGGTTATGATCCTGAGCGAGTTTGATATAGAATACATAGACAGAAAAGCCATCAAAGGACAAATTATAGCAGATCAATTAGCAGAAGCTCCTATACAAGACAGTCACCCATTGCTGGTAAACTTTCCAGATGAATTCATGTTTACATTAACTACCTCTGTAATGTGGAAATTATACTTTGATGGGTCATATACAAGTCACGGATCTGAAGCAGGGATTCTCTTCATTTCTTCTCAAGGGGACGTTATACCTAAGTCAATTAGGATAAATTTCCAATGCACCAACAATATGGCTGAATATGAAGCTCTCCTCATAGGGCTTCGTACAGTTATACCATGGAAAATACAAGAGTTATAGGTCTATGGTGATTCATAGTTGATTGTAAACTAGGTCAATGATGATTACAACACAAAGGATGACAAACTCATGCCTTATAAGAAGTTGGTCGAATATTACAAGGAGCATTTTAGCAAAATTACCTTTGAATAGATCCCAAGGATAGAAAACAAGGTTGTAGATGCTATGGCTACCATAGGATCTCTTCTGAATATGCCTGCTAATGAAACTCAGTTTGAGTTCATCATAGAATAGTTGATGCCACCTACATATGAGACTCCCCTATTAGAATATGTATGTGCAATTGTGTGTCAAAAATCACCTTGGTACAATGAAATATATACATATTTACATACTCAATACATATCACCAGATCTGTCCAAGAATCAAAAGAAGACATTTCTTCGTCAGGCATCTAGGTACACCATTATAGTTGATAATTTGTATAGAAAGGATTTTGATGGAACTCTTCTCTGATGCCTGGATGAGAATGAAGCACACCTTTCTTTAAAAGAAATCCATGATGGAATCTGTGGGGCTCACCAAAGTAGTCCGCCATTGTCAAAGAAATTGTTAAGAATAGGTTATTACTGGCCAACCATGGAAAAGGACGCTTACAAGTATGTACAGAAGTGTAAACAATGCCAAATGCATGGAGACCATATTGATGCACCAGCACAAGATCTTCAACCCATTACATCACCATGGCCATTTTCACAATGGGGATTAGATCTAGTGGGTAAAATCAGCCCTACTTCTTTCAATGGGCATAAGTTCATCTTGACAGCCACTGAGTACTTTATAAAATGGGTTGAGGCAATTCCTCTAAAATACACTACTAGAAAGCAGATATCAAAATTCATGCTCAACTACATTATATGTAGATACGGAGTTCCAATGTGCTTTGTTACAGATAACGGACATCCATTTAAAAACCAGGAAGTGAAAGAGTTGTGTGACAAATTTCATATACAATAGAGATTTTCCACACCATATTATCCACAAAGTAATGGACAAGCAGAGGGTACAAATAAAATAATATTGAAAATTCTTAAGAAAGTAGTCACTAACACAGGACTGGACTGGCATCTCAATCTAAATCCTGCTCTTTGGGCTTACAGAACAGCTACAGGAGAAACACCATATTCCTTGGTCTATGGGATAGAAGTGATACTCCCCATTGAAATAGAAATACCATCTCTAAGAGTCTCCTTACAGAACATAATATCAGAGGAAGATTACAGGGTAGCAAGGTTACAAGAACTTGAAACCCTTGATGAAAAAAGACAAACATCGTTCAACCATCTACAAGGATATCAAAATAGACTAAGATGGAGTTATAATAAACAGGTCTGCCCACAAACTTTTCAAGTAGGAGATCTAGTACTTAAAGAGAATCAAAGGAACCTAGCTGAATGAGAAAGGCCAGGGAAATTCCAACCTAACTGGCTAGGTCCTTTCATTATGAAAAGGGTCATAGGCAATGGAGAATATAATTTGGCTACCATGAAGGGAGATCCACTCTCTGACCCTATGAACAGCATGCACCTTAAGCGATATTATACCTAAGGGTTGTGTAGTTTAGGTTTTTACTTTCTGCATTGCATATCATATCATTTAAAAAACTGCATTACATATAGTTTCTTTTTTAAATTCATCGCATTCTCAAAGTTTTAGCAATTACATATAGAAGCATCAATAATACAAGGCAACTATTCAAGTTAATCATTTGTTTGCATTTAAGAGAAGTAAGGCTCATCTCCTTTCTTAGATATTTGGACATGATGTCTTTGAGGTCCTAAGGTCATTCATTTTAAACATTACCCTGTGATGACATTTTACTCATGGTTGGGTAGTGATTTCACTATTTGAGACTTGTTAACCCACAATCTATCAATTGCTATATCTCAAACACAATAAATCTCTAATTCATTCTAGACACCTAGTTGATCATATGACCAGTGAAAAATCTAAAATTCTACTTCATTGCCATTGTAATTGTCACACCCAAGTAGGTTTCATTACTTACAAGTCAAGGCAAGAAAATAAAAAGAAAAAGAGCTATGCCAAATATCCATCTTAAGGCAAAAAAGAAATGATATAATTGAAATATCATGTATACAAGTCCGATAAAAAGCTTGACTATGGGAGCATGCAAATAACTCCATTAGGGCTATGAACACCTACTGGCAATGGAGCAATATTTGAGAAATTGCAATCTATAACCTCGTCAGAGCTCTCAAGGCTTGTTGGTAGCGAAGCTCTATTCAAGATGCTTTTGAAGTTAGGATAATCCATGTAGCTAGTCATATAGGATGCTAAGGATCTTTAGTGAACACAAGAGTAGGAATCAACTCATCTGCACACACATGGGCAAAAGAAGATCAAAGTTTCAAGAACCAATGGAGAAGTTTTCCGCATCTCCATTTGTAAATCCTAGTCACTAAGTGTGTTGAGATGAATGCTCCAAAGGGCCTTAGGGATCGATTGACCGCTTATCTATGAAATGTTTTGCACCTCAATTTTCAATTGGTGTATTACAAATGCTAAAACAAACACAGTCAACCTTATTCGAATAGGAAATGCATCTTCATCTTGCATATTGCATTCACATAGGTCATATCAAAAATTCATTTGTCTCCACATACATTTTGTAGATCATCATGTCATACAGGTCTGCACACTGGGGGCATAACTGAAAAAATCCAAAAAATCCTATAAAGTCCTGAAAAAAATCCAAAAACAATGAAAAACACAAAATCCAAAAAAAAAGCATTGAAAAAATCGCCCAAAAACATCCATATAACATCCTGAAAAAAAAATCATTCAAAAACATTCATATAACATCTTGAAAAAAAAAAAAAAAATCAATCAACCAAAAACATTCAAATAAGATCCTGAAAAAATTAACCAAAAACATTCAAATATTGATCTACATAATCCAAAAATATCAAAAAAGCTCTTGGAAAAGAACTAAAAATCGAAAATCAATCAATCAAAAACTTGCAATAAAATGTCTTGTGAGAAACAAATACCCTAGCAGATATCCAGCAAACACTTCGCACGAAGTTAAAAAAGGATACGACTATCCAGTCAAACATCTACAATCAACTAATCAAATTGTCTTATCAATCGTATCATATCCATATCAACGTGGTCATTATCTTGTCTTAAACAGAAGAGGATACACTCGAAATCAAACAGGTCAGTCTTAAATGGGGTCCGCAACTTTCTGAGATCAGACATTATGAACCATCACATCAAGCAACTGAGATCGAAGGCACAAGGTCAATATAGCTGCTGAATTTTTTCCGGGTCAGTCTTTATCTTTTTATCATTTGGCGACAGATATTGTTCTTATGCTACTCAAGGATGTCCACAAGTGACTAGAGGAGCTATGATGGGCATTATATTTTTCTTTATTTGTTGTTTGTGGTGTGAACCGATGAAATTATAGGGAAATTTCTCTAGTGGGTGTCTATGATAAGAGCCTTCACATCAAGGTGAAATCACCACACATACCTCGACCCCTAGTGTAATTCCCAGAATGGAGGGTTCACTCCTTGTCTTCTATGTGTTTGTTTCTATAATGAGATATCTTTGCATCTTGGTTCCTTATACCCTAATGTGCTAAGCTTCATTGCTCAATAATAAGGCTCAGTGATGAATATATATTGATGCAATAAAATATGTGACACAGGTTCGTGATTCATTCAATTTCATTCTCATCTCATTTGTTTCTTGATAGTTCATTAATTTCTCATCTCCTTTCTAAATCATATTCTTTCTAACATTCCTTCTACCATCAATTTTTTCTTTCTATCATCTAACTAACATTTCTTCAAGGTGTATTTGCGTTAAAATTGGTTCAACCATTATCATACAACAAACATTCGTTATAGATTTCATTAAGCATTCATTTGCATTCATTATAGATTCCATAAGCATTCATTATAGATTCCATTAAGAATTCATTTGCATTCATTATAGATTTCATTAAGAATTCATTATAGATTCCATTAAGCATTCATTTGCATTCATTATAGATTTCATTGCATTCATTTTAAAATCCATTACCATCATTAATACATACATATACTACCATTGCATAGAATCAAATATATATGCATCATAAAACTCATAGCATCATATAAGCATACATGGGAAGCAAAGCATAAATGGATCACTATCAAAACTTGTATATCATATATATACAACTCAAAAATGATAATGTGTGTGAATACAATAAAATAAGCCCAAAGGCTTAGATAACATGATCAACCAACACTGCCTATGTCAACAGGTGGATCTTGTTCACTAGATCCTGCCTCAGGATGTCAAGGTGGTCCCATAGCGCCACCACTGCTACTCCATCGTGAAGTAGATCTACTCAATCTCCTCCCCATAAACGCACTAAATCTAGGCTCTCTTTGACCCTCAGGGATGGCTCACTCATATGCCTATCTATAATAAATAGCCTCCTGCGTAGCAGTGAAATACCTATCTGCTTGGTCATGCACATCGGTACCTGCTCTATAAAAATGATCATAGGCATCCATGGTAATCTGACATCTCCGCACTGCCTCATCTCTCTCCCATTGGAGACGGTCTCTCTCAGCCTCAAGGGCACCATAATCTGCATGATAAGTATCTCGCTCGATATCTCATCTAGCGACCTCATCCTCTAAACTCTGGACCTGCACTCTAAGAGTCTGCAGCTCATCCTCCTCACCAACCTTTCCTCTCCCACCCTCTGCACCAGGCACATCCTCTAGCTCTAGCATATGCTCATCATCACCTCCATCCTCACTACTCGATGACTCAGAAGAATCATCGCTATCCTCACTACTAATAGACTCCGTGTTTCCACCAATGTCTACATCCTCATCTCCCTCATCTCCCTCACCTCCTCCCTCATCATCCTCACCTCCTCTCTCAGCTCCACCCTCTCCTCCTCCTCTGGCTCTCTCCCCTACATCTATCCTCAACCACTGTCTAGGATGGCAAATCTATTGTGCTATAATCAAATCAACAGGATCCGTCAAAGGCACTGGCCTATGCCTAGCAAACCATGTATCATACTCCACCATCATCCCTAGATCCGTTGCACCTCTACCTCAACCCCAGAGTAATGGCTGCAGAGAATCAAACTCAGCAGAAGCAACATGTGGAAGTATGCAAACACCCCAATCAAATACCTCCTGCAATACATGAGCAAATTAATAAGTAACCACAGGTGTCACCTGTACCTCACCAAACTGTCTCAGAACCTGCCCTGGAAGATACATCTCGATAATACACTGGCTCTCAAAGGTCCTACAAATAAGATATCTCTACTGTCGATAGAAAGGCAAGTGTACTGCATCATCAGGCCAACCAGGGCAATCCAAGTATGGTCTCCAAATAAAATGCTACAATATGTCAAACTGATATCTCCAGTACAAGGTGTTCCCCGAACCCCTGTGTCTAATACCTGTTGTATACCTATAAGCATAAGGCTCACCAGGCTACAAATCAACATGAATAACATGCCTCAAAATAGAAATGTGCTCTCATGCCCATTTCTAGAGTAGAGTCACACCACAACTAATATAACGGTATCCAAGATGCACAATACCATGCAATTGATAGTACAACATGGCTAGAAGACAAGGACCCCATGCATACAGTTGACGATGAACGATCATATCATGGAGCACTTTGCCCCATCCAACTGGAAACCCATGACCTCATCTGGCAGGTATCAATAAACCACCGACAACACCGCATAAAATAATAGTCATGTCATCATAGTCTAATCGGGCCCAAGGGATGTCATAACAACCACTGATCTGCAAGTCCTGTATCTCACACTCGAAAAGTGCACATAGTCCAGCAATGCCATCATCATGGTCATATACAACTCTCTCACCATGAATAGGAATACGTAGTATACACCATACATCCTCTAAGGTAATGGATGTCTCACCAGTCGGAAGATGAAAAGAACAAGTCTCAGAATGCCACCGCTCTATCATTGCTGTAATCATGGCCCTGTTGGCCATAACCTCTGGCAAGTGTAAAACATGATATAGACCAAGTTGTCGGATATGCTCAATCTCCTCATCAAGTAAGTCGGCTCGAAGATCAAGTCCGCTGGGTCTACTCTGGCGGTAATATAACACTCCAATGTTCTCCTGCAATGAGAAAATGTTGAAAATATCAGATATCGGATCCCGAAAAACAAAAATATTTCAAAACGCATGACAAAAAATTACATTTACAACAAATGCATGATAGTTATGACTAATGCGGTACAATTATGGCTCTTGTGTAATGTTTAAAGCTAATGTGTAATGATATGAGCTCTTGTGTAACAATAAACACTTATGCGTAATGATATACACGAATGCGGCATGTTTAATACTAATGCGTAACACTTAGGATGCATGTGTAACAGTTAACGCATTTGCGGTACAGTTAACACTAATGCGTAAACATCGACAAGCGATTGCGTGACACAGTGCAAAAATTGATCATGGAAATTGTTTTAAAAAATAGGCATAAAATCAGGAAAATTTTGAAAAAATACCATGCCGCCAGTCCTAGGAGGTCTCTGATATGAACGTACTCAGTCAAACATGTGCAATGGAGCTCTATAACCAGCCATGATGATCAAATACTTAGAAAAAAGCACACAAATTGCAAAGAAAACCAAGGAATTACCAAATTGCAAATGAGCATATGAAAACCTAAAAATCTCTATTTATAGCTCAAAATTAGGGTTTTTTGACACCTCGACGCTCATGGTCCCCGCCAGCTTCAAACACCTTGTAGCCTACTCAAACGATCTTGAAATCACACGAAATTTTACACGCTTGCTCATTAAACTGATATCGAAAACATGGTCTCAATTTTGGAATTTTCCAACCACCTTTTCCCAAGGGGCATATTTACACTATACACCAATACCAAGGCATACTGGGGCAGAATTTTTCATTTTCTTTGAAACAATGTTGTTCCGACTTTGTCTCAAAGAGGGGCAAATGTAGACACCTAAAAATGTCTCATTGATCATGTACTAATTATTTCTCTAATTGATTAAATAATTCTTTAATTATTTAATTAAGTTAACTAATTATTCATCTAAATTCATTTTATTTAATTTCTTCTAATTTCATATTTCCTCATAATCTTACTAATTATTCTATTTCTTATTCTATCATCATTCAATCATTTTAACCATTTTCTAAAATATTAATTAAATATTTATTATTTAATTAATTCTAGTTAATTCCCCAATTTAAATAATCTTCATTATTTAAATAAATTAATTCTCAATTTCTATCTCTAATTATCTAATCATTCAACCCTCTTCTAAATATTAATTAAATATTAATTATTTAATTAATTATGATTTAATCCTTTAAATTAAATAATCTTTATTATTTAATTAAATTCAATTCCTAAATAATTAAATAGTTTCTTTAAATTATTTAATTAACTAATTAATTCTCCATTTCCAAATCCCCAAATTCTAATTTCATTTAATTTCACATTCTTCTAATTTCTTCCAAATTCAAATACATGTGCATGATTTCAAAAACCAAATTGAAAATCAAAGTCAAGTTTTAAATATATTCAAATACTAAATTCAATTAATAAATTCAATTATTTGAGTAAATATCATGCAAAGATTAAATTGATAATCTAAATCTAAATGCAAGCACATGCTAGATTAATTAATTAAATCATTTATCTCTTCAACTTCTATTTCCATCTTCTAGTTAGCTTTTTCTAAATTAAGCTTTTTGTGTCATCTTCTTTATTTCCACCAATCATTCTTTTTCTTCCTTCAATCAACCTTTTCTCAATCAGTTGACTCAATTAATCTATTCAATCTATTGAGTTTCACTCCTACAATCAATAGTTCAACTATCAATTTTCATGTGAGATCACTTGAGTTCCACCTCTTGATCAGTTTGTTCCACCTTTCAATCAATCTTCTCCAATTTTCTATAAATTGAGCATCCAATCTCCATTTTCAATAATCACGAACTTTGAATCTTTGTGTCACTTGCAGGTTACCAGCGCAATATCTGAGAGCCATCATACCACAGAGAAGAGAATAGCAATGGAAGCAATATGCAATCTTAGAATAGGGAGTCTCATTGAATTATTATAATTCTTATTTCTTGATATTGCATTATTTCATTGTCTTGTTTGTTAGATTATTTGATTAGATAGGGATTCGTGATTTCTCTTGATTTCTAATTGATTATTGTTTTGATTAAGATGAATTTTGCATGCATACAATTTCTTTTCTTGCACTTACAGGGCCATCGAAGCCATCAACATCTAGGTCATCACATGTGGTCCAAGGAGAAGAAGCATTTCAACCTGATACAAGTGTTGGTATCCCTAGCATGTCATTAGTCCTATATGATGATGCTGATGAGCCTGGAGCTACAAGATCAACTAAACCAATTCAGTCTCAACTTTTAGAAAAGATTGTTGAATTAGAAAATTAAGTTGAAAGAATCAGAAGATCAATCAGCGGGACATCAAAAGGATATAGTTAGCTCAATGCTAACTCATTTTAATGAGAAAGTTGATAGTAGGCTAAATAGTGTTCATGCCTTATATCCTTTGTTATTTAATGTTGTTCAAAAATTTGATGATGATAAAGAAGTGGCAATTCCTTTGTTTACAAAGTGGCTGCAAAGAGGAAATGAGCTCATAATAATGTTCATGGCCTCTAAGTATCATGTTGAGAGACCACATGCACTCCAACCAGCATACTTGTTGGTAAAATCAATGCAGAAAGCCCAAATTTAGCCAGAAAATATAGAAAGAAAGGTAAGGGAACTGGTGAAAAGGTTCAGTGAGTTGGATCAAACTCTTTTTCCAGATATTGAAGATAAAGAAGAGGCAGTCAAACCTCTACAATCTTGGAAGGAGGAGGTAGAAACAGTCATCGGTACCTGGGTAGAAATGATATGTGAAGGGCTAAACATGGACACGCTAGAGGATAGCATGGATAAAATAATTGCCACAGTATCATTTTTTGAAACTTTTGAAAAAGAGGAAAACAAATTAACCATTAAATACATTCCATATAGGGAAAAAGATGATGAAGTCATGAGTTTTGATTGGTCATTTGATGAAAAATACAATACGTAGAGTAGTATGTATTTGAATGATGAATAAAAGTTGCAAACAACTTGATATAACTGTTTTTGTCTTCTAGTGCCAGATATTTTTGAACCAGTATAACAGAAATGGTAGTAAAATTCATCATGAGTTTTAGAGAAGCAGTTGTAGACTTTGATTTTGCATGAGCGAAATCAAGAATGAAATATTTGTGTAATAGAATGCAGTTGTATGTAATCATTTTGAGATGATAGGTGTCTCCTCTGGACTAAAGCTTGTTTTCTCCCTTGTTCTTTATAAAAGAGAACTTAGGGCTATGAGACAGGGTTAGGATTTTTGGTCCCTTGAGTGTTCCAAATTTTTGTTTCCAATAGCAAAGTTTACGTAAAACAAAAAGTTGTAAAAAGGTCATTTGTAGAGCAAAATAGAAAGAATCTTATTTCTGTAATTTTGTAGATTCTTGAAGGAGTTTTGTACGAATTGTATTCTAATAGAGACAGCTGAATCATTCAATATAAATATAATTCAAACCCATTTCTCTCCAGTGTATTGTTCTATCATGTTTTGAATGCATATCATTAAGGATTTTTTTCATTCATTGCATTGTTGTGGTGTATGTAGTTTTTGTTCATGCTTTAGTCTAAAGGGCCAATTAAATGCTTGACTAGAATTGCAGAGTGGCAGGGATATTTGCAGGGATTTTAATAAGTAGTTTTGGGTTGGGGTTGCAAATATGATGTATTGCAAGGCAATATTATCTTAGGTTTATATGTTGTTAGATAAATTATGTTGGAATGCATGTTATGCAATATGAATTCATGTACCCAATGGAGTAAGGCACTGATCATAGCTAAGAAAATGTCTTGATGTTGATTTTATGTTCGGAATCGACATTTATTTACTATAATTTTCCAAATATCAGAATATTTTCATTTGCACATATGTTGTCATGTGTTTTTAATCATCTCATGCTCCAACCTAGTTGAGGATCACTGAGGAATTTTTCATTCCTGAGCATTCTCCCTTTCTATTGAGCCTTTATATGAGATTATCTTCTTTGTTTCATGTATAATTTGTAAGTGTGGAATAGAAATCACAAATTGGCATAGGGATCACCCTCTCAGGTTTTGTAGAGCCCAAAGTGTAGAAGGATCTTGTATCCTTGTTGAAGTTGGTCCAAGCCTGAAGGATATTGATAGTTGGAAGTGTCTTTCCATAGGTATCTCAGAGGAATTAGCTTGTCCTCTTCTCTGTGGCAGTGTAAACTCGTTTTATTTTGGGAACCAACAGCTCCTTCAGGTATTGATCTAATCTTGAATACCATACTCTAGGAGTTTGCTTTAAACCATATAGGACCTTCTTCAACCGGCACACAAAGGTTTCATCATCATTTAGCATAAACCCTTCTGGTTGTTCCATGTACACTTCTTCCAAATTTCCATTTAGGAAGACAAATTTTACATCCATCTGATATACTTTATAACCCTTGCAGGAAGAAAAGGCTAGAAACATTCTGATTGCTTCTAATCTAGCTACCAGTACAAATGTTTCTTCAAAGTCAATTCCCTCTACTTGAGAGCATCCTTTGCACACAAATCTAGCTTTATGCCTAACAATTTTACCTTCTTCATTCATCTTATATTGATAGACCCATTTAGTTCCAATGATGTTCTTGTCTTCCGGTCTAGGGACTAATTCCCATGCCTTGTTCTTCTCAATCTATTGCAGTTCTTCTTTCATTGCATCCATCCATTCCTATCTTTTGTTGGCCTCATTAAATGTTTTAGTTTCTACTTCAGTCATGAGGCAGAAGTTGACGTGTTCATCATTCCAGGAAAGTCTTCTTCTAGTCTGCACACCAGCACTCTTATTTCCTAGAATTTTCTCTTCTCGGTGATTCAACTGCACATACCGGTTGGGAGCCTTTTTGGATTCTTCTTCAGGTTCATTGTTTGACTGAGCTTCCTCACCTTCATCACCAGAATCATCATACTGATTCACTTGTTATTGACTTCCTTTGTGCCTATCCTCATCAACTCTTACATGCACACTCTCAATAACTCTTCTTAGTCTTTTGTTGTAGCATTTGTAGGCCTTGTTGTTAGATGAGTATGTTGGTATTTTGGTATGGTTTTGTCATTGATGTCAACACCTACTAAAACACTAGCACTTTGGAGATCCAGCAGCATTCACTGGCAAGCACTTAACTATTGCACAATTACTGGTATATGGTACACCGACAAGATATAATGATCACCGGTACTTGGAATGGCATGGAAAACACTTGGTAATGTCGAAGACATCATTTGGACATCTTGTCCTGGAGTTTTGTTTCTTGGTATATTCATAATTGCATATTTGTTGTTACCAGGAAATAGGTCTAGGGTTACACTAGCAGGTTTATCTTTTCCAGATCAACATGGCACGCTATGGAGATGATTAATTATTGTTGTAAATGCATTAAGCTGACATGTTCAATTGATTATTGCATCGGATATTATATTGTTTGTAAAATGTTTTTATTGTAATATCTTGTAGAGCTGACCTACTAAAATTGGTCTTAGGTTATGGTATAAATGTAAGATCTTATTTGTAAGATCAAATGTGGAATGCAAAAAAGGATTGTGTGAAGGTATATGCGAGATTAAGCAGAGCTATACATGAAGACAACATTTGAAGGTGAATCTAGGTTTTTGTGAAAGCATATCAGCATTACACTGGTACTGAATCCAACATATGAAGATGCTATTTTGTGCAGTACATTCTTATTGGATTTAACCATCCAACTGTAGTCAGTGTGACTCCCATTTTGTGATTGAGCAGTGAGCTCTAGGCTGTTGGCCTTTCTGCATGTGCAGACCCCATTTATGTACACTTACTATCTGTAGTAGTATCATTTGATTGTGGGTAAGGTTTCCCACCGTGGTTTTTCCCCTTACAGGGTTTCCACGTACAAATATTGGTGTTATGTGTTGTGGATGACTTTGTGTTTGTGTTTCATGCACTAATCCTTACTGGTATAGCAATTAACTGTTATAACTATCTATCGGCATACTTAATTGGTTTACCAGTATTAAGCATTAAGTTGGTTAAATTGTTTTTGGTTTGAATTTATTTGACAACTGATTCACCCCCCCCCCCCTCTCAGTTGTCTCTGGGACCTAACAATTGGTATCAGAGCATAGTCCTCTTTTACAAAAGTTTAACAGGTTGAGGAGATCCAATGTCTACTAATTATTTCAGGAAGGACAGTCCTAAACTTGATGGAACCAACTATGGCATATGGAAGATCAGAATGGAGACACATCTAAATTGCATTGAAAAATACATCTGGGAAGTTACAAAGAATGGCTATATTGTTGTTGTACCAGGTCAGCCTAGTCCAACTAACTTAACAAAAGATGAGGAAAATGATTGCAAAGCAAGAGAAGCACTTTTGAGAGTATTATCATATCAACAAATCATGGGACTATCAGATAGGTCTACTACTAAAGCTATTTGGGATCATTTGGAAACACTGAATGAAGGAGATTCCATAGTCAAAATTGCAAAACTTGAAAGCTTCCGAGTCAGGTATGAGCATCTGAAAAATGGAAGAAGATGAAAGGATTTATGCTTTTATGGAAAGAGTAAATGAAATTGTTTTGGATATTAAATGTTGTGGAGGAACCTTGAGTGAGGATGAAATTGTTTCAAAATTTTTAAGAGGATTTCCACTGGCATACAAAATGAAAGTCACTGCTATAAATGAGCTAAGAACAATGCCTAATACATCATTTACTAGGCATGCATTGATTGGGAAACTTTTAGCTTTTGAGATTGAAGAATTTGGTCTTGTTGCTACTATAAAGACAGATTTGGCCTTTAAAGCATCAACATCATCTACTTCATCATTTGACAAATATGATTGGAAAGCTTTTTATGCAAGAGAACTTGAAGAAAGTAGGAAAGAAAATGAAGAACTTGAAGAACTTGAAGCACTATTTGCAAGGAAAATGCCTAAAGGTCTAGTTGGAAGTAAGTATGAAGGTAAAGCACCCTTTAAATGTTTTAACTATAATAAGATTGGTCATATGGCTTCAAGATGCCTTGATAGACATGCTAGACTAAGAGAAGAAGCTAGAAGAACATACAAGCCTAACCCTGAATATCAAATATTCAAATTTAAGAAGAATAAAGACAAATCTTGTTACATTGTTGATGAAGGTGTGACTGATGATTCTGATGAGGATCCGGCAGACAATGGATGGGTTTTTGTTGCTATAACAGAAGATCAACCGGCACCTACTGCTCAACCCGTAGTACAGGCTCTGGCAGCTAAAGTTGAAGTAAAGGATGAATGGATCATTGATTCAGGATGCTCACATCATATGACAGGAGACAAAGGTAAATTCTTGAACTTTCAAGAATACAATGGAGGCTTAGTGAGATTTGGAGATGACAAAGCTTGTTCAATCAAAGGTAAGGGAACAATATCTCTTGATGGTAAGCATAACACTAAAAAATGTCTACTACGATGAAGGATTAAAGCATAATCTTTTTAGTGTTGGTCAATTAGTTGAGAAAGGATTTCAGTTACAATTCAAAAATGGAAAATGCAAAATCATGAATAGAACTGGTTTGGAAATTGCAACTGGTAATCAGACTAGAGGTAATATCTTTCATTTGAATAACAATGAAAAGGCATGCTTAATTGCACATATAGATGAAAGTTGGTTATGGCATAAGAGACTCTGTCATGTAAACTTTGATTGCATGGTAAAGATCAGTACAACTAAGGCTATTAGAGATTTACCTAAAATTGTCAAACCTCAGAATACAGTATGTAAGGAATGTCAATTTGGAAAACAAGTTAGAGCTAGTTTCAAAAGTATTATAGAAAAATCAAATAATGCTCTTGATTTGATTCACATTGATTTATGTGGTCTAGCTAGAACTAAAAGATTACGAGGTGATAGATATTTCATGCTAATCATTGATGACTATTCTAGAATGTGTTGGGTTACTTTTCTCAGAGAAAAATCAAAAGCACTTGGAAAGTTCAAACTGTTCAAAGCAATGGTAGAAAATGAAACCGGTAAGAAAATCAAATGTTCAAGATCGGATCAAGTAGGTGAATTTACATCTAAGGAATTTAATACATTCTATGAAGTGAATGGAATCAGAAGATAGCTATCAGCACCTCGGACACCACAACAGAATGGAGTTGTTGAAAGGAAAAACATAACTATCTTGGATGCAGGAAGAAGTATGTTATTAGAAGAAAACCTACCACATGTATATTGGAGAGAAGCAGTCAGCATAGCGGTCTATACATTCAACAAAGTTCACATCAAAGGTGAAACCGGTAATACCCCTCATGAACTATGGTTTGGTAATACTCCTACTCTTAAGTATTTCAGAATTTTTGGAAGTAAATGTTATATTAGAAGAGATGAGTATAATGGCAAATTTGATCCTAGAAGTGATGAAGGAATATTTCTTGGTTATTCATCTAAGAGAAAACCATATAGATGTTTTAACAAGAGATTGCAGAAAATTGTTGAGAGTACAAATGTAAAGATTGATGAACAATTCAGAGGAACTTCAAGGTATATAGACTCTGAACTGGCAACAGAAATTTTGACAAATGAACCTACTCTAAATCCACCGATACAAAATGAAGATCCACTTACCCCGATACCATCTGAGGATTCCACAGTAATTGAAGAATAGCAGCAAACTAAGACACCCCGGTATGTAAGACTGAATCACTCTAAAGATCAGATAATTGGAAACAAGTTTAAAGGAGTTATGACAAGAGGAAGATTGGCAAATGAAGAGGTATGTCTTATTTCTCAAATTGAACCATCATCTGTTAATGAGGCATGTGAAGATAAATTTTGGATTAAAGCTATGGAAGAAGAATTAGAACAAATTGAGAAAAACAACACTTGGACATTAGTTCCCCGGCCTAAAGATAAAAATGTAATTGGAACCAAATGGGTATTTAGAAACAAACTTAATGAAGATGGTAAGGTTGTCAGAAATAAAGAAAGACTAGTGTGTAAGGGATATTCTCAAAAAGAAGGACTTGATTACAATGAAACCTTTGCACTGGTAGCTAGAATTGAGGCAATCTGATTATTTTTGGCTTTTGCAGCACACAAGAACTACAAAGTTTATCAAATGGATATTAAATGTGCATTTTTGAATGGAGATCTTGAAGAGGAAGTATACATTGAACAACCTGATGGATTTTCTTTGATAGATGACAATGATATGGTATGCAGGTTAAGAAAAGCTCTGTATGGACTAAAACAAGCTCCAAGAGCTTGGTATGTGAGATTGGATAAGTATCTTTTAAAGATTGGTTTTACTAAAGGAAATACAGGCAGTAACTTATATTATAAAGTAACTAATGATGACATCTTGATTATAGAAGTATTTGTTGATGATATAATCTTTGGAGGAGAAGATGGATTATCTAAGGAATTTTCTATTAAAATGCAGCAAGAATTTGAAATGTCTATGATTGGAGAAATAAAATTCTTTTTAGGATTGCAGATTTCACAAACTGATAAAGGTATATTCTTGAGTTAATCCAAATACTTAAAAGAGTTACTAAAGAAATTTGGTATAGAGAACTCTAAACTAGTAAGCACACCTATGACAACAAATGACAAATTATCACAAAGGGATGAATCTACACCTGTTAATCCAACTAGATAAAAATCTATGATAGGAGGTTTATTGTATTTGACACAAACCAAACCTGATATTATGAATTCAGTATGTATTGTTTCTAGATTTCAAAGTAATCCTAGAGAAAATAATGAATCAACAGTAAAAAGGATTTTTCGGTACTTACAAGGCACTATAAATCTTGGATTATGGTATCCTAGAGATGAAAACTTTGAATTATGTGCATACACAGATGCAAATTGGGCAGGAGATGTGGATGATAGAAAAAGCACCACCGGTAGAACATTCTTTCTTGGAAACAAACTAGTTTCTTGGTTGAGTAAGAAACAGAGTTGTACATCTTTATCAACAGTAGAATCAGAATATGTTGCAGCAGCAACTAACTATACACAGGTACTATGGCTTAAGCAAATGTTGAAAGACATAAAGATAAAATGCAAGGAATCTATTACTATATATTTTGATAACACTGCAGCAATTGATATATCTAAGAATCCGGTATTACATTCTAAAACCAAATATGTTTCTATCAAACTAAATTTTCTACGGGAAAATATTGAAGCTAAGGAGATAAAACTAGTTTATGTGAATACTAAAGAGCAGATTGCAGATATTTTCACTAAACCTTTGCCTAAGGAGACTTTTGAATATCTCAGAGATCGGCTTGGAGTCATACCACCACCAGTAGAGACTTAGACAGTTGATGATTGTTATCAACCGACAGAATTAACAGAGAAATCTTTTATTTCGGTCTTTGATGAGGAAGCTACTTCTCAAGGGGAGTAGTTGGTATATTGAATTGATTGGTATTTTGTATATGACTTTGGCATTTGATGTCAAAGGGGGAGAGATATCTATGGAAAAACACATTATCTTTTGGAGAGATTGGTATGGAAAAACTTTAGAAAACACATGTTGCTCCCAGGGGGGGAGATTATTACTTTCTGGTTATAATCTTTTTTGGAGATTTTTGGTTTTTGATACTTGGCATTTCTGTTTTGGCACTTTGATGGTTTTTCCATCTTATGTTGCCATCAATGCCAAAGGGGGAGATTGATGGTATTTTGGTATGGTTTTGTCATTGATGTCAACACCTACTAAAACACTAGTACTTTGGAGATCCAGTAGCATTCACCGGCAAGCAAGTAACTATTGCACAGTTACTGGTATATGGTACACTGGCAAGACATAATGATCACCGACACTTGGAATGGCATGGAAAACACTTGGTAATGTTGAATATGTCATCTGGACATCTTGTCCTGGAGTTTTGTTCATTGGTATATTCATAATTGCATATTTGTTGTTACCGGCAAATAGGTCTAGGGTTACACTGGCAGGTTTATCTTTTTCAGATCAACATGGCATGCTATGGAGATGATTAATTATTGTTGTAAATGCATTAAGCCGACATGTTCAATCAATTATTGCATCGAATATTATATTGTTTGTAAAATTTTTCTATTGTAATATCTTGTAGAGCCGATCTACTAAAATTGGTCTTAGGTTATGGTATAAATGTAAGATCTTATTTGTAAGATCAAATGTGGAATGCGAAAAAGGATTGTGTGAAGGTATATGCGAGATTAAGTAGAGCTATACATGAAGACATCATTTGAAGGTGAAGCTAGGTTTTTGTGAAAGCATATTAGCATTACACCAATACTGAATCCAGCAGATGAAGATGCTATTTTGCGCAGTACATTCTTATTGGATTTAACCATCCAACTGTAGTCAGTGTGACTCCCATTTTGTGATTGAGCGGTGAGCTCTAGGTTGTTGGCCTTTCTACATGTGCAGACCCCATTTATGTACACTTACTATCTGCAGTAGTATCATCTTATTGTGGGTAAGGTTTCCCACCATGGTTTTTCCCCTTACAGGGTTTCCACGTACAAATATTGGTGTTATGTGTTGTGGATGACTTTGTGTTTATGTTTCATGCACTAATCCTTACCAGTATAGAAATTAACTATTATAACTGTCTACCAACATACTTAACTGGTTTACCGGTATTAAGCATTAAGTTGGTTAAATTGTTTTTGGTTTGAATTTATTTGACAACTGATTCACCACCCCCCACCCCCTCTCAGTTGTCTCCGGGACCTAACAGAGTAACCAAGGAAGATTCCTTCATCACTCCTAGAGTCAAAACTACCTACACCATCCATATCTCTGTTGATAAAACACTTACTTCCAAATACCTTAAATTATTTGACTAAAGGTTTCTAGTCATACCACAACTCATAAGGTGTCATTCTATTTTTTTTCATAATTGAACCCAGTTCAAAGTATATGCCACAGTATGAACAACTTCCTTCCAATATGTGTCTGGCAGACTAGCCTCATTTAACATGGTTCTGACCATCTCCTTGACTATCATGTTCTTCCTTTCTACCACACCATTTTATTATGGTGTCCAAGGGGTTGAGTATTGCCTTCTAATTCTATTGTTTTCACAATAATCTTCAAACTCATTTGATGTGAACTCTCCACCCCAACCTGATCTCATACATTTTAGCTTGCACCCATTTTCCTTCTCCAACATCTTCCTAAAGATCTTGAGTCTATCAAATGCTTGTGATTTATCTTGCAGGAAAGTGACCCATGTCACTCTTAAATAATTATCAATAAAGAGCATAAAATATCTTTCACCAGTGAAATCTCTTATCCTAGTTGGACCACACAGATCTGTATGTACAAGCTCAAGTGGTTTTGAGGTGTTGTTCTCTTTTGTCCTCAAGCTCACCTTAGTCTTCTTCCCTTTCACAAATTCATCACAAAATGTGCTTACCGGTTTGATGATGGGGAATATTTCTTACACACCCCTTTTTGCTTACTGCAACTAAGTTATCAAAGTTTATGGCCTAATCTTCGGTGCCACAGCCAACTTTCATCAGCATGTCCCATCATGCATTGGGACTCATAACATTTCTTTAGATTGTAAACATCCCCATTTGTTCTCTTTCCTTCTGCCACAACATGACCGGTATTCTCTTTCTTTATCTAGCAGTTGGTAGAGTCAACAGTGAATTTATAACCTTTGTCACACATCTGACTCACACTCAGAAGATTGTACTTTAGGCCTTCCACATAATATACATCATGTGCCTTCAATTTTCCATCAATATTTAGAGTACCTTTTCCCTTTATTTTGATGGATGAGTTGTCTTTGAATCTTACTAAACCACCATTCCAGTCTTCAAGTTTGATAAATTTATTTTTATCACCGGTCATGTGGTTGGAATAGCCACTATCTGTAACCCATAGATTTTTCCTTTCAGCATGTAAGGCAGTCTGCACTATCAGACTTGATTTTGCCTTGTCTTTTTCTTTCTCAACCCATACCAGTTTGATTTCCTTCTTCTTGTTAGTTGCTATTTTGTGCTCTAGTTCAGCTACTGGTTCTTGATCAAGGTATGTCTTCTTCTGTTTGATCTTCTTGTTTTTACAAAACTTTGCTATATGTCCAAACTCTTGAAAGTTATAGCATTTCTCATTTTCATTTAAAGATGAATCTTTGAAATTATTATAGGACACCAGTTTATTCTTCCTACATTCAAACCTCCTATGACCATATCCATTGCACTGATAACAGACAACATTCATATCCCAGAGTATATTAAAAGTATTTCTACTTTCATAACTCATAAAGGGCTTATTGGTTAATCTACAGTCATTTATTCTATGCCCAAATTTGTTACACCGATAACAATAACCATGAAAGTTTGGAACGTACTAGTTAGGTTGCCTTGGTCCTACATATGACTACCTCACCAAAGCTCTTCCTTTCATGTTGCTGAATCTAGAGAATCCTTCATGGTCAACTCTTGCATTTCTGCTTGGATCTGCATGTTGGTACATTGAGTGTGGCCTTCGGTTCATTGATTATATATATTGGTTTGTGTTGTGATTTCTAACAACATCTACATATGTCTTCTTCTCAGTATCCTTTCTTACTATGAACGTCTTCTTCTCTTTATCTTCATTGGAATAAGTGAATTGTATCTCCTTACCAGATGTGTCTTTGTTGTTTGAACTTTGACCTTCTTCAAATCCTAAGCCACCGGTATCTTTGGTTTTCTTCTGTTTGCTCAACATCTTGCCTAAGGCTTCGGTGTTGCCTTCATATTTTCATCTCACTTTTATTTCTTCCTTACTTTCTTCAAGCTCCTTTTTGAGCTTCACTATTTTTGCTTCCAGATCTTGATGCTCCATTTCCTCCTTCATCAGATCAGATGATGTAACTTCACATATCCTCTTGGCTTCTTCCAACTGCAATTTCAAGTCAGATATAACTTGATTGGACTCATCCAAGGATTTCTTCAAGAGACCTTGTTCATCTACTGTAGCAAGCTTGAGCTTCTTGAGTTCTCTTCTTGTTTTACTCAGCTCTTTAAGAGCACTTATAAGCTCACCTTCTAGATCTACTTCAGCCTCAATTTCTTGTTCTTCCTCATCTTCAGCAACCGATTCATCAAGTATCATAAAGAGATTAACTTCTCTTTCATTCTCTTGGTAGTCATCTTCTGATGCACTTTCTTCATCTTTGGCATCATCTTCAATAGTATATAGGTTGTTCTACTTTCGATAGCCTCTTCTTCCTTGCCGATAGACATTTATTTCTTTATTTTTACCAACAGATCTGCTATAGCCTCTTGACTCGTCTCCATCAATTTCAATATAAGGACATTTTGTAGCAAAGTGTCAAACTTTTCCATAATTGAAACATTTGAGTGGTAGCTTTCCTTTAAATGTATCGGATCCTCTTTTGATATTTTTGACAAATTTTTCTACCTTTGCATTAGAGTCTTCACTAGATCCTTTATGAGCAACCACTTATTTTCTCTTCTTGGTGGAATTGAACGTAGTCTCTTTCCTTGAGGATGTATCACTGGTTGTTTTCATTTCATAGGTTGTGAGTGAGCCAAATAGCTCATCCATTGTGAAGGTCTTCAAATCCTTGGCTCCTTCTATGGTAGACACATTAGTATCATACTTAGGTGTGAGAGATCTAAGTACCTTCTTGACAACAATCTCATCTACAATTTCTTCTCCAAGTCCTCTGATAGTGTTCACAGTTTCATCAAATCTATAAAGGTAGTTGCAATCTTTTCTTCATTCGTCATCCTGATGTCTTCAAGTTGGCCCCTTAGTGTTTTTAGCTTGGCCTCTTTGACTTTTGCATCTTCTTCAAATAACCTCTGCATTTTATGCCAAGTCTCCTTGGCAAATACAGAGTGCATGACCTTGACAAATTCATTATCAAATAGCTTGGTCAAGGTAGCATATTTAGCCTTTGCATTATTCTCATACTCCTTCTTGGCATCCAGATCAGTGGGAGGAACACTATGGATAGCATACTCATTCTTGACAGACAACAACACATCAAAACCAAGGGAGGAAATATAGGTCTTCATTCTTCTGCTCCAAAAGGCATAGTTGGATCCATCAAACATGGGAGCTTTTGAGGAGGAAGACTCATTTCTTTCCATTGTATTATAAGACAATCTACCCAAGATTTAAAAAATCAAGAACCTAGGCTCTGATACTAATTGTTTAATACAATGTACCACAGAGAGGGGGTGAATCAATGGTTTCTAAATTCTTTTACTTTTTAAAACAACCTTAGAATATTGGTTATTATCCTAAGCACTAAACAGTTAAACCAGTAAGACAAATGAGGATACCAAAAGAGACAAACACACAAATGAAACCCACAACACCAGATGTACAAGGAAAACCAAATATGGGAAAAACCTAAATGAGAAATGCAGTTGGAGACTACTACTCCAATCCAACCTCACAAATGAAACAATGAATTACAAAGATTTAGGGTACCAACCTAAGGAGCACAAAACCCCCACTAATTTATGTCACCAATCCAAGGAGCACCAACCCCTATTGATTTAGGGCACCAACCCAAGGAGAACCAACCCCTGCACCAAGCTCCAACTTGGTGATGTATATTAAAATATAATTTTGATACAGTTATAGCTTCTGGTTGCAAATGAGTTTGGCAACACTTGATCAAATAGATCTCTATTGGTTAATAGTCTTCTCTTCTTCTCTCTCAGTCTCACGACACACTTAGTCACACTTGGATGCCTTCTTGACCAATTACACCTCACTTGTTAGCTCAACTGTCAAGCCTACAACAGTTTACCGGTACTATGTCTCTATCGGTTAAACCCTCTCACCAGTTTGCCTGCTAACTCACTCTTCAACTTTCTTAGAATAAATTCTAAGGAAGATGATCCTTCTTTGTGCTCAAGCTCTCTTCACTCTACTTCTTCACATCAGGCATCAATGATTTCTATCTCGAGCCCACATATTTATAATCTTGGAATCCCGCCAAAAAACTGCATTCAAACAATTTCGTGTTAGGTTTTTCCTTCTCCAACTCGATCCAAATCTGATTTCATTCGATCTTCTTTTCCATGGATATGATCTTCATAACATAGATCAACACCAACAAATCTTCACATTCCAATGTGCATTTTCTAAATCTGGAGGTCTGCACACCATGCTTTTCTGCTTTTCTTTGTCATATGCCATTAATGGCTTTGTTGTTTCCTTCAGCAAATGGGTACGAAGATCAAATCTTCTTGCAGGATTAGTTCAGGCATTTTCCAGCTTGCCTTCCTCGAGTCGCAATCCTCTAGCATCCTCTATGACTTGCGGGTTCTTCATAAAAGTTGACCTACTTGCTGACTTGTTACATTGATGCACACTCCATCGAACTGTGCAATATCACCACCTAGAATCCAACTGTCATGTTTGTCGACATCCACCTCTTCTTGGATCTCTATATCAATTTGACTTTCTTTTTTGACCAAGGTTGACTATAGGATCACTTTGCCTTACTAGTATGACCAAAAAACATCCTCTGTACCGGCAACACATGCTCTTGATAATTCATCTTGCCTTCTGGTATGTCTTCATTCCATCCTCTCTATTCTTCTCACCAGGTGTTGTTGTGATTCTTTTAACATTCCACCCCTTCATCACAAACAAACAACCAACCTTCATCTTGGTTTGTTCCTTACCGGTAAGCCTTCTTTATCGACAGATGACACAATTCATGTGTACCGGTAGCCTTCCTTTTGTCTTCTCACTCACATGTGTATTTCCATCACATGTCTTACTCTTCTTTTATCAGTCACCACTTCTTACTTACCGGTGACCTTGCCAAACCAGTTGACATCAAGGACAACTTAATGCCAATAATACCAACACTAGTGAGATCGGAATAATAGATCATTTGTGACCCGATAGAACAACTTATCCCATAAAAATGAGTATATGAAGTGACAACAAAATAGCTACTCCAACAGTACACTCTCAACTGAATACTTCTATCAGAATAACTTACAATGAAAGATAGAATCAAAGGTGAAAATATTCATCAAGATGACTTGTGAAGTCGGGAAGACAGTTTTTGGGTATGTCGATAGTTGAAACAACCCCAATAAGCACCATCCAAACAATTTCCAGTAGCGGCTACATTGTCAGAAAGGCACCAAACTAAGAGATGTGAAGGATGAAGTGAAATGATGTAACCCGAATATATGATATTTATATGTAGAACATAAGATTTGAGATGGGAATAATTGTTAAAAAATATATTAAAAATAACAGATTTGTAACACATAATCATACATGAATAAATAAAATAAAATCAGTGTTCCTTATTCTCTATTGTGTTGTAGTAAATTTCTCTTCAGATCAGTCATATGTTATAACCATTTGAAGCAAGTGGTTCTTATCTTAAATCCTTGTGTGAAGATTTTATGTTATAAATTGCAAGTTAGAAAAATATAGAATGCATCTGAGACAAAAGGCAGCTATTTGCATTTTACTCTGATTGGTCTTTTTGTGAGACTTAAATTCAATCAGACTAACTGTAATTGAAGATATCTAATTGTAGCATTGAGGGTTAGGCAATTGATAGATCCATTCAAGGGAGGATTTAAAAATTGGCTTTTAGAGTTATACATAGGGTTTGCAAGTGAATGACTTCGTTGCCCAAAACAAATAAGGCACTAGTCTAGTTGCATACAAATTTCAAATCACTTATCCACATTTTTTAGTTTCATTTTCATGTTAGTAGGAGATATAAATAGAAGCTAGAAGGAAGGATAGTTAGAATTAAAATAGTAGGAATTAGATTAGAGAAAAAGATAATCAGCTAAAGAATATCACCAAGAGAGTAGGAAAAATCAGATAATTGAAATCAATAAGATAGTTTATCCCAAAGGCATATGCCACTTTAAGATTAACAACAAAGGTAAAAAGTATAATATACAGATCTGCTATAAAAAGCACCAAGTTGGAGAGTCAATTAATGAGTAGATACACTGGCCTAGGTTCTGCAGAGCCTAAAGTGAAGGAGTAAGCAACCTCCAAAGGTTCACTCTATTAGTTGGCCAAATCAATTGGAAAATTTGATCATTGATCAAGCCATACTCATAGAATTTTCCAATTTGTTGATTTGAGAACCAACAGATTGGTGACTTTGTTGGCGAACGATTATAAAATCTTTGGTCGCCATTGGGAGAGAGTCAAAAATATTATAAATCTAAAGTTTTTTTCAGAGGATTTGTTGCAGTTGGTAAAAGGGAATTGTTGTGGAGAAGAACTCAGAGGGAGAGAAAATAATTTTGTCCTCCATGAAGAAGGTGGCAACTTTGTAAAAATTATTAATGAAGAAATCAATTACTACAAAAATCTGGCATCCAAAATGTACAAATACCCATATTCTTATGCAGCTCTAT
The DNA here is from genome assembly GCF_030272615.1 of Cryptomeria japonica. NCBI lineage: Eukaryota > Viridiplantae > Streptophyta > Pinopsida > Cupressales > Cupressaceae > Cryptomeria > Cryptomeria japonica. The sequence goes on along the minus strand of NC_081412.1, from coordinate 537,994,246 downwards.
GTTCAGGGATACAACATACACATCATAAATGGCAACCACAACCACAAAAAAATATATATACTCCTGAAAGATACAATCCATTAGATTTTAGTAATGTTCCTAAGTGCCCAGAAAAAGCTTCTCTATGAGCTTAAAAAATATGTGTCGAGGTTTCATGGAGAGGAAATTGAATCAGCGATTAGGCATTTGAAAGCATTTTACTGGTTTATTGAAAATTTTGAGATTTACTCAGAATAATTGATCATAAAACTGTTCATGATGACACTCGAAGATGTTGTAGAGAAAATTTTTAGGTTGTTGTCCCCACAAAGCATCTCATTATGGGAGGAACTTGAATGGTGGTTCATAGAGGAGATATATGGCATCACTAAAGAAAATGTATCTATCATCAGTCCATTCTCCACAATGTTCTAGATTCCATAATCAAAGTCAAGCAAATCATTATATTGATCCTTCGATACATATTAGTGTGTTCTTCAACATAAGGAGAAAGGATGGGTGAATCTATAAAAAGCTTAATTGGTAGAGTGATGACAACTTATTTGCAAATACTTGATGATATAAGGCCTGATATATCTACACATGGAATTACTCATGAGGGAATGTGGACCTGATAATTTGCAATTAGCGTGTTTGATTGCTATGGAGATGAACAGGGCAATACATGATGTGTGTGAGAAGAGTAACATCAACATAAGATATGCAAATGAAGATGGATATATAGGAGAAACAGTTATCCCTTTGGAAGGCCCATTTGATGAGGAAATAATCAATGATATTCATGATTGGGAGTCAGAACCTGAAGATATTATTGCTAACATTGATGAAGAATAATGTATCAGTTATGAGGGAAGTGAGGAAGCATCCATACCTAAAATTCATGAGGATTCTTTGCCAGAAACAAAGGCATGTATCAGCAACAAAGAAAAAGAAGAATATTCACTCAGTAGTAAACAAATTTCAGATCTTCTGGATAGAGAGTATCAGAAAAATGCAGCAAAGGAAAAAGAGGTGTGTCATGGATAGTGGATAGAATGTGCACATACACCTGGAAATACTTTCAATTTTTTTCAAATCAGTTGGATGATGACATGACAGAGGATGGTTGTAATTCGGAAAAAACTTTATGTGACGAGTCCTCCTATTTCTCTAATAAATACATTAATGATAGTGAGAAGACATATGATGACCAACAAATTGAAGAGTCATATGAGTATAAAGATCATTTTAATTTTTTTACAAATCCTCTTTATAATGATACAGATAGCAATGATGAATTGATGTACTTGTTACTACTTATCAAATTGCCATTAGTTTCATAGCCAAAGTCATACTATATTCTAGTCGGTCAGTATTACCGAATCATGCAGTCAGTACACACAGAGAAGTTGGTATGAACAGTCTAGTCGGTTACTGAAGAAAGCACTCACAAAACATAGTATTCAACGAGCTGTTTACCGAGTAAAGGTTCATGGCTACCGAGTGGTAAAGTTAACTCATTGAGTTGATATTCACTGAGTGAAATGTTTTACTAGATACATTGAACCTGGACATGCACATGAAAACGTGTTACAAGATCGAGGCACATCTAACCGTTTCTGCATTGAAAATTGCATTATGAGATTGTGTATGATTACAAGTCCAATCTAACCTATGAGATATTTTGTTTAGTTATTCATTCAAAGAGTCTTTTTGTAAGATCGAAGCAATGAATTAGATCACCGCTGTAAGAGATCTATATATACAGCATGATTCTAGGGTTAGAAATATGACATGATATGATGCAATAAGAGATGTAATGAGATAGTAGTGTGTATACATGAAGGAAGACTGTTACAGAGACACAAACAGGTCACCAAGAAGGTTATCAGTGAATAGTCGAAGAACAAAGTAAACAGAAGGGTTTACCGAGCTTCATTATGGGTTATCGAGGTATGCTACAAGCTAGGTAATCTTATTCAAAGCACATAGAATCTGCTTTAACATTTCAGATGTAAAGTTGCAGATATTTGTATTGATTATATTGTAATATTTTGAAGTTGTAAGAGAAACCTTTAACAAGGTAAAAGACTCTAACCAAGTCTATAAATTGTAAATCCTTTAACCAGGTGCTACACTTATATAGTGTTGTAAAAATCCTTTAGTAAGGTAGATCTAACTGATCTTAATACTCCTAACAAGGTAAGCTATCAAAAATAGCTAAATGTAGCTCTAACCGAGCATTCTTTATTATTGCAGTAGTGAAGTTGTGGGTGTCATCCCCACTGCAGTTTTTCTCTCTAACCAAGAGTTTCTGCGTGACCAAAATATATGTGTTATGGAATCTGTTGATTATAGTTTTATTTTATGTTATTGCACTATTATGTTTATGCATAATAGTAAGGTTATTACAAAGGAGAAGTTTTGGAGTACTGATTCACCCCTCCCCTCTCAGTACATTAGCTTTCTATATTGGGCCTAACAATTAGTATCAGAGCTTGAATCTTGGAAAAGGGTTTAACCACCTAAAGAGAAAGATCTTAGCAATGGAAGGCTACAAACAATCTTGGAGGATTGTGCATCTTCAAGAAGAGTTGGATAATGCAAATCAAGTGATTGCAGACATGCAGAGGCAAATGCAAAAATCTCTGAAAGTAACTGATAAGAATGATGAAATCACAAGGTTAACTAGGATTCAACAAAATATGACAGATCAACTAGGTTATGCACATCATGAAGCAATTCTGAAGAATGATGAAAATCAATCATTGAAACTTGAAGTATCAAGGTTGACTGGTGAACTTGAAACAGAAAAGAAATCCAAAGAATCATTGGAGAAAAGTTATGAAGCATCAAAGATGTTGGATGAGCAACTGAACACAAGAAGACTCTACAAAGATGGAGGACTCAGTTACAAAGGAAAAGACTCTACCGAGAAAGGAATTAATACTACCGAGAGAGGAGAATCATCAAAACAATCTAGAAAAAGAAATAACATCAAAAGGAAGAAGCCTATTTGCTACTACTGTGGAAATCAAGGTCATACTGCGAACATATGCCAGATCAGAAAAGGTAAGCAACCGAATATCTCTAAGTCCAATGGATATTGTTATAATTGCAAAAAATATGGTCACATACCTAATCAATGTAGGACAAAGTTTGTTAACAACCATCAGAAGGCAAAATTCAAAGGGTTTTGCAAAAACTGCAATAGATATGGACATAGTACCGAGAAGTGCTGGTTTAAGCAAAAGAACTACATGAAGTATCCACACCAAGCAAACACTGGAGGTTACCGAACTCACACAAATTCTTACCGACAATATGCAGCAGTACCATGGGATTACAATACAAGGATATAGTGCGAATGTTGTGGAAGATATGGACATATAAGTGCCAATTGTTTTATAAGGTTTGGAATGAACAAACGGAGATCATGGAGAAATCCTGGTATGGCATGTTTTCATTGTCCCAAAGTTGGACATTTAGCTGGAGATTGCAAAGATCAACCAAGAAGAGACACTGAGGAGATAAAAGAAAAATTCAAGATGATTTGGAAAAAGAAAGAAATTATGTCTGATGAAGAAAGCACCTTACCTACCGAGTTAGGTGCACCTATTTCAAATTAGTCAAGAAAAGGTATGAAGGGACTGCATTCTTTAAAAGTTAAATCATAACAGTTCCTATTTTATTATGAACATAATTCAAAATCTGCATAGTTAAGATGCAATTAGAAAAGTTTGCATACTATACAGGAAACCTGTCAAGTCGATGTATACAGGAAACCTATCAAGTCAGTTAACAAAGCAAAGTTGGATACTTGGTGAAAATAGAAAATGAAGTAAATCGGTAAAAGGTGAACCGAGTGCATTTAATATCTTGACCTAACTTGCACGGAGCCCGATAAGGTATTTTTGAGTACTTAAAAGTGTTTTCGCGGTCATTATCATTCACCCAAGTTTTCGAGAAGTAGAGCAGAGCGAATCAAAGTGACCAAACTTCATTTAGAGCGAATTTCAAGGTATTTACATCAATCTATTCACATTGTTTAGCTGGTTTCTGATCTAGTCAAATTGCTAGTGTCTACCGAGTGTGAAGAGTAAGTCACTTGTAAACCCTAAGGATAGCCTGTCAAATTTTACTCAAGATCTACCATGGTGTCCAAGATCCAAGACCTTGTAGTTGTCCAAAATGTAGAGAAGCCATCTCTAAAGTATTCCCTAACTCCTAAAGTCACCTCAGAACCGGATGATAAAACTGCATTTTCACTCATCCCGGATCGAGTCTTATTGGTAGAAGATGTCAGATTCTTTACCAAGTGTCGTGTTGAGGAACTCGGTCATATAGAGATTAGTGACACATATGATGAACTGTGCACTGACGGCAAACTGGATAGTAAATTTGAACATATCAGAATCAAGGGATTAACTGAAGCCCTAGTCTATCCTCGTGTGTTCAAACCCCAATGGGTTAAGTTTGTATTGAGAAAAGTACATGATGATTTCATGTGGCTACAAGAGCAACCGTTCAAGATCACGAAGGAAGTCATTCACCTGATCATCGGATATCCCATCTACGATTATGCTCGTGCACAGAAAATGATATCACAAAAGGAGCTAATCAGTCTAACCGGAGTAGAATCTGATTACTGAGGACTGAAATTGAATAATGTCACTGATGTTGAACTAAAATTTGCAATCAAAGTCATTGGTTACTGTTTCTTCCAATCTGCAAGGGAAAATAGTGTACCATGTGCGGACCTGGCCTACAAAATAGTAAAGAAGGGTATGAAAGTAGACTTATGTGAAGTACTACTAAAGAACTTATTTGAGAACCTGAACACAATAAGGAAGCCAAAGAAGAACAACTCAGCAAACACACTCAAGTTTGGTTCACTACTTGTCTGTATGTTTTTCTATTTTGAAAAGTTATTTCCCTCAGTCGGTAAAGTAGTATGGGAGCTACACCGACCTATCACCCATCAGATCAATGATTACATCAAGAAGTTAGGAGATAACTTTAATGATGTCATGGATGATTACTTTAGCAAATTCCAAGAGAAAATGCACAACAGGTACAGGATCCCACCACAACTAATCAAAAAATACAAGGACAATATATGTTTTGAAGTCAACACTGATTATTGCTATGTAAATGTTGTTGAACCAAGGATTCAGTCGTTGCAACCAATGGGTTATGAAATTGATTATGATATCACACAGCAACAAATTGATGCCTACCTATCATTGCCAAGGCATGCAACTGAACTAAGGTATGGAACCTATGAAGAGGTAAAGGAGAAAGTAAAAATGAGCATTGTAGTTCCTAAGGCTACAAGGAAAGCTACAAAGATGATAAAAGCTTTATCTGAGAAATTCAGAGAAGAATCCTTATCTACACCTGTTAAAGGCAATCTTGCCATTACCGAGGAGGAATCAGAAGCACAGGAGGCTGCAATAACATTGAGCATAGAGTTGCCAAAGGGAAAAGTTCTAAAAAGAAAGAAATAGGACATAACAAAGGCACTGCCGACTCCACCAACAAAGAGACTCAACACCAGAGCATCAGCTGCATCACCAAGCAAGAAACAAAAGACTATTGTCGTTCCTAAGGTAACAAAGACTTACAAGAAATCTACTCAGAGACTCATTTTGGCAAAAGAGTCGAGTGATATAGAGTCTGATGATGCTAACAAATTCCAAATTGTGAAGAGTAAAAAGGCAAACATTCATAGTGTTGAAAACTTTTGTGCCAATCTTAAGGAATAAGGTGGATTTGCAGGATTCAGATATGTTAAGTATGAGTCTAGGAACAATGATGAGAAATGACAGATTGAAGAGGCTATCATATGTACACTTCTGAAGTTTTGGTTAGCACCATTAGAACTAGCAAAGTCACTTCCGAGTGAACTCTACTCACATATTGATAACAAATGGAAATATGCAATGGATTCAGAGAGACAAATAAGAGAAAGAAGTCTTGTCCATTTATTTCTTGACATGTCCATAGCTGAAATCAAGGAGCATTTGTCCACATACAATGCAAAATTCTTGTGAAACAGAGAGCCTTAAAATTGATGAATGGGCTATATATTGATGTGGAGAATGAGACTAAGGCCAAGTGGCAGGAGATCTTCAAGCAAAAGGATGTCAGTGTACAATCTCAAATTGAAATTGTTGATGTCACCGAGCAAGATCCAGATGTCACTGAGCAAGGTCCAGACCCGGTTGACACAATATAAATTGATGAAGATGTAATGGATGAAGCTGCATTGGAGCAGGAAATGATTGAAGGCACCACTTATGCAAAACTTATGTCTAGTGAATCGGTCTTAGAACAAGTTCAGCCTTATCCGCCGGTGAAGCCAACAGTCCCAACCGAAGCTCCCAAGGACACCGAACAAGTTACCGAAGGTAACAAATATGAAGTTGCAGAAGATACAAGTAAGAAGTTTGAAGCTGCAGCAGACACAACAAAAGATCAATCATCTCAAGCACAGACAAGCGCAGCAAATATTATAGTAGAGACCCCTAGCACCAAGCCATCCAAAGACACTGCAACTGCTACAAGAATAGTGCAAAGTGTTGCATTTACCGAGCAACCTACCAAGGGATAGCAAGCCTCACAAGCATTTGTCTTAGTGCCCCAAACAAAAAGAAAAGAGAAGAAGGTGAGAAAGCATGGTTTTAAATTTGACTTATCTAAACCGATCGTGTTGCCCAATGTCGACATCTCCAAATTAAAAGGGCAAGCACCCACTAAATTCAGTGAACTATGCAAAGCAAAGGCCGAATAGGAGAAACAACTGGCCATACAAAAAAAGAACAAGGTACTTCAAAGGGTTAGGACACTGCTCACAGAAATGCTACCATCAACAACAGTGTCAACCGATGCAGCCATCCATATTCAGTTGGATGAACTCCTTAATCAGATTGAAACATCTGGAGTTGATGCATCCGAATACCTAAGCAAGATCAAGGATAAAGAGCTCACAACAAAAATGATAGAGGAAGTCCAAAAATCAATTGCTGTTGGCAAGGTAAAACTTGTCAAATTCATTGCTGAGTTGTCCCCTCAACTCAAGCACATTCTTTATTTATTCCAGAAATTGTGTACATTTTCTTTATTTATTAAAGACATCAAAAATAAAACTGATGCAATTGAGAAAGAGATCACCGATCTCTCATCCAAGTTGACCACTGAGCCTAATTCAGTTCAGAATTTTTACAAAAAGCTACAACAGCTCATGGCTCAACAGTTAGAACTGAGGAATGAAGAGCATAAAATTAGGATGGATATAATGACCCTTCAAACATTATTCCTTCCTCATCTCTCATCAGTCCAAGAGCAGCTCAACTGAGCTACAAGCTTATCAACTACCCAAGAGGGAAGCACTCTTGATGGCTTGATATCACTCTTATCTCATATTCAAGCACAGAACTCATTAATGGAAATTCTCAAGGACTCACTCTTAGTCGCCCTCACTAACGCCCGAACCAAGTATAAGACTATTTTTGATCAGTTACCGCCTCCGGATGCAAATTAAGTTTTTAATGTTTGTCAAAAAGGGGGAGTAATATTCTGTTACTACACAGAGGAAAGCCCAACAAAGGGGGAGTAATTCTACACTTGGAGAGTAGTACAGTTTTGATAACACAATTTTGAGTATTGTATACAAGGGGAGTATACCATGCAGAATATACAGAGCATTTAGAGCACACAAGTACAAAATAGAACCGAACATGCAAAATTCAGAGTTATGTACAGGATAATGATAAGGGGAGTATATCTACATATACTATTGACTATTGTACATATTGTCAAGTATAGTCATTTTGTCAAGTATATAGTTTTTTTTGAGTTATGACTTTGTAAGTAGTTTTTGTCAAACATCTCAACTAATGTCAAAAGGGGAGATTGTTACTACTTATCAAATTGCCATTAGTTTCATATCCAAATTCATACTATATTCTAGTCGGTTAGTATTACCAAATCATGCAGTCGGTACACACAGAGAAGTTGGTATGAACAGTTTAGTCAGTTACTAAAGAAAGCAGTCACAGAACACAGTAATCACCGAGTTGTTTACCGAGTAAAGGTTCATCACTACCGAGTGGTAAATTTAACTCACCGAGTTGATATTCACCGAGTGAAACGTTTTACTAGATACATTGAACCTGGACATGCACATGAAAACATGTTACAAGATCGAGGCACATCTAACCATTTCTGCATTGGAAATTGCACTATGAGATTGTGTATGATTACAAGGCCAATCTAACCTATGAGATATTTTGTTTAGTTATTCATTCGAAGAATCTTTTTGTAAGATCGAAGCAATGAATCAGATCACCGCTGTAAGAGATCTATATATACAGCATGATTCTAGGGTTAGAAATATGACATGATATGATGCAATAAGAGATGCAATGAGATAGCAGTGTGTATACATGAAGGAAGATTGTTACAGAGACACAAAGAGGTCACCGAGAAGGTTATTAGTCAACAGTCGAAGAACAGAGTAAACAGAAGGGTTTACCGAGTTTCATTATGGGTTAGCAAGGTATGCTACAAGCTAAGTAATCTTATTCAGAGCACATAGAATCTACTTTAACATTTCAGATGTAAAGTTGCAGATATTTGTATTGATTATATTGTAATATTTTGAAGTTGTAACAGAAACCTTTAACAGGGTAAAAGACTCTAACCAAGTCTATAAATTGTAAATCCTTTAACCAGGTGCTTCACTTATATAGTGTTGTAAAAATCCTTTAGTAAGGTAGATCTAACTGATCTTAATACTCCTAACAGGGTAAGCTATCAGAAATAGCTAAATGTAGCTCTAACCGAGCATTCTTTATTATTGCAGTAGTGAAGTTGTGGGTGCCATCCCTACCGCAGTTTTTCTCTCTAACCAAGAGTTTCTGCGTGACCAAAATATATGTGTTATGGAGTGAATCATGTATGATTGTTATCTGTTAATTATAGTTTTATTTTATGTTACTACATTATTCTGTTTATGCATAACAGTAAGGTTATTACAAAGGAGAAGTTTTGGAGTACTGATTCACCCCTCCCCTCTCAGTACATTAGCTTTCTATATTGGGCCTAACAGTACTACCATAGTGTACTTGATAAAGACCTCTATGTGTACCCGATATGTGTGGAAATAACATGGGTGATATTATGGTGAAATAATGTGATAAAAAACCCATAGAGGAAAAGGAGTTTCAAGAAGAAGGTACATTAGACAAGGGTATGAAATATGATCATCACATAGAGGTAACTCCATCCCAAAATTACTTCCAAAATTTTAATGGCAATAATAAGGTGTCTTGTGAAGCAGCAATAGAGGGGGAAAATAATTATTCTTTAAATCCTAATGATGATACTCATAAAATAATTTCACCTAAAGATAGTGTAGACACCTAAAATTGTTCAGACTAATTAAATAAATATTTTATTTATTTAATTATCTAAGTTTAATTCTTCTATTAATTAAATAAATCTTTATTTATTTAATTAATTCATTTATCCTCTTCTAGCCTTATTTCTCATTTAAATAAATACATTTATTTATTTAAATTATCCTTTTCCTAAATTAAATAAATATCTTATTTATTTAATTGATCCCACTCCTTCTATTAATTAAATAAATCTTTATTTATTTAATTAATTCATTAACCTTTTCTACCCATGACACATGTCATTCATCTCTTAATTCCTACACTACCTACCCTTTCATTATTTTATTATTTCTTTTACCTACCCTCTAATCATAGCCGACCTCCTTTTACACCTCTCAATTTTATGCCTCTATTTCATATAGTGTCTTCTATATAAGGAGATGCTTCCTTCATTATCAACCCTAATCAATCATTCTAATCAATCTATGCATCCTAATCAATTGATTTCTCTCACTATGCATTCAAACCCACGTTGACTACTTGACTACACTACGCTTTTGAACATAGGCAATCCTACTTGCAACCACATTCTGTTCTTTGTTGAGCTCTTGTGCACATAAAATCTGAGAGCGAATATATCAAACAAGATCAATGGAGATAGGAAGAATGGAGAACCAAACCCTATTGGACATGTGATGGTATAATCTTTGTGATTTCATTTGATTTGCATTGTCTTAGGTAATCTTCATATGTTATGGTGGATTTTTGTTGTTGTTAGGCTAGGGTTTTGTGGTTGAATTCATTTAGCCTTTCAATACCGTTATTATTGTTATCCATTTTCACCATATACATTTTGGCACAAGATGTGGTCTTCTATTGCCTCCACTATTAGGCCTCCTTTGATCCATGTTGGAGTGAGGTTGTTGCAAAGGTCGATTTTCCATTATTTGTCCCACCGGGCGTGCCAAAATGTATATGGTGAAAATGGATAACAATAATAACGATATTGAAAGGCTAAATGAATTCAACCACAAAACCCTAGCCTAACAACAACAAAGATCCACCATAACATATGAAGATTACCTAAGACAATGCAAATCAAATTAAATCACAAAGATTATACCATCACATGTCCAATAGGGTTTGAATCTCCATTCTCCCTATCTCCATTGATCTTGCTTGATATATTTGCTCTCAGATTTTATGTGCACAAGAGCTCAACAAAGAACGGAATGTGTTGCAAGTAGGATCGCATATGCCAAGTAGTCAATTGATCAAGTAGTTAGAATGATTGATTAGAATGATTGATTAGGGTTTGATAATGAAGGAAGTATCTCCTTATATAGAAGACACTATAAGAAATGGAGGGATAAGATTAAGAGGTGTAAAAGGAGGTCGGCTATGATTAGAGGGTAGGTAAAAGAAATAATAAAATAATGAAAGGGTAGGTAGTGTAGGAATTAAGAGATGAATGACATGTGTCATGGGTAGAAAAGGTTAATGAATTAATTAAATAAATAAAGATTCATTTAATTAATAGAAGAAGTGGGATCAATTAAATAAATAAAATATTTATTTAATTTGGGAAAATGATAATTTAAATAAATAAATGTATTTATTTAAATGAGAAATAAGGCTAGAAGAGGATAAATGAATTAATTAAATAAATATTTTATTTATTAGGCTAGGGTTTTGTGGTTGAATTCATTTAGCCTTTCAATATCATTATTATTGTTATCCATTTTCACCATAAACATTTTGGCACGCCCGGTGGGACATGGATTTTTGTTAGATTTGTGTTTTTTGTAGATTTTTCTAACCCTATATTGTTGTTTTGTAAAACAATTTGGAGAATAACCTTGTGCAGCTAGGGTTTTGGACACAAAATCAAGATCTTGAAGAGATTTGATCATATCTCACAAACGGCTTGGAAAATTTGCACCAAATTTTTTTTGCAGGTTGAAGAAAGTATCAGGAGCTCTCAATCCAAAATTAAAAATTTTTGGAGCAAATTTTCATTCTATAAGAATTTTTTATGATTTTTCATAAAAAATTAATTTTGAGAGAAAATGAGAGAAGTTTTTGGATTTTCTTACATTTTTGGAAATCACTCAGAATTATACATAGGATCTATTGTTTGTGATTTTAATTTTGATGCAAAATATTTCCCTAAAAATTAGATCTTTAAAAATTAGGGTTTTTCGTTATTTTGATCAGATCTCACAAATGGCTTCAAATTTTGGCATAAAATTTTTTTTATAGGTCAAGAAAAGTATTAGAAGGATTCAGTAAAACTTTCAGATTTTTTAGATCACTGTTTCAATTTATATGAATTTTTTAGGATTTTTCATAAAAAATTAATTTTGAGAGAAAATTAGCGAATTTTTTGGATTTTCTTATATATTTGGAAATATCTTATAATTATACACAAGATCTATTGTTTGTGATTTTAAATTTTATGCCAAATAATTCCTCAAAAATCAGATCTTTGAAAATTAGGGTTTTGCATTATTTTACTCATATCTCACAAACTATTTGGATTTGTTGCAGAAATTTTTTTATGCAAGTTTGGAAGATCATCAAGACTCTCCAGAAAATATTTCAGATTTTTTGGATCGATTTTGCATTTTATATGAATTTTTTATGATTTTTCATAAAAAATTAGTTTTTGGAGTAAATTAGCAAATTTTTTGGATTTTCTTACATTTCTGGAAATCTCTTGAAATTTTACAGGAGGTCTTTTTTTATGATTAATCATATCTTTTAATTGGTCAACAAAACACATTGTTGAAGACCCCTATTTCACAAAGTCTTTTGGATCTAAAATTTACCTAACTTGTGTGCTTGCAGGAAGGGGTGATTATTTCAAACAATCCAAACTACTAATAAATCTTTGTTGCAAGTCCTTGGCAAGGGTTTTTGGATTTTTATTGTGTGCCTTATTTTCATAGACTAGCAAACACTTCAATTGGTGCACTAAAATTGAATCATTGTCTTTTGTGTCTTGAGCAATAGGCTCTTTTTGTTTAATCTTTAGAGGGTCTATCTTTCCGTGTGGTCATTAGGACTACTAGTGAGAAGAGAATGACCCAAGTGGTAGCAAAAGAAAATCCATCTTCTTTCAAACCACTATAAATAAATGTATTCATGGTGAAAACTATGAATAACGTGTGTTGATTAGTTCATACCGACACTATGTCTCTCAATAAACCCGTTTGATCAAATTTATTTGATCAATTGTAGGGTGTAACCCCTACCGACTGGGAGCCTTCTGTATTTACAGAGCTGAAAGTGCCGCATGTATGGCCACACGAGCAGATGCCCTTACTAGCACCTTTTTGTTTTAGAAGCCAAAATCCTTCTAGTTATTGAGGTAGGAGGTCGGACCTCTGGTAGCGGCCCACACACATACAGTTCTTAGTAGAGATACAAAGTTCACCATGGGGAGTTTTCGTGGGGACTGATGCTTGGCTAACCCGAGAAGTGAGTGCTAAGGGTGGAGCCAGTGAGGTCAAGAATCTAAGTATCCGCTCTGAATAGCGTAGCCTCGGGGGTAAAACCTCATGTGGGATCAACAACTATTGTCTTGGGCAGCCATAAGAATTATGCTTGACTTATTTTAAACATTCAAAATATTCAAGACCAAACAAAAAAACATTGTGTCTTTTGTGTCTTCAAGTGTATGCAAAAACATTTTTACATCAAACAACACACTTTTCTTGGAGTTATTTTGAGTCTAAACACTTCAAAACATTGAGTCCTCATCAACATTCTGTCCTCTTGTCACGAAAAACAGTCAAACATTCAGATTTGGTCACAACCAACAACTTCACAAATTGGAAAAATTTTACAGTCCAGCAAACAAGAGCAATCAGTTTTGGAATTCTTGAGCTTCCTAGGTTGTTTCTTCAGGTTTTCATCTAGCATTCAACTTGTCTTTGGGTCTTACAAAGTCCATCATTGTTTTACATCTTGCATTAAATTTACATTTGTCTAAACTTGAGTCAAAAGGTCACTTGCTTGTCCTCATCATACTTTGTCAACACACTACATACAACAACATTTTGCTAAGTGGTCCCTCATCAAGGTCTATCACCTTTCGGTCTCATTTGGTCTTACTTAGAGTCAAGGTCAGCTTACCTCATCAAGAGAAACTATCCTCTCTTTGGAAGTCACACCTACTCTACTACATGCATACTTGGTCTTACACTTTGGACATTGCAAGTACACCTCAGATTCATTTACATTCCATCCAACTCTTGGTCTTCCATACTTTTTCCATTTTCATCTAGTCTCACACATCTCAGTCAATACCTAGTTCATGGTTGAAACCCATCTTCAAAAATCTAGGAGAGAAACTAAAGAGGCTCAAGAGTCCGTAAACATGAGTTCTTATGCATATGACAATGATATCTTTTTCAATTCTGATCATACTACATTACCTAACATGGATGCCTATAGAAACATTCCAAATGTTGAGAACATAGACACTACAAACAACAATGATACACACAATGATGATATGGACACCTTTTCAGTACATTCAGCAGATGTGGAAGAATCCATTATGGATCCCCATTTCAATTGATTGGTTGAGGAAATAATGAGGGATAGACAATACTTCTTACAAATCATGGCACAAAGTGGAGCCAAGATACCTCATGATTTTGACACATCTCAAATAAAGGAAAATCGACCTTTGCAACAACCTCACTCCAACATGGATCAAAGGAGGCCTAATAGTCGAGGCAATAGAAGACCACATCTTATGCCTGAATCACCATCATCTTTGTTTCAAAAACCAGAGGTCCCACATATACATGGTCAAGCATATGATACTCACCTTCACAGACCATTATGGAAGTCTTATGCAGAGAAATATGCTCAATCACATATCAATGCTAAGGATCAACCACCAAAGCAATTGGATATTCAAAGGCATGCTCAAAATTTGGACACAAGGAAACCCCGTGTCAAATTTGGGGGCAACACATTAGAACATGACATGCCTACAGAGTATGGTATACATGGACAAAATAGATATTTCTTTCCTCAACATGAATCTATACCAAGTGGTCCATATATGCAGCATCACTATAGACCTCCTCCATATGAACATGTGTATGATCAATATCATCCATATATGCAACATGCTCCTCCTCCAATTGGTACCTCAAGCATAGGGTATGGTCCAAGAAGTCGATCTCCACCTAAGAACAATTTGGAGCAACAAATCAGGGACTTACAAAAGAAAATGGAGGACATAAATACACCAAAGCCAACATACACAATGAGAGACATATGTCCTTATCCATTTGACAAGAGCATTCCAATGCCTCCTTTTCCTACATACTTTGTGACACCTAAGTTTGATAAGTATAGAGGAAAAGGGGATCCTAAGGCACACATAAGACAAATTTTCACAACTTGCATTGAGGTAGCTTCAGAAGAGACATATTTGATGAGATTATTCTCACAAAGCCTAGGTGATCAAGCTATGGAATGGTTCTCCCAACTTCCACCTTGTATTGAGTCATGGGGTGACTTAGCAAAGGCATTTATTCAACATTTCTCCTACAATATAGAGACAGACATATCAGTCACTACTTTGTGCAACACCAAGCAAAAAGAGGGAGAGTCTTTTGCATCATTTTTACAAAGATGAAGGAATCTAGCCAATAGATGCTCTTGTGAAATTCCACAAAAACAAATGGTAGAAATGTTCACCCAAAATGTTAACAAAGAGATTGGTTATGACTTAAGGAAAGCTTGTTTGTCCACCTTCAGAGACGTCATTGAAAAAGTTTTAGCGATAGAAAAGGTCCTAATTGAACAAGGAGTCATTAAGATATTCAAGGAAAACAAAGATGACTTTAAAGGAAAAGACAAGCCAAGATTTTGGAATAAAAACAAGAACACAATCAATGATGGTGTTGTTGATGCCAATACAGTGCGACCCAAATTCATTTTTTTCGGATCAAATCAGGTGAATACTCAAACAACTTCTAAATCACAAAGGAAGTACACTCCATTGGGAGAACCACTTGAGTCAGTTTTCAAAAAGCTAGTGGCAAACAAGGTAATCACTATTCTAGATTTTCCTCCATATGAACCAAAGGTTAAACCAAATTGGTGGAATGATGATGAATATTGTGAATTTCATAAGAGCAAGGGTCATAAGACAGGAAATTGCCATCGACTGAAGAACATCATACAAGATCTCATTGATAGGGGTGACATTGAGATTGAAGGGCACTCATCCAATCAAGAACATGAGATGTTTAAGGAATCATTCCCAAAACATGACAAAGGAAAAGCTAAAGTCACAGATGATCAAACCAACTATACCAGAGCATCCTACAACTATGATTCAACTATCAATCACATCTCAATGGACAATTACGTCTCTACCATTATCATCAAGGACAAAACCCTTGAGAATTCTACCCAAAGACCCAAGATTGTCTTAAAAGGCATTGGATCTTCTTCCGAACCTACCTCTGAATGTCATGTTACAACCCGTCAAGGTAAAATCACTTTGCAAGGTGCTCCAGCCAAGAACACTGCTTCCTCATCAACCAAACCTGAGTATGACCTTGTAGAACAATTAGGGAAGACACCCGCGCTCATCTCCATTCTTGAGCTCCTACGCATATCCCCCGCACATAAATCCATTCTTGACAAAATCTTGAGAGAAACTATTGTTCCTACTAATCTGAACGTGGACCAATTTCAAGCCATGGTGGGATACCTTTCCATTCCACGCTCCCTTACATTCACAGAAGCCGATGACGCCTCCGTAAGTCAGCCACATAATGCACCTTTACACATTGAAGGCTTCATACACAAACATTAGAATCAAACGAGTCCTGATAGATGGAGGAGCCGGTCTAAACATTTGTACTTTGAGCACTATTAAACAATTGGGATATTTTGATAAAGTTGTGAATTATATAAACAAAATCACCATCAAGGCATATGATGATGAAGAGCACTCGTCCAAAGGCACAGTAACCTTACCTCTTAGAGTTGGGCTAGTTACAAAGGATGTGGTTTGTCAAGTCCTTGATTTAGATCTCACATACAACATATTGCTAGGACATCCATGGATTCATGAAATGAGGGCAGTCCCATCTACATATCATCGATGTATCAAGTTCCCTCACAATGGAGTTGAAGTGACCATCAAAGCTGACCCAAATCCATTCATATACTGCAACAATTTGCGACCTAGATCAAAAATAACAATCCCATTCAATCGAGAAGCTATTCCTTCATCAGCATATGTGGATCCAGAATCCTTAAAAGCTTCTACATCAAAACAAACAGAGCTCAAAGAAAAGTTCAAGATTAAAGATCTTGGATGTGGTGAGTATATCTTTCATGTTGATCAACTCCCACTATCTCCTAAGGTATTCAGTCGACAGGAACAATCTATAAATAATTTGCAAGGAATTGGGTGTGAACCACCTAGTGTTGTGGCTACTAAGTCTGAATGCAAATCTCCTCTAGGGGTGCAAGCAACTCTTGATATCAATAGTTCTAAGAGTGGTTCCAACAAAGAATCTAATGAGTGTATCACCAACCCTCTTGAGAACTCACATAACCTTACCACTTCATCCACTCCTTCCATTTCCACTCCATTTCTAGACTTGGATCAACAAGAATCAGAAAAGCCCTTACTTATTGGGGATCAAAAATCAAGCCTTGAAAAGAAAAAACTAAAAGTCAAAACTAAAGAGAAGTCCTTTAGTCCAAATCAAAATCAAAAGCTATTGGACTCTGCAAAAATCAAAGTCAAGGATAAAAATCCTATGAAGCAAAAAGAACAAGAGTTGATCTCCCCTAATATCAAAATAACTGGGGGCAAAAGTTCTAAAATTTCAAGTCATAAAGCATACTTGTTGATCCTAAGTCTCCATCATGCTATCCTACTTTCACTTCTTTTCACAATCATAAGCCTTCATAACTCATCCACTTGTTCCACACATCCATCCCCTTTTGGCGATACATCGTGGACCTTTAATGGAGCTTCCTTGAAGGACTTTGTTATCAGCGATGCCCAAACCTCTTCAGGTGACACGCATACGGGCCTATGTAGTCCACACACTAGTAATTCTATCTTAGTTTCTTCATCAAGGAAGACAGTCACTCGAGATACACATCATTTAGTCAAGGAACGTTGCAGTTACAATCATAAGGTTAAGCCTCACACATTTGAGGTGGGTGCCTTGGTTCTCAAAGAAAATCCTAAAAATCAGCAAGACAGAGAGAAGAAGGGCAAGTTCAAACCAAACTAGCTTGGTCCTTACATTATCACAGCAGTATATGGATCTGGTGCATATCAGCTCTCAACTATAGAGGGTGAACCTTTGGAGGATCCTATCAACAGCATGCACCTTCGCAAGTTTTACACATAGCTCTTTAGAGTATCCTAATTCAAAAAAAAAAAAAAAAAAAATTCAAAAATACATAAAAAATTATAAAACAAAAAAATCATTACTTGGTGAAAACCTGGCAAATAGGCGCCTTGTGACACAAAAAATTTGAAAAAACAGAAAAACATTTCGTCCAACGGTGAAAACCACTTCGGTGGTGCCCTGGGCAAGTACCATGGTGAAAACTGGGTCACCGGCGCCATGCATAGAGACATTGCTCCTCCCTCCTTCAGGATTCACTTTCATCCTTTCACTTTGCACACACTCACAACCTATTCGTTCATAATAAACTTACCCATTCCCGTCATGGCTTGTTATTGATCTACCCAAGATTAGTTAGCCATTCATAATAAACCTCCCTTTTCACCTCCCTTTCCATCCATAATAAATCAGCTCCTATCTGTGGCTAAGGAAAATCCTACGTCTAGTGATGGGTGTGGAACTTAGAACATCACATGTTGCGAGGAGTATAGTTTCTTCCAGCTTTCTTCGGTCTATCTACACACAATCCGCAATAAAGCAACATTTGCATCACAAATCCACAATAAAGTTCCGTCTTCTTCGCAATAAAGTATCAGTTTCATGGATTCAGTCAGTTTCAGATGACACAGCAGCAACAATGGGCTTCAACAAAATCAAATCTTTCAACAGACTCAGACAACATATGGTTCTGTTCTATCTATCCTTTTTGTGAAAGTAAACATTGTGACCACAATCAAATAAGACTTATACAAGTGACAAGAGACACTAAACTTGAGGACTATAGTGGATGTTGGTCTCGAGTCTTGGTTTTCTTTTGATTTTATCTTTTGGTGACATGTTTTTTAGCTTTTCCGGGATGTCTTTGACTAGAGATTCTATCTCCAGGATGTCTTTGACTAGAAAGGCAAGGATGGGGTATCATCACCTATTTGTATTTGTTGTCTGTGGATTGTCTCTTAGTAATGCTATGACTTGTCCAAGGATATGAGGACACTGTGAGTCTAGTGTGAACTGGGGCATTCCTTGTTTGCAACTATCTTATCTCCATGCAAATGGGTACAATGACTTTCTGGGTCGAACATATGCCTCGATTGTCATAACCTACTTGCCATTATAAAGCTCAATGATGATAACGCACAAGAAGCTCTTTCACTTTCATATCTTCTGTCTTCCATCCCCTTTCTTGATTGACCTCCATCGTCCTTCTTGAGTATGTGTAGCCTGCTATCACATGACTGAGTATAATGACACACCAAAAACATTTGCATTTCATGTAGTTACACCTACATTACCACATATAAGCATTTCATACATACATATAGATATCACAACTACATCACATCCTGCACACAACACTTGTTAGCATAATTTACATTTGCATTATCATATTCATCTGCATTACATACATTCACATTTGCATCATGCATACACATATAAAACATAAAAGAACAAAAAATATATTGCATTGCATCATATACATATATGCATCCATATCATAAGTATCACATAGAAACATACATCACATAGGTACACATGCATATAGTTGCCGCAAGAATGCATCTCATATATATATAATCATAAGTGTCATGATACAATGATGTCAAAATCATATGGCTACAATCACCCGAAGGTGTCTACATCATCATACAAAAATGGTACAAAACTGATACAGAGGAACCCACTGATAACTCCTACCAACACTGTTGGTAGTGCTAATCCTGTTCATGTCATGGTATCCCATGCCACGTGTCCCACACTCATCTCCAGTCCTAGATCTTAGAACACTCGTCTAAGGGCATCCATGTCTCCGTCACGATCGTACGGAATCAGCTCCCCATCGATCGGTATCCACAGAATCCTGTATACATCCTCCAGGGTGACTGTCATCTCCCCCATCGGCAAATGAAAAACGCAAGTCTTAGAGTGTCACCTCTCTGCCAGTGTAGTCAGCAATCCCATGTTCACCCGAAACTCAGGCACATACAGAATGTATCTTAGACCCATAACCTCAATAGCAGCTCATTCCTTGAATGTTAGCTCAAGTCGCAAGCTCTGAGTCGATGGAAATCTCTCCTGTGACTCCAGCATAGGCAAATACTCCTGTAGTCACATAAATCAATCATCTCAGTCCTAGTGACACTCACTGTTCATCACAAAGTGTTGCTTCTATCCTAGTGGTACTCCCTATTCATCACAAAGTACTACGTGTTTGGCACTCCCTATTCATCACAAAGTGATGCTCACATTTGCACTCACTGTTCATCACAAAGTGCCGCTCATATTTTAGTACTCCCTGTTCATCACAAAGTACTATATCTTGGTACTCACTATTCTTCACAAAGTGCCTTGATCTATCTTATCCTAGGGCCTATGCTTGAGTGAATCCTCTTGAGAAGTTTCCTAATTGGCAACGTATGTTCTATCACAGAATTGTCAATCCTAGCCCTATTTGTTATCCTAGTCTTCCCTAGAGGACCTACTTGAGTGTATCCTCTCAGCAGCTTATCCAATCGACAGCATATGTTCATCACAGAACTGTCGATTTGACCTAGAAGACACAAATTCACATTTTTGGACACAAACGTGCTTTCATGACATAAACGCTCTTTTAGACCACATAAATGCGCCTGGCACCAACGCAGACATGCCTACACATTTTTGACATTTTTTGGACCCTATTCTAAGTGCATTTATTACATTACCTAGCATGCATTAATGATAACAATAAATGCATCAAAGTACAAGGAGGTTTTGTGGTACTTACTGGCTCTCCTGCCTCTGCTGGCCTCTGGAATTGGCGAACGCGGTCGAATCTATGCACCAATGCCATCGCTGCTGACTGTTGCTGCTCTATTTTCTCTCGGCACTCTGATCTCTTGGATGTGTGGATGACAATGAGGATGTTTTCCCCTCATGGTCTATTTTATAGACTACCCTAGCCCTAGCCCTAGTCTCCTATGTCAATCTTCATTATCCCGTGACTTTGTCACTTTATCTGGTCAGTCCATTCTAGCCTCTCTTTCTTATCGAGAGATTGTCTGCAATCTTTTCACATATTTTCATCCAATCTCTCAAGGGGGCATATCATTCCCATCTTGGGGCAACTCTGTATCAGTTCATATTATCTTCTTTGAAACAATGCAACAAGCCGCATTGTCTCAAAGAGGGGCAAAATGTAGACACCTAAAATTGTCCGGTCTAATTAAATAAATATTTATCTAAGCTTAATTCTTCTATTAATTAAATAAATCTTTATTTATTTAATTCATTCATTTATCCTCTTCTAGCCTTATTTCTCATTTAAATAAATACATTTATTTATTTAAATTATCCTTTTCCTAAATTAAATAAATATCTTATTTATTTAATTGATCCCACTCCTTCTATTAATTAAATAAATCTTTATTTATTTAATTAATTCATTAACCTTTTCTACCCATGACACATGTCATTCATCTCTTAATTTATACACTACCTACCCTTTCATTATTTTATTATTTCTTTTAACTACTTTCTAATCATAGCCGACCTCCTTTTACACCTCTCAATCTTATCCCTCTATTTCATATAGTGTCTTCTATATAAGGAGATGCTTCCTTCATTATCAACCCTAATCAATCATTCTAATCAATCTATGCATCCTAATCAATTGATTACTCTCACTATGCATTCAAACCCTCGTTGACTACTTGACTACACTATGCTTTTGAACATAGGTGATCCTACTTGCAACCACATTCCGTTCTTTGTTGAGCTCTTGTGCACATAAAATCTGAGAGCAAATATATCAAGCAAGATCAATGGAGATAGGAAGAATGGAGATCCAAACCCTATTGGACATGTGATGGTATAATCTTTGTGATTTCATTTGATTTGCATTGTCTTAGGTAATCTTCATATGTTATGGTGGATTTTTGTTGTTGTTAGGCTAGGGTTTTGTGGTTGAATTCATTTAGCCTTTCAATGTCGTTATTATTGTTATCCATTTTCACCATATACAGATAGAATAAAAAGTGAAAATATGGTCAGACAAATAAATTCAACATGCCCAAAAGATAGGGACTGATAGTGAAAAATATGTAAATCGGGGACAATTCCAAAAGGTAGATTTTCATAAACATGAGGGTATGATAGTTTATCAAAGTTTGAGGCCTCTTGTGATGAAGAAAGGAAAAGAAAAAAGTTCAAAAGATCCTTACCATGATTCTATGATGAAGTATGGAGATCACATCAAAATACATTATAACATATATGGCAAAGATGGAAAGATGACAATTGATAGGCTTTATGGTGGAATCAGATTGCACAATAGTGTGTACCAAGCTGGCATGATAGTACATGATGAAAACCAGGTTTTGATCCAGGAAAAAATGAGTGTTCATTTTTTGGGTGCCTAGGGTCACGAGATGCAATCTTGATGTAATTTGCAAAAGAGATGTGATTGGCACATGGTCTTCTTACACCAGACATAGTTGGATTCTTGTTATGCCCATAGGGGGCATAATCCCTAGACAAAGCCACTGTTGGAACCCTAAATTTTATAACAATACCCCTAACATGATCACCAAGATTTTGTGCTTAAAGTGGTGAAATGTTGAAGCTACATAATTTTTCTTTTACCTAACATAGAATCCAACATATTGTCTCCATTATGCCCTAATGATATGTGAAAAATTCCTAATAAATCCAAGAAAGATCAGTAAGATAACCTCACTAATAAAACATTTTATGTATATATCAGAATAGCTATTCTTATCTGATAAGTCAATGTTGGATATTAATATCAGGATAGCTAACCTGATCCAATGAATCAGTGTTGAACATGAACATCGAGATAGCAACATCGAACTTGAAGTCTTGGCTGCCTATCAAAATAGCCTTCAAAGGTGGATAAACAGTATATTGCAATACCGACAGAGTAAACTATCCCAACGCACACATTTCGGGTAACATCATGTCGATACAAGTCTTGTTGGAATAGTATATGAGATCGGGGTAAGTTCAAAAAGTTATCTAGATGATGCAAGTTATCCCGATGATAGAAAATACAAAAGAATGTATTATACAGGCTCATCAAAATAACCAATGAATTCAAAATAGTATGTGAACAAGACTCTGGTTATTAACACTATCTCGATAGTGAATAAATAAAATGGCATCGGGGGAACTATTCCTATTATGCACTTATGACTGATGAATTGACATCGGTAAAACCTATGGTGATAAAGGAAAATGAAGATGATACCCTTATCGATATAACTAGTGAGATCAGAATAATAGATCATCTGTGACCCGATAGAATAACTTATCCCAAAAATGAGTATATGAAGTGACATCAGAATAGCTACTTTGGCAGTACACTCTCGACTGAATGCTTCTATTGAAATAACTTATAGCAAAAGACAGAATCAAAGGTGAAAATCTTCATCGAGATGACTTGTGAAGTCAAGAAGATAGTTTTTGGGTATGTCGATAGTTGAAACAATTCCGATAAGCACCATCCAAGATGTGTACAACATAGGTAACCCGAAGATCAAAATCAAGCTGGTGGTTACTTATCGGTATAACCTATCCCAAAATGACATGAATTACAGACAGTTTCCAGTAGTGACAACATTGTCAGAAAGGTGCCAAACTAAGAGATGTGACGGATGAAGTGAAATGATGTAACCCGAATATATGATATTTATATGTAGAACATAAGATTTGAGATGGGAATAATTGTAAAATAAATATTAAAAAGAACATATTTGTAAAATATCATTAGACAGGAATAAATAAAATACAATCAGTGTTCCTTATTCTCTATTGTGCTATAGTAAATTTCTCTTCAGATCATTTCTCTATTATAACCATTTGAGGAAAGTGGTTGTTATCTTAAATCCTTGTGTGAATATTTTGTGTTATAAATTGCAAGTTAGAAAAATATAGAATGCATCTGAGACAAAAGGCAGCTATTTGCATTTTATTCTAATTGGTCTTTCTATGAGAGTTAAATTCAATCAAACTAACTGTAATTGAAGATATTTAATTGTAACATTAAGGGTTAGGTAATTGACAGATCCATTCAAAGGAGGATTTAAAAATTATCTTTCAGAGTTATACATAGAGTTTGCAAGTGAATGACTCAGTTTCCCAAAAGAAATAAGGCACTGGTCTAGTTGCATACAAATTTCAAATCACTTATCCACATTTTTTAGTTTCATTTTCATGTTAGTAGGAGATATAAGTAGAATTTAGAAGGAAGGATAGTCAGAAATTAGATAGTAGGAATCATATTAGAGAAAAAGATAATCAGTTAAAGAAGATCACCAAGAGAGTAGGAAAAATTAGATAATTGAAATCAATAAGATAGTTTATCCCAAAGACGTGCCATTTTGAGATAAACAAGAGAGGTAAAAAGTATAATATATAGATCTGCTATAAAAAGCACCAAGTTGGAGAGTCAATTGGTGAGTAGGTACACCCGCCTAGGTTCTATAAAGTCTTAACTAAGGGAGTTGGCAACCTCGAAAGGTTCACTCTATTAGTTGGCCAAATAAGTTAGAAGATTTGAGCTGAGCAACGATACTGAGCATTTTCCAATTTGTTGATTTGAGAACCAAAACCCTAATTCCAGCAATTGGTATCAAAGCCTAATTCCTCTAGGGAAGCTTAACCGCTTGATGAAGGTCTGGGAGATTTAATCAAGGGATTCTGGTTTTCAGAGACATCTCAGTGTGGCACTTGAGGATCTTGATGCAGCAAGAAATGAGATCAGTTCTTTGAAGAAAAACCTGAATGTTGTTGAAGATTTCATTAATGACTTGAAGGATCAAGTGAGAACTTCAAGATACAAGAGAAAAGAATTGATGGACAAGTTGAAGGAGAAAGAAGATCAAATCATGGAAAGTCAAGGTAAAGTTGATGAAGTTGATAAGCATGAGAGAGAGAATGTTGCATTGAAGAATGAGATGCAATCCATTGTGATGAGGTTGACTAAGGAGATTGAGGATCTGAAGAAAAATGAAGAGAATCTAGCACAATCATTGAAGGAAAGAGCTGATGAATGCTTCAGGCTTACCTATGAGAATGATCAATTGAAGCTTTAGATGACACGATCAAGGAATGATGGTCAAGAGATTGCAAGAAAGGTAGCTATCTTAAGAGATGAAATTTCTACTGTTAATTATTACAAAGACAAATTCAAAGCTATCTCAGCAAGGCTTGATGAGATGCTAGAAAGTCAGAGACATGGAAAGGACATGTGAGGACTTGGATTTGAGAAAGGTGGATCCTCTCGATCTGGACAAAGTAATGTAAAACCTGATTTGAAGAAGAGAAACAATCCTCTGGTAAGATAGCCTAACACCCATAAATTCAATGGTAGATGCTTTACTTACAATAAATTCATTCATATGGTGAACCAATGTAGAAGTAGGATGAATAATGGAATAAACAACATGAATAATGTTCCCACCTTTACCGGATAGTGTTTTATATGCAATAATTTTGATCACAAGTCAAATATGTGTAGAGAAGTAGTGAATAACTTCCAAAATAAGAGATGTTATGTTTTTGGGATGTTTGGACATATCTCTAACTACTGTAGAATGACACCAAATCAAATGAACTTCAGACCTATGTAGAGGAATGTTGTTTGTCGTGCATGTAACAAAACTGGTCACATTGCTAAGTATTGCAAAAGAAAGAACAATGCTCTAGTAGACAAGATCAAATAAGATGAGAAAGGAAAGGAAAAGGTAGAAGAGATCATAGACAAGCATGAGAAAATGTGGGTCAGGAAAGATGAATCTAAAGCTGACAATGGATCTGCACCCGAATCTGATGCAGGATCCTCATCTGGTAACTAGGGCTTTATGCCTTAGGGGGAACTTGGTGAAGGAGCACCTACCTATGGAGGAATGAACCAAGAATAAGGTGATCTTACATTAGCCTAGAAGGATTGTAATAAGACCCTATGGGTCCTTTTAGTTATTCAACGTCCTAGAAGTGTGACAAGTTTGTCCATGTATGGATCAAATTGTCACCTAGGGTCTTGTAGACCAAATTGAGTCAATAAGGGTCACAATGATCTAAATTGAGAGATCAAGTGGCTAAAGGTATATTTGAGTCATTTTTTATGTTTTAGAATAAAATGTAATCATTTTTGGGGAACTATGATAGTCAGGAATCTAAGTTAGTTGAATAATGCAAAATTTGTCATATTGTCAATTTGTTGTCATGACAATTTTGGACTTTTTGTAAGTTGTGATTCTCCAATGGTCCGTTTAGTTTGAAAAATAGTTGGAGGAGCTTGTGTTCATTTGGGATGACACCTTTAAGGACCCCAAACACTAAAACGTGTAATTCGGTTGATTTTGGTTGATTTGGAAAGGAAATTGAAGCATCAAAATTGTTGGAAACTTAGAAAACCATCTAATTTTTGTTGATTACATACTGAAGGTGGATTGGAAAGAATGCCCATGGCATAGATCCTGAAACTAGATTTTTTTACCTTTTTTTAACATTTGGTATGAATTATTGAAGTTATCATTGCCCCATTCTATAAGAAAATCTCTACCGGGTAGCCTAAAACCCTCAAACCTCTAGGGTTTGATTGTAATAATTGGTTTTGGCCTATCAATATTTAACTAAACACTTTGTCGTTATAGGAGATGATAGGCCACTGTATAATATGTCAATTCATAAAGCCATTAAGAAGACACAACAAGGCAAGGAGGATGGAGAACTAACCCTAGGTCTGGCATCTCTATGTGACAGACCGGTTTGATGAGTGCAATGCGTGAGAATCGAGTGGTAGAGCACTGGAAAGGGGTTTGAATGTGGTAGAAGAGTACTTTGGAGGTTTACATAAAATTTCATGGTCAATGATGGTCACCAATTAGGATAATGAAACCATTTTGTGGAAGGTGTTCAGTTAAATAGGTCCAATAGCCCTATCAGGTCTGTTAGTGCAGTATTGGTTGGGATATCTACAAGTTGGTCTGGTACCAAAAACTAAGATATTTTTGAGACCTATCAAAAGGGTATATTAAAATATAATTTGTTTGCCTATATCCTTGGGGTGTCAAAATTTATCACCTGATTCCTTCAAATGGAGGCCTAATTGCAACCAGTTCTGTTTGTGGGCAAGTGAGTCAAAATTGATGTTCCGTTGAGTCTAAACTATGAAATCCTGTTTCATTTGTGTTAAGGTGTTGTAATAGAACCCCTCCAAGGGTTTTTGTATGGAATTCGTCAAGTGGACCATTCAAACCCCTAAATCCTATTAGTAGCCCACTCATGTATGCAAGGGTGTGTGTAGTCACACAATACTTGAGAGTGTTAGTTGTTTGTAAGTAGATATATTGGAGCCTTTGAGTCTCCCAAGGAAGTGTTTAGTGTCATTGAATAATTACTTGACTTGGTGTTGTGTAAGAACCCTTTGATAGTAGGGATTTGTTTGAGTTTGTGATCCTTAGAGGTTGGTTGGTTCAAGGTTATACTCCCAATCTATTGCCTCCTCATCAGAAGTTTTCATGCAAATTCTAAAAACTCCATCTTTGGTGATTTGCAATCAATTTGGAAGATTTTAGAAGGCTTAAATAATGTATGCAGATATTATCTAGAAGTTTGAGTGAAGATTTCATGCTCCGGTTAGTGACTCAATGAAAATCACGGTAACCGGTTGCAGCATTTATTGCAATGGAAAATTAGTTTTTCCAAGGTTAAAAAGAAATTTGAAGGCTTCATTGGTCATAGCATGATCAAGACAATAGTTCAATGAAGTAGAGCAAGCGATTTAGCAATCTCAACAGCAATTTCAGCGACTCTAAAGTGAATTTCAGTGCTCAGTTGCGAGTTAAGGTATTTATCTATTCCAGAGTATCTATTTCTGCAAACCCTAAGTTCGAAATAGCTTCAGTTTCTGGTATTTCTACCCCATTGGTTGTTGAAATTAAGGATAGGGCCAGACTAGTTTTCAAGAAACACCCTATTAAGTATGTTGAAGATGATCGAAAAGGTGCATTTTCTTAAGTACCTTATGGTGTCCTTCACAATGAGGGTATTAGGGCATACATTCATTGTTATCTCATAGATCTTGGTAACGCGGACATGTTGAACCTTTATAACAAATACTTGGCCGACAATTTGGGAAACCTCAAGCTAGAATACAAGGTTCTTCAAGATAGGGGTTTTTAGCAGTTCGTCCATTTTCCGTTACTCGACGAAGTAGAATGGATCCAAGTTATTCTCATCGAGTTCATGATAAGTTCATATGAATTGGAAAGCCTCACAGGATAACTAAGTAGGAAATTCAAGCCATGACATGTCTCAACGAAACCAATGAGGTACCTAGCCTAAGGAAAGTGTCGAATAACACAATGATAGCCACTACTGGTTCCAAATTTGATGGTAGAGCAATGACCATAAATTACATTTTGGAGCATGATGTGAAGTTTGCATCTGTTAGGACCCGGAGGCAACTGAGAGGGGGGGGGGGTGAATTAGTTGACAATTAATTTCATCCCAAATAAAACTTAATCAAGCTTGATGCATAATACCAGTAAACCAAACTTAATGTCGGTTGACAGATTAGTAGTTAATATTAATGTCGGTGAAACTCAATGCATAAAACAGAAAGAGAAACAACATCCACAACACATAACACAGAGATTTGTACGTGGAAACCCTGTAAGGGGAAAAACCATGATGGGAAACCTTACCCACAATCAGATTATACTACTTCAGATAATATGTGTATACAAATGGGGTCTGCACATGCAGAAAGGCCAACCGCCTAGAGCTCACTGCTCAATCACAAAATAGGAGTCACACTGACTACAATTGGATAGTTAAATCCAATGATAATGTACTGCTCAAAGTAGCATCTCCAATGTTGGATTCAATACTGGTTAAGCTCTAATAATCACCTTCAAACCTTCCTTGAACCTTCTCTATGGTTTTCTCATATGATCTTCAATATTCGCACATACCATGTTACAATACCATATACCATATACCATTACCTTCCTATTACATCATCTCACAAATGAGATCTTGCTTATATACAAAAACCTAGGACCAAATGTGTAGGTCGGCTTACTAAGAATATTACAATAAAATCAATTACAAACAAGTCAAGATGTGATGCATCATGTCAGCTCAATACATTTACAACAATATCCAATTAATAAATCATCTCTATAATGTGTCATGCTGATCTGGAATAGATAATGCATGTCGGTCCATAACCTAGACCAATTTGCTGCTAACAGCAAATATGTCAACCCGATTAGACCAATAACCAAAATATCAAAACCAAGTATCCAAACCATGTCTTCGATATAACCAAGTGATCTCCAAATGGTAACAAGTCATCCTTAGTGTCGGTGAACAATATAACCTGTCGGTGAGCAATATACTAGTGAGTGTGCATAAGTCACTGAACTTGCCGGTGAACATAATGTGCCGGTTCAACATAACCAAAGATAACTAGAAGGATAAGTTTTGACATCAATGACAAAAAAAATGCAACACATCCATAATACCAACAACATCAATGGTGGTTAGATACAAAGTTTACCAATCCAGCAGACACAACACCATCTCTGAAACTGCCATATACTCTGCATATCAGATGTTGAAGAATGACATGAGGTATGATCTATGTACAATCCTTTTGAAAGAGTTGATGAGTAATTTGAATAAGATTAAGAAATATAAGAAGCACACTTTCAAATATGGAACTCTTCTTATTTATTTGGCCTTATATTTCATGAATGAGATACCCGGTGTGAAATGAAAGGTCCAATGGGCCTATGATAGACCGGTGGTGATGAAAATTAAAGAGGGATTGTGGAGGATAGGAGATGCTACAATGAGAATATATTCTCTCTAGGGATACTTCAAATATTTCCAAGATGCAATGAAAAATAGAGAAAGAATCTCTAAGGAGATTATTGAGAAGTATGAGCAAACCATTTGCTTCATGGTTTATAAGGATCAATTTCAAATCAAATTTGTGGAGCCTAGGATAGTGTGGATCATGCATATTGGGTATGAAGTTGACTCTATCACTCTTGAGGCATATGCTCAACCCCTTTTGAGCCAACCGGTTGATCCTAAGGAAGGAATATTTGGAACATTCAAGGAGAAAGACCTTGAATTGCATAAACAATTCACTACACTTGCTAGGAAAAGGAAAGTTGCAAAGATGGTTGAGGAAGTGGTAGTGCAGATGGGATTCATCTAAGACAAGGTGAAGAAGGCAAGAGAAAAACATGCTCAAAAGGAGGCCAAAGAGGAAACCAAGAAGCCCAAGGTTGACCTAGTTCCCTCCAAGGTTAAACCAACAGAGACCAAGTCTTCCTCTACTCTAGTGGCACCATCTTCAGGACAGAGCCCATTCAAAAAGGGAGCGTTGAAGTGAAATGAGAAGCCCAAATGGACTTATATTTTTGTATCTCTGGTGGCCTCCGAAACTAACTCAAAGGAGGAAGCATGCAAGACAAAGAAGAAAGGTGAATTTGT
The DNA here is from genome assembly GCF_030272615.1 of Cryptomeria japonica. Taxonomy (NCBI): domain Eukaryota; kingdom Viridiplantae; phylum Streptophyta; class Pinopsida; order Cupressales; family Cupressaceae; genus Cryptomeria; species Cryptomeria japonica. Next base: position 537,963,924 of record NC_081412.1, on the reverse strand, counting down.
TAGAGTGGTGAGGAAGCCAAAGACCGGTGGAGCCCAACAAAGCATGAAAACTAAATCTAAACCTACCCCTACCAGTAGACCCAAAAGAGGTAGACAGGTCAGAAGTCAACTTGACAAAGACCTTGAGTTTGGTGACCTGCAAGGTAAGTACACAATTGTTCCTCCATTGTCAATAGACCAAATAATAGATGAAATAAGTGTTGATGGGAAATTGAAAAATCTTGGATCTTATTATGAACATCTAGATGAGGGAGATCAGAGAAAGGGTTAAGAAGTTGTAGTTTTATACTTGCATAACATTAGCAAAACTTTGATTGAATTAGGGTGTAGTATCCCTAAGGATCTATATAACATTATTGATGCAAGGAGGCTAACAGCTAGCAAGATTGACAAAAAAATGAAAGAGAGAGTTAACAAATGTTTGCACCTGTATCACCCATGATGAAGTCAAAAGACTTATTGAAGAGGCTAATAAGAAATAATTTGGATGGTGCCAAGTGTTGAACCTTAAAAAAGAAACCAAGGAATTTACTCATTACCACCATACCCTCTGCATCAATCTTCCTAGTCAATTTTGCACAACTATGATCACTTAGCGCTTTCATCAAATTCTCATTATTTTCTTTAATTTGCGCTCAATTTATCATTAATCAATGCTAAATCTTCAAATGGCCCTCTGAATCATTCTTTGCGCTCAAATCATTAATCACTTAATTTTTTTATCAAATTGCTTGAAATCACTGCGCAACCTGTCGATCTTTTGATTTCGCTCCCAAGGGGGCATACTCATGACATCATCATCATCAGTGATCACATCCTCAAAGATGATAATTTCTTTCAAAATCTTCACTACAAGTTGAGCAGTTAATATTTACCAAACATCAAACAAGACTTTATTGCTAGGGGCATCTCAGCTTCATCGCTTCATATCAAGTTGATATTTCTCAATCATCTGAATCAAATCAATCTCTAGGGAATATCAATTTTGTCACATCAAATCAAGTTGATATTGTCTTCATCTGAATCAGTCTCTTAACATTAATCAGTTTCATCACTTTTCATCAAGTTGATTATTCATTTAAACTCAATCAAGGGTTTAAAGACTATCTTTGATCACATGCTCAATCTAAGCAGGTGTTTAGTTTCATCACATCAAATAAAGTTGGATAGTTTATCTTCGCTCATCATGTCTTGACCCATCAAGTTCAAGATCGATTTTATCTTCACTCACTATGTCTAGTTCAATCAAGTTATAGATCAATAAGATCAACTTCTTGATCCATCAAGTACAAGTTTGGTATATTTGCTCTTCATCAGTCCTAGTTCAATCAAGTTTGGGATCGATATCGCTTTCAATCAGTTTGTTCAGTTTCATCGCTTCAAAACAAAATGAATACCTCACTCTTCATCTTATTCATGATAAATCAAGCTCAGAATTGGTATCTCTTAGACATCAATTGTTCTTTAAATCAATGTGTTGCTCTCACATCAATTCAAAGAGGGTAAAATGTAATACCCTAAAAATGGTCATCCAAAACCATGAGCCCCTAATCTCCACTAATGTGCTTAAATTCAATCAAATTCATCAAGGTCCCGAATCAAATAATTAATTTAAATCAATCATGAGAGCCTGATTAATTAATTCCTAAGGTATAAAAATGCAACATGGCAATTACAATTAATTAAATTCTCATTTAATTAATTGATCAAATTCAAAATTCAAAATTCAAAATAGAAAATCTTTTTAAAATCAAATATCTCATTTATTTAATTAAACATCTTTTGCATATTTAATAAATAAATAAAAATTGCCATAAATTTTCAAAAAAAGGAAACAAATCAAGAAAGAGGAATTAATTTGAAAAATAAATTGGAAATTATGAGCACAAGTCTTCAAAAAAAGGAAACAAATCAAGAAAGAGGAATTAATTTGAAAAATAAATTGGAAATTATAAGCACAAAAATTCAAAAAAGGAATCAAATCAAATGAACTCGAGAAAAATGGAAAGAATCTGAGTTGCTAATTTGAACTCAATCTTACCTCTCCAAAATGGAATTAAATTGTCCAATCAAATCATTTCACCTGGATTGTGCTTCCTTTGAATCAATCTCGACCGTTCATTAAAGATCAATCTTGACCTTTGGTCTCCCTCTTGATTTTCCTATAAATTTGGGCTCTCATTCTTCAATCAAGATCAGAGAATTTTACATCGTTATTATGCTAATATTGTGTGGCAGGTTACTGAGGAAATTTTGAAGAAGCTTTGCATATTTAATTCATCAATCAACTTAGTTTTCATTTAGCTTTCATTTAATCTTAGAATCATTTAGATTTCTAGTTCATTAGCTTAAATTCATTTATCTTATCAAGATTCAATTTCTTGCATATAATCTAGCTTAGCTTCATTTAGAGCTTTGATCATTTAGCTTGATAATCTCATTTCTCTTAATCAATTAATCTTGCATTCAATTATTAATCTTGCATTCGCCTAGTTGCATGCATTTAAAAATCCTTCGTTTGAGTGTAGTCTAGTCACTAGATAGTGTAGCAATTTGAGAGCAATCCACACTTGCACTTTCTGGGAGACAATAAGCCAACTTGCAATGGATTTAATTTTGTTGTTTTTGATTAACTAACCCATGAAAATAATGGTTTATTGAAGTGTTTGTGTCTTTACAGGTTCCCCAAATTTCACACACACAGAATCCACTAGATCCAAATCCAAGGGAGGTAAGGATGTGAATTCCAAGTGGATTGTAAGGGTTGAAGTGTGTTTTTCCCTCTTTTGTAAATAGGAAAGTTGGCTTGTTGACTATGTGGAACAAAGAGAGAAATTGAGTGAAATGAGGAGCTACCGGTTCGGGATCGTGTTGTAACTTCGGATCTGAGCTAATTAGACTGATACAGATATGCCTTGCAAATTTGGATAAAATTCATTAGGACCGTGGCAACAGTGTATATGGTCCTCCACAAAATCCACAAAATGAAAAGGGTTCTTTCGTCTCTGCAAATGAAGCCCAAACCTACAATTACAATTGCACACATGCAACCTACACACAAAAAAGAGGGGACAAAGGGTTGTGGATAGGGGTTTTCCTCAATCAAACCTTGGTTGAGGAATCAACCTTGAAAGAAAGTAATTGCAAATGATTGAATGTAAACAAAGGAAATGTATACCTTGTAGATCTGCAATTTGTTGATGATGATTGCTTTGCTTCTTGAATGTAATCACAAGTTTTGCATAAAATGGCATGTAACATGACAAAACCCTAACACACAAACATACTTGCAAATGAATGTTGTAATATTACTCCCATCGATGAATGAAGAAGACTTGAACGCTTGAACGCTTGAATGCTTGATGATGTATATCTTAGCCTATGCTTTCTTATGATCAACTTCGCTCCCTCAAAATGAGGGAATTGAATCTCCTTTTATACATGCCTCAAGTATTAATTTTCAATCACTGAAGATTGACAAAGAGGAAAATGCAAACCCTGAAGTCGGATTGTGCATAGCGGACCGGGCAGACCCATTATATGACCACCCTAAGAGCTGGGGATAGGGGCACCATGCCCCTGTCCTAGGGAGACAGAGGCACCATGCCCTTGTCATACCCTATTTTGGGGTCCAGATAGGGTCTAGAGGTAGGAACAGGTCCTGAGCAAGGAACAACCCAAGGGTGAAGGTACAAAAAGGGGTCTTGATCAGGAAGGAGGGTGTCGTCACCAAGGTGAGGACCTCAAATGTGGTTAAAATTGCATGAGGCACAATTTTATGACACTACATTTAGCCCCCACTTTAGCGGGAGTATGGCTTATGCCACTACTACCGATAAAGTAGAAGAAATAGAGATGAAGATGAGAGATGAAGAGCAATACCACAAGGAGTATAAGATGTCACTAATCTTGAGGAACAAAAGCCCCCAATCCTAGGATCTTAACTCACTCAAACAACTCAAACATATGCAAGAGCACACAAAAAACAAAAAGGAACAAGTCAAACAAAACAAAATCAAGACACAAGATGACAAACCAACTAGCCGAAGAGACCTTGATACTTAGATGTCTCAACAACTAATCAGCTAACTGGTAGATCACTGATTCACCCCCCTCTCAATGATCCCTTATTCCAACAGGGATAATATATTATACATTATAGACTAACATATTAATTATTAAAATATATAGTTTAAATAATAAATCATTTATAATAAATAAACTAACCAATCATTTAAAAAACACATAGAACTAATGGATATTGGTTTGGTTAACAGATATTAGTTTTAACCGATTTTTGGTAATAATGAATATCAGATTTGAAAACCAATATTTGATAATAATGAATATTGGATATGGAAACCAATATTTGTTTCCTTTGACAAAACTTGCAGCCTTGGGACTTGGTTTGGACATGTCAAACTTGGAAAGTCAACACAAGAAATGTGTTTAAAGATTTCCTTGGTTTTCTAGACTTCACCCATGTGGTTGACGACCTCTTTTTTACCCGAAATTGATGAACCACAAAGAGTTTTTTAAGGAATTTGTCAACTTTCCACCAACATAAATTTTGCATTATTTTGAATTTAATTAATAATTATTAGTGATTTTTTACATTCATTATGACTAAAGTCCTAATTGTTAAGTTGATTGAAAAACAACTATTACATTCAAATGATTTTACATTTTTTAAATATGAAAGATGCACCACATTTTATGCTTTGCATACTACAGGATTTTTTTTTTTGAATTTCACAAATTTTTGACCAGGTTGTGGTGGTCAAACATATGAGTTTTTTTTTGTTTTTTTTTTTTAATTTCTAGTAAAAAAATCATAACTAGTTATTTACTTAACAAAAAATTACAAAAAAAGATATATCACATTCAAGTATGTGTCCTCTACTTATATTTAAAGTGACATACAAAATATTATGTTTTGCTTGTACTTAGGTTCGTCAGACATACATTTGCTTTTTTATTTATTTCCTAAAAATTTAGAACTACTGCATTGAAATTTCAAATATTCACCAAATGGATTTTTTTTTTTATAGAAAACAACTAGTAAGTTAGAAACTACATTCAATTTTCTATAAATTTGGTTCTTACATATTATTGAAATTATGTTGATAACCTACTCAAATTTTCATGTCAAGTTGTCTAACTTTATTTTTCTAATTTTTCATCACCAATTAAGGGCCTAGTTTAGCTTTTCGAGATGTTGCACATATCCACCTCTTGGGGAACCTTCCTCCATTATCCCTCATTCACTCCATCTATATCCATATTTCCTCTTCCACATTTGATCTTGACAAGGTTAAGAATCTCTATAAGCATCATGCATCCTATTTGCTTCACCTTATCCACACTTTTAGTCCATATACATTATCTTATCTAGTTGTTACTCCCATCATCCATTATCACCTTTTATCTTGCTTATCCTATCTACATTTTATCTCCACCCTATCCAAATTCATCCACTGATCTTGATAAAAAAATAAGGACATAAAATGTAAAACATGTTTTTTAGAAACCTTTTGACATGCACCTTGCCACCACCTTACATTGCCATATCCAATCCCTTAGCTTGCATAAACATGTTATCCTATCATGAGATAGTCCTTGAAAATAATAACAATTTTGATTTCATACTAAGTTTCCTCCATCCTTCACTTATCCATTTACATCCCAACAATTCATTCATTCACTGATAATGCCATATGCCTTGCTAGACAGTAGGGGAAAATAAATACATCCTTCTTGAGAGTAAATTCAAATATATGTGTTATACCTCAATCAATAATCAAGACAACTTTCATAAACTATCAAAATCCAAAAAATAAATAAATAAATTTCAAAATCCAAAAAAATAAAAAATAAAAAATTTTCAAAATCTAAAAAAAATAATTTAGTTTTTTCAAAAATTCAAAGTCCATAATAAACTATCACTTGCTAAGACATCAACACTTTGAATATATACAATTATAGCATTACACAAAACACTGAGCTTAACAAATCACAAATCAAGAAACAAACTAGCAAGCTACCTTTAACCTAATCAACATTATCAATCTTTATCAACTATCATTGGTTTTATATAGATTGTTAGATCCTAAAAAATAGACCTATCCTCTTATACAAGATGTTTCATTCTTGAAATCAAACATTATCCTTTTGATCTATCATTTATCTCATACAGGTTGTTACATCTTCAAAACCAGACATATTGTCTTATACAAGATGTTTCATTCTTGAAACTAGACATTATGTTTTTTATCTATCATTTATCTTACATAGGTTGTTTCATTCTCAAAACTATACACTTATCTTATACAAGATGTTTCATTCCTGAAACCGAACACCATCATTATCATGCTAGAAAAAACACTTAACTTTGGCAAGAAGGTCTAAATGGTTGTTGACTTGTTTGGTGTATTGAGTATTATCCTTGATTTGATCTTAACAACATGTTTCCTAAGCTACTCAAGGATTTCATAGACTAAAGGAGCTATTATGGGACATGGTCATTTGTTTATTATGTTTACGGATTGTTCATCTAGTAATGTTATGACTTGTTCACTCATTGCTAATGGTATGCGAGTCATCTAGGTTTTGTCATATCTAGATGCTTGCATCCACTTGACATAATAAGATCAATGATGATATAACATTATAAAAAGCACAAGCCTTTATCACCATCATCCTCTCTATCTCTCATATCCCCTCTCACCTATAAATACTTATGTGGCAATAGATTTAGCATCTCCTTATCTATCCTCCCCCTTCATTCATCATCATGTATTTCATTTGCTTCTAGCCTTATCCCTCATCTCTCCTTTCAAGAGCACACATGTGCTTTCCCAACCCACCCATCCTCTCGAGGGGGAATCATTATACTAACTCACAACCCTTTTTCATCCTTCCCATGACTATAGCATCATGCTTCTAACTCATAACACAACTTTTTAGATCTTTCAACTCCTCTTTTTCAATTTTTAGGATGAGTGGAACTACCATAACATAGCTTGCTACTTTGACTTTTCCATTCCACACGGATCACACAACATAACACAACTTGTTGTCCTGTGATAATCCATACTTCCATTGATCACCTAGCATAACATAACTTACTAGCTTGTGAACGTCATGTTCCCTCTTGCTTTCTTCTATGGAACACCTATCATAACACAACTTACTAGCTTATGGAATCTGTGTTTCCTTTTTTCTTTTCCCCATGAACCTATAAGCATAACATACTTTTCTAGTTGTTGGATGATGGTTCACCACTTGATTTATGCTCTTTCTCTATCCATGTGACCACTATTCTCAGAATGATATTAGTGGTTGAGACATTTTGACTATCAAGGTATCTTCAACTGGTTGACTTGAAGCCTTTGTTTTTATTACTAACCCCTTTTGTGTCTTTTTGTATGTCTTTCATATGAAATTTTTCTTTGACTATTTTTATTTTGTCTTTTTTTTGTGTGTCCTTGCATATGATTGTATGATTTAAGATCCTAGGCTTGAGGGCTTGTTCCCTTGAATCTAGTGATATCTTATCTCTTTGCAATCTTGCTCCTAGTTGCTCATATCTCTCTCTTTCTCATTTTGCTACTTTACCATGAGTATGCGCATAGAACCATACTCCCACTAAATTGGAGGCTAAATGTAGCATCATAAATTGGAATCTTATACAATTTACACCACTTTTTGTGTTCCTGCCTTAGCATGCCCTGCCTTAGCTCTCTCAAAGGTCCATTTCTAGCCTTTCTACCTAAAAAATGATGTCATTTTTTGCACGTAGAATTGAACCTATGCCTTGGGTTGCACATTCTCATCTCCCACTTATTCGTGCTATTTTTGGCAAACGGGGATGCCTAGGGCATCCTGGTCAAGGATAGGGATGCCTAGGGCATCTCGATCCTCGTTAAACAAAACCTATTTTGGACATGTTGGTGCACTTCTCCTTTTTGGTGATTTTGTTTCTTGATGTCTCAATTTGATTGTTGGAGGTTTTCCTTATTGGTAAATTACCTTGGGAACCCTATATAAGAGCATCCTTTCAATTTATTTTAACATCACATCCATCCTCAAGCATTTTAATCACAAGAATTCATTATCATCTTCAAGCATTCAATGCAACATTTCATCTTACTATATCCTTCAAGAATTTCAACATCATAGAAAAGCAAATTACATCAATCTTCATGTGAGCATGTGTTTGTGTTTGATTCATTCATGTTTTGTGAATTTATTGCATCAACACTTGTGATTACATATAAAGAGAATTGCATCATCAACCTTCATCAATTGTAGTAGATACAAGGTATATTATTCAACATTTTCTTCATAATTTCCATTTACAATTTCAATTCAATTATGTTAGTTTACATATTTATCGTTTAACTCTATATTACTTTTGCCCATAAAAATGACAAATGTAACTATCAGTTGAGTCATATACAATGATACTTCATATCTTTTGTACTTATTTTACATGGCGCAACTACCTTCTAATAATATACATTGACTAACAACCACACATGCTTTTAGCCAAAAATCTTTAAAAGGTAAATGATCAAAACTGATTTTTTAAAGAGTAGAATAAAAAGATTCTACACAATTAAAATGAAATTTACTTCATTTAGGATAGATTTGACTGCAAAACTTTTCAAAGATAAATCATCCACAACAATGCACAAAAACAGTTTCCATATTATCCAATAAATATCAAAGAAAGTTATCCAATTGAGCTATATTTTACATAGAAAGAATAAATCATTCATTCACCATAACACAAAGTTTATGATTTCTTAAACTATAATTAGATAACTTCTATTCATATCTATCCAAAAAAATTGCATCCAAAAAAAAGAAGAAGTCCTTATCATTAACATCCATTCAGAATAAAAAGTATCAAACTAAGTAACTATCTTTTGAGATAACGATGTATTGAGGATAACCGCTTTAAATGAGGAACTTAAAAGTTACTTAAAATAAAATATAAATGGCCCTCTAGAGCCAATAGTTTTTTCTTTCAATTTTAAAGAGAAATATAAAAAGCCTGAAACAAAGACTAATTTATGAGGATTTCTTACTCATCTCCCACTCCTTGCTCTCTTCTTGTTGCCTCCTACACTACCACGTTCCCTTGAGTCTCTTGTGTTTTTACCCTCACCTTTTAGGTCCTATATTTGGAGATGATTGGAGCCAATTATTTAGCATTTGGGCCATAGGTAATATTGACCCTTAGCTTGTGCTTGTTAATTTTCTGATCCGACTCGACCAATCTCAAGTGCATGTCATTAACATTATCCCTCAAGGTAGGTAGGTAAAAATCTATGTTTCCCAAAGCTTCTAAATATTTTTCACTTACTACTTCTAAAAGTAGTTCCTCTTCAAGACTTGTTTTGAAACTTTTCTATATGTCAATACTTTTTCTTAATGTCTCTCCATTATTTTCAAATACGCTTACATTCATAATTGACAGGTTGCATTTCAAATGTTTCAGGTCAGAGAGGCACTGTGTCAAGGTTATCCTTATTTTTTTATCTAGCTCTTGAAGTAGGGAGAACTCTCATTCAAGCATATCCAACCACAGTGCCAATTCATTCTCTTTAGGATCATTAATGATTTCTTCAGTAATTAAAATAATTGAATTCATTTTTGAAATTTCTTTTAATTCATTAAAAATTAAAGTCAGTTTATTCATTTCCTTCTTAATATTTTCAAATCGACATTCCAACTTTTCATCTTATCAGACACTCGTGCAAAAATTTCAAAGTTTCTTCAATATACATGATCCCATCAAGCATAATTTTACTAGTCCATTTGTCCATTATCTTAGTGACATATTGGTTTCTCTTAATTTGCTTCAATTTATTGGGATCTATTCCTTCCATTGGAAGACTTGAAACTTGACTAGTAGGTTGATCATCTACTTGTAAAATGGATTGAATAAAAGAGGTTAATGAATTTACTTGCTTCTATATAAGTTTATATTTTTTTGCTCCTCGGCTTTAACTCTCTTTGAAATCATGCTTACTAAGCATTGTGCATGATAAATATCTCCCTCAAAAGTTGCAAGACCCATATCCACTTTGCTTAAAGTGAAGTCTCGTTCTATGACTTTGTGCTCTTCTTTTTCTCCAATGGGGTCAGTAATCTAGGGGCTCCCTTTGCCAAAGAAGGACCAGAGTGCCTCTAACTTTATTTCAATCCATCTCTTTATTCTTTCAAGAACATGAGAATTTTTGTCCACAATGTTTGTGATTTCCTTATCAAACCATTGGATTTGCAAAAGAGGACTCGGAGCAATATTTTGATACCCTCCATCAATCAATTCAAATTTTTCATCTCTATATTCCTTAGGAACTGAAAGTGGTAGATTGAAAGATTTGATTTTCACTATAGTTAATCTCATCAAGTCCCTTCTCCACATTTCCATTTTGTCAATACAATCTTCCCAAAAATATTCCAGTTGAGGCTGATGTATATACACACTACCTCCATACAAATGAGCTTTAATAAAAACTTTAATATCAAAGTGTGGTCTTGGAAACAAAGATTCAAAATCAAATCTTGCCAGAATTCTTTCTACAGTCTTTGTAGCTTCGTTTCTTTTACATGTGTGTTCAATGAGAGAAATAGGGAAAGAATATCCCTTCTTTTTTATGTTATCCACATATTTGACATTAACTATTTCCATTCGTTGGCAAACCTCTAGAAACAACTAGTCTGAAACACATCTTGGTAATTTTAATGGGGCACCTTCATAACCCCTAATTCTTAGGTAAGAAAATATGTCAAACTAAAGAAAATGACGTCCATATTTTGTCACTAGGGATGCAACCTTCGAGGAAATCCTCCTCTTGGGAAACCCTTCAATTATTTTAATTACAACCCATAAGAAATAATCATTAACAAACACAAAATTCTTTACCTAGATCTTCTATACAACTATGGGAAAAGTTCAAACACGAGCATGTTGGCAATAGGCGAGCCTAGGGTTTGCAACCCTGGCTAGGTAGCTTCTTTTCTAGCAAGAATCTAAATCAATAATGAGAACATATAAAATGAGACCCTCCACCTATAACTTGATAGTTTCTCTTGTAAACACTCAGTTATCAGTTTAGCCCAGTTAATATATTGATTTTCACCACAAATAATTAAAAATAATTTATGGGACATGTTGATCTTTGGATGTATGTGGATTTTTGGACTTATGGATTTTATTCTTGGCATCCAAATTGCTTCCAAGAGCATTTCAATTCATGGGTGGATAGGAATGATATGGAGGTATTTTAGATGAGTTCATATAGATGGATGGTTGGAAGGTTCTCAAAGATGTGTGCCATTGTTTATCTTGATTTATGGCACGGTAAGTGGATTATGAGCTAGGGATGATATGGATAGTAGATGGAGGAATGTAAGGACCTAAGATGGATGGAAGGGATGAAGGCTTTATTTTTTGGGTATAAGGACCCAAAATAGATTTGGAGGATGGAGAATGTGTGTGTTTGGGTTTAGATAGAGAAATGTGGGATTTAGTAGGGATATCAACGTCTTAAGAGTGAGATATGTAGCCAAGGGCTTGATGATTAACATTTTCTTTTATATGAAGGGGTCCTAATATACCTTGTTCATGGATGCCTAACCCTTTGCCTTGATAATGCATGTTTTCAAAAATATTTTTAGAAATGGGATACTTGTTACTTTGAAAGAAGATGTGAGTCTATTTTGATGAGGATATGCTATGGAAGGAATGATAACCTCATGAAGTAAACCAAATTGGATGAAAGTGGATGACCCAATTGGATAAGTAAAGGGTTCATGAAAAGCTTGGATAGAGGTGATGGGATCTTGAGGAGAATTAGGTTCATGAGGGGAATTAGGAGGAATGTTGGGATCTTGAGATGGATATGGAGGATTATGACAAGAAGATGAAGATATACTTTGGTCTTGACATGGAAGAGGATCATTATATGAAGTAGAAAGGGGACTTAGTTCTTGATTTTGAATAGGATCATTTGAAAGGATGGAAGGGATGTCATGATCTTTATTAGGAAGTGGATTATGAATGGGACTTCGAAGTTTACTTTCCTCTTGAGATGGAAGGGGATCATCTTCTTGGATGGAATGAAAAGGGATAGTGTGATCATCTAGGGAGATGGGATCATGGTAAAAAATTGGATCATAATGAAGAGTTTTGATATCTTGATCCTGATTAGTTTTAGGATTTGTCTCTTCATGCTTCAGTTTATCCTCTTGACATGGGGTGTGTGTTGGGAAAATGGTGTCTCAACCTTACATTTACATGAGGTTGCTATTTATAATAAGTTTTTGTTTGAGCATAAAATGGTGCAAAATTTTCCCCAAATCTTCGAATTGGCTAGATAAGCATGCCAATAAATTTTCATCGCAAGATCATAGCTAATTTTGAAGACATTAAAGTTTTTGTTTTTGAAGGGTGCAATGAAGGTTTAAATTTAATTTTGAGGACTTTAGAGGCTCCAAAATGCCCTGAAAGATGGGCATAACTAGTTCAATGGCTTTCAGCACTTCAAATGGTTCATCAATCGGACACTCGGTTCACAAGTTATGGCCTCTGAAAGTTTGGACTCCTGAAATAGGAAATATAATATGTGTTGGACACATAAAAGAGTTGTAAAAGGGAGGAACATGTGTTAATGTGCGTTTTGACATATAGGGCATCTATATTGGAGATAAGGGCAGGTCTACTTTATTGGGTGGTTTTAGCCCATGGTTTTGTAATACAGTTTGACAATTTCTTGTATTATATCTCCTATATATGAGGTGTGTAAGATAGAAGTTGTGTGTAAGAGTCTTATGGCTATTGAGTTACCTCTAAATCTCTGATTAGTGGTACTCCTATGAATAGGTTTCTCTCCAAGTATATTGTAATATGTTATTGATATTTAAATAATATATTGAGTTGCTTTTGGAGTGTGGTTTTTTCTCTCAAAAGGGTTTTCCCCATGCAAATCACTGTGTTGTGGTATGCATGTTATTATGTCTATTTCTATTAAGTTTGTGTAACTGTTGTAATGATCTATAAAAGTTTTTGCATCACCCTCCTCTTAATGTTAGTGTAGGAAGTTGGTTTGCTACTTAACTTCCTTATAGTATGAGTTTGGATATGTATGAGAGATTCTTGGATGGAGTTCATATTTTGCCATGATATGAATAGACTTTGACTAGGATTCCTTGGAGTGGGTTAGATAGGGGATGGAAAGTTTGGTATCATTGAATCTAGGCTTTTTGAGTCATGGGAGGGATTTGTATTAAAAAATGGAATAGCTTGGATTTTTATTGTAGAGGGTTGTTGGGGGTAAAGTTGATAGGTGTAATCATTGGATTTATTGTTTGATGGTGATGGTGTGGATTGTTGTTGTAAATATTTAGGGGATGAAAGAATGTTGGAAAAGATGGAGGCTACTTGTGGACCAAATTCTTCTAGATAATCTATTATGGAATCACACGAGGTAGATATGGCATTGGTGTGAGGGTAAAAGTACAAACCTGTGTGACACTTTTACAAAGGAAAAGGCTAACACAACAATAACTGTTCAATTTCATCGCCATAAAAGTGTCATTTGCATTTTGAATTTGAAGATGATGTAAACTGATGAAATGTGTAAAATTTATTGAAGTTTTTAAGTCTACTATTTTTTGAAAAAAAAATCAATAATTTATTTGTTTTTTTTAGCTTTAAAGACCATTTTTTTATTGCTGAAAAACAAGGGGTTTAGTTCCCACCTCAAAAGAAAATGTAAATCAACTTTTTTTTATTATTTTGATATCCGTTATAGATCACATATTTATATAGTGCATGAAAAAAAAATTAATTTTTGATGTATATTTTCTTTGTAATAGCATTTGGAAGTCGAATACACCAGAATTTGACAGTTTTTTGTCTCCCACCATAATTTGTCTATTCAATTTATGATAATCAAAAAACTAAAAATACCCTTTTGGAGAAGACTCTCTCTTCTAGTGAACCATATTTTTTTCAAATTTTTTTGAAGTGATTCAATATTTTTTTTTTGTTTTTCAAAGCAGTCTGTTATCGAACAAAAGAATACCTAGTTGTAGTATTTTTCATTTTTTATATATTAAATGTAACCAAAACATTAAAAAAAAATATGAGTAGAATCATGACTTCGATCTCTACAAAAGGGTATTTTTAATTTTTTTAATAAGTTTAATTTACCTATTGAATTTTGTTGCAAAAGTGACAAGTTTGATAAAATCATCATTTTTGTTGATGTGGCTACCACTTGGCATTCCACATAGGTTGTTCCAGCTGGAAACGTTCCGGTCGAAACTGTGAGGGCCGACGCGACCGGTCGCTTGAACCACATATAAAAAAGAGTTATTTTTCCCATTAAAAACACAAAACAACCAAGTGCAAAAATAATAAGAGTTATTTTTGCAAAAAATCATTTTTTTCAAATAAAGTGGCATTTTGGAGCGAGTAGGAAGATTATAAAGGGGCGAATATTTCTAATTTTATAAAGGGGCGAAGATTTTGAATTTTTTTCAGAAGGCGTCTACCCTTTCCAAGTATGTTATTTAAAAAAAATTCAATCATGCTTAATTTACAATATTAGATGTTTTTTGGAAATTAAATATTTTTTAGATTAAATTTAAAACTTTGTTTTATTATTTGTTAATTACGCTTCAATCATTTATTTTCAACTATGTTATCTTAAATTATTTTTTCAATTATTGTTATTAAATCATGTTATTAATGTTATTAAATCATGTTCATTGTACATTGCATAGTCAAATGTAGAATCCAAGTAAACTTAATTTCTTACTCTTTAGATCAATGCTCTTATTTTTTGAATGTTGTTTTTTCTTTTTCTAAATTTTAAAAATTGAAGTTTAAGACAAATGATCTAAATGGATGAAATTTACACATGTTTCATTTATTCAATTTAAAAAGTTTAAGAAAACAAAATTATTTATACATTTCATTATTCACATTTTGTTTGTTAAGAACAAGGAAAAGTAACTAGATATAACTTATTTACTATATGAGTAGATTAATTCCTATAAATTTACACACTTAAAATCTAACTAAATATTGAATTTGTAAAATATATTTAAACACTTTAATGAACTTGAGTATATATCCAACACTATTTAGTACTGAATTATATTATATTTTATTTCCTAATACTTGACTCAAATTCTCTATATATTAGCTAAGTGATTTCAAGCAATTAATGTTATTAAATCACGTTCATATGTACATTGCATATAGTCAAATGTATCTAATTGAAGTATACTTAATTTCTTACTTTTTATCAATGCTCCTAAATTTCTTGAGCCTTATTTTTTCATTTTCTAAATTATAAAAATTGGACTTCAAGTCAAATTATCTAAATGGATGAAATTTACACATGTTAAGTTTAAGAATGCAAAATTATTTATACATTTCACTAATTACATTTTTTTGTTAAGAACCGAGGAAAAGTAACTAGATATATAACCTTTTTAGTTTAAAGCACTAAATTTTGAAGATATGCATATTTGCATGTTTTGTTTATAGGTTCAAAGCACAAAATTTTGAAGATCTAAATATTTTTTGCAATGGGGAATAAGAGGACTAGATCAAGGTTGTATGATCGTAAAAGGGACGATAAGATGAAAGGTCATACAAAATGTAGTCAACAACAATCCATTGTTGTTCAAGATCAACTTGATGATGTTCAAGAAACATCTACTCAGGTACGAGATGATTTTTTTTCTGGTATGGAAAATTTGATGGAAATGGATGAAGATAGTCTTTTCAACGAAATTCCATCTAAAGATATTATACTTGAAAGCACATTAAAAATGCATTGTAAGAAATTGTGGGATGATTATTTTAAAAATAAGTCTATTATTGGAAGAGCATAATTATTTGCTAAGTTATTTAGGAAAAGGGAAATGAAACCTGTTTTGGAGTTGTTGGGTGTTGGTAATAAGAACATTTCTCCTGATACATTAGTAAAAGAAACTATAATTAAAAATTTACAAGAAGCATTGAATTGTATTGACAATACAAGTCGAGGTGTTGATTTAAGTGTTGCACGTAGAGCATTGATGACTATGATTACTAGTAAGGAATTGACTCATAGAAAACAAGTTAATGCAATTTCTCAATTAATGCATGTATCTAGAAGAACTATTCAAAGATACATTAGGAAGAGAAATATTGTGGATGAAAAAATTGAAAAGAACTGGGTAACTATCTATAGGATTCCTAGAAAAGATAGAATTTCTGAAGATGTAAAAAGACAGGTAATTGATTATTGGACCAACCAATCTTGTGTTTCTTCCAATAGAAGGGATACTATACAGATGATAGATGAAGATGGTAAAAAGATTACACATCCAAAATATTTTTTAGATACAACACAAAGTGAATTGTTTGAAGCATTCAAGCAAGAATTTTTCAGATGTAAAGATTTGCCAAAGGATGTTTGAGAGATTTCATCCTTTCTTTGTACACATAAATAAGGTACGTGAAACTTATTGTTATCAAAATCATGTTGAATTTCATCTACACTTGCAGTCATATAAGAAGTTCATGGCAACAATTAATCCAAATCTAGTCATTCCTACAAGTACAACACAATTTGTGAAGTCTATTTTATGTGATAAATTAGAAGATTCAGATGAGTTCAAAATACAATGTATAAAAGGTGAATGCAATGATTGTGAATTTTTTAGTAAGTTTGTGTTGCAAACTGAGAATATTGATATTCATACACTAGTTATATGGAAGAGATTTGAATATGAGACATACCAAAGTAAGCCAGGAACTGAATCCAAAAAAATTATGTTGAAAGAGAGTGAATTGCCCTACATTTAGTTTATAGATAGATTTCATAATATGATATATCCACATATCCAACATTGTCATAGTGCAAGATGGTAGGCTAAACAGTTTCGTGATTCAAAGAATTATTTTCCACCAAGTTATATTCTTTCAATTGTAGATTTCTCCAAGAACTATACATTTAGTTCTCACACAGAAATTCAAAGTCAATGTTATCATTCTGATCAAGTTGCAATATTTGTACAAGTTTGCTATAGACATGCACAATTTCATGTGGATGGTATAGAGAGTACTGAAAATGAACGCATTATCATCAAAGAGGTCCATTTCTATATCAGTGATGATACGTGTCATGATAGAATGCTTTTTGAAGATATTAAAGATTGTGGGATAGAATGTACACAATATTGGATATGGTCAGATGGATGTGTCGGTAAGTACATTAGATTTGAAATTGATTATTTAAGTTATTTTTTTATTATATATGATTTGATTGTATATAACAAGTCAAAAGTTTATATATATGTTATTCATGTCAGGGCAATTTAAGTCTACAAAAGCTTTTAACCGGTTATCCCTACAACATGCTCAACGTAGCATAAAGTTTTTGTGGAACTTCTTTGAGAATGGACATGGAAAAGGAGAGCATGATGGAGCGGGAGCATGCATGAAGCGTGCACTTTGCCAACATGAACTTGCAGGTAAATTCTCTTCATAGATTAATTTAAATATGTGTGTGTGTGTGTGTGTGTGTACATGTGGGTTGTCCAATTTTCTAAAGAAAGAGCTTTTGTACAGGTAACACCATACGTAATTCTAATGATATTATTGAATTGTGCAAAAATCATTTTGTTGGTCGTGATACAACTTACAACAAGCATTATTTTTGGGAAGTTAAAGGTATATATATATATATTCTTAAACATTCAAGTGTTCTTGAATTATTTTTAAAATTTGTGTGTATATATATGTGTGTGTGTGTGAAATGAACTAAAATTGACTAAATAATTTTTGTATTATCAGATATTGATCGATCAAATCCTTATAATTGTCAATCAATTAATGGTATTAGAAGTTTTCATCAAGTCATGACTACAGGATTTAGCAAGCCTTGTGTTATTCTTGCAAGAGGAAAATCATGCTTTTGTGTTGATTGCATTGCGAACAACACAGATACTCATTGTCAAAATATTGCTAATGGATATGTTTTGCAATGGGAAATAAAAGAATTTTACACAATGCCTCCTTACGAAGATAGTGACATTATTGATATTCATGATCCTCTATATTCAGTTGATTATGAACGTGTTTCTGATTTAGTTGTTACAAGTGTGTGC
Source organism: Cryptomeria japonica (assembly GCF_030272615.1). Classification (NCBI taxonomy): domain Eukaryota; kingdom Viridiplantae; phylum Streptophyta; class Pinopsida; order Cupressales; family Cupressaceae; genus Cryptomeria; species Cryptomeria japonica. The sequence goes on along the minus strand of NC_081412.1, from coordinate 537,945,735 downwards.
ATGCATATTTTGTAAATTATATATGTACATGTGCAAATTTTTAAATTCTTATTTAATTTAATATTGTTCAAAATTAATTCTAAAATGTGTAATGAACTAATATTGCTTGAAATATATATACATGTGGTCTATTTTCACAGGTGATATTTTTGCAGTGATTGTTGATCTTGACAATACTGAAAGTATAGATTATTATCTATTGAGATGCACACAACCAAAATGCAAGTTATTGGAATCAGTCAGTGATGATGATGGGCAACAATATCCCACCGGTTCAGTTGTTGTTGAAGGCACATATTATCAACAAATAAAGATAGATACAAATGGTGTAACATTCATTGATTATATATCTGGTCAAAAAGTTCTACACTACAGTCACTTAGTAATAGCAACAAGATTGCAGTTGGAGACATTGCCAAAAAGAGGACGTGGCAACCAAAAGTGGAGGTTGCCTACTGAAGATCATGAAAAAAAATTAGAAATTATAAAAGATAGGAAGGATCCAGATTATGTGTACCACGAGCTTTAAGTTCACTTGTCATGTTTGAACAAGTAAATTATATTAGATAGGTCTTATTTTGATAAACTCATATATAGAGAGAGATTTCTAGACATGTGTAGTAATTTGGATAACTTGTGGAAATTTAGTTTTGTTGATGCATTTATTTTACGTTTTATACGTTGATTTTACATGTTCTATTCTTAAATTAAATATTTTGTGTCTATGCATTGAACATGTATACATATTGATTTTAATTTTTAATTTTATTTATGTGTATGGATTCATTTCATTGCATGTTGTCTTAAGGGGTCATTCAAACACATGTATGGATTCATTTATATTTGTACACATGCATGGATTCATTTTATTCATCTATGTATTCATTTAATTTTTATTTACACGTGTATAGTTTCATTTAATTATGTTGTATATATAGTTACACATGTATATAAAGTTACATGGGTAGCTTGAATTTTCAATTTGTGAATCACCTATTAAATCATCTTTAAATGTATGTCTTAAGGGGATATTTGTGTCATGGATTCATTTATATTTTTACACATGCATGGATTCATTTTATTCATCTATGTACATTCATTTAATTTATATTTACACAATATATTGTTTCATTTAATTATGTTGTTTGGATTCATCTAATTATGTTGTCCTAAGGTGTTTTAAGTGGTTTTAAGGGGATTTAAGGGGATATTTGCGTCATGGATATAAGTTCATTAAATTTTTGAAGTAAGTTCATTAAACATGTACATAAACACTTATGTAAAATGAACAACTAAATTAAATTTTAACGACTAAACTTGTTTAACAATGAACAACTAAAATATACATAAACACTTAACTTTCACATACACATACAATTAACTAGAACACTTAACTGAATTCAAATGACTTAGAGATTCTATCATTTAAACACTTAACTTTCAAAATCGTAATCTATATATATAAAAACGTGCAAAGTAGTATGAAATGTAGATCTATCTAACACATACACATATGTGTCTATCTATTATATGTACACATGTATTAAATGTCTAGTACACACACACATGAAATATGGAAAATAAATATCTACTACACATACGCATATGAAATGTGTACAATACACATGTATGAAATGTATAGTACACATGTACCAATATATGAAATGTCTATAAAATGTATGCACATGCGCGCGCACACACACACACACACACACACACACACACACACAGATATATATATATATATATATATATATATATATATATATAAACAATGGGTAACTTGGGGCCCTGTCCTGAACCATGTCCTGATCCATGCACCTACAATAGAGTATGCACGCATAAAATCATACATTAAACATTTAATTTGAATATACTAGAGTAAAAAAATTTAAGTAACATAGATTAAGAGAATTTGTACGTAGACAAACATACCTCTGAAGAGCCTCTGACATCACCACCATGTGCATGCAAGATTCTAGGACGTCTATGTGATGAGGAGCTCAACCTATGTGATAGTGGTGCATCCTGCAATGTTGAAATTTGGTTAGATATACATACACATATATTTATAACTTGGAACCTAACCCTTTAAATGTAGAACTTAAATATTTAAAAGAAACAATTAATTTAAAGTTATAATGTATACCTGTGTCTCCTCATGAACAGGGTCGGTGGCAATGTGCAAATCCTCAAACATCGCCCCATGCGCCTGCAATAAAGTATGCACACATAAACTCATATATTAGTTTAACATTTAATTTGAATACTAGAGTGAATTTTTTTAAGTAACATATATATTAAGAGCATATGTGTAGACAAACATACCTCTGAAGGATCTCTAACATTACCACCATGTGCATGCAGGATTCTAGGACGTCTATGTGACGAGGAGCCCAACCTACGTAATAGTGGTGCATCCTGCAATGTTGAAATTTCATTAGATATACATGTACACATATATTTATAACTTGCAAACTAACCCTTTAAAAATAGAACTTAAATATTTAAGATTCAATTAATTTAAAGTTATAATGTATACATGTGTCTCCTAATGAACAGGGTCGGTGGCAATGTGCAAATCCTCAAACATCGCCCCCTACACCTGCAATATAAATTACACATGAACTCACATGTACATGATTTAAACATTCATTATTAAGTTTTATATATATATATATATATATATATAATTTATTTTAAAGATCAAATCGAATCTACTTGAACATGTACATGTACACGTGGTTGTAGATAAACATACCTCGAGGTCTCTAACACCTCCATCACACACATGTTGGACTCTAGAACGTTTGTAGGATGAATGGCTCATCCTGCATAATGCTCGCTCATCCTAGACAATGCACACATTTTGTTCGATATATATATATATAATTTAAATCACTTGAAATTGTTTAATCAACACCTAGATATCCATTTAAATAGAACTTAAAAAAAAAAAATTATTATTTAAACTTTATATATACCTGTGTCTCCTGATGAAGAACTGGGTCAGTGGCAGCATCCAAATCTCCATACATCGACCCTAATGTGATATCCTATATAGTTAAAAAAATATAATCCAATATATATAATTAATTTAATCTATGCAGTTTATGTGTACAATCAAGTAGCTATATAAAATTTCTAAATTAAAAATAGTAAATTATATATTATATAATTCATACCTCTCCTGCAACATGTAAGGCTTATCTGATCTTGGTGATGTCAAAATCATGCAAGGACCCCACTGCAACATGATCCCCTTCACTGTCTGGCTCCATAAGCATGGTAGTGAACATCCCTGAAAATCCATTACCAGGTATTGTGGCTCGATCAACTGATGTATAAACAGGAGGAGGAGGTGTATCATGACCAACTGCTATATGTTGGGGCAGGTCAATAGGATGCTCAACAATAGTAGGTTGAGAATCTGTATGCTCACAACCACGGCTAGAAGCACCCGGTCTACCAAGTACACACCTAACAAGTGATGGAGCATCCTCTAGTGGGATCCCATGCTCCATAGAAATGACCTGATATGAATCCAAGAGATCACTAGATAAGCATGCGCTCATCTGTCGTAAAGGATCTATGTCATGCATGCGTACAGCATCCATCGGCGATGGTATGTCTACTTGAACATATGGATCATCACTCGTTGATGCATCATGAATGCTAGTATGAGAGCGCAACAAATATCTACCCACTCGATCTGATGTCATCTCATCCACTTCTGTGGCTATAGTAGCAATACTGGAAAAGATGGATTGTCGAGTGTCATCTGGTACACTATCTGCAGCATGTGCTAGGTTCGCACTCTTGGGAAGAAAGAAAAGGTTTGGACCAATCAATGCCCATTTATTAACGGGTGGGGGTGCACCTGGTCGTCTAAACTTATCTGAAAATCTGCCCTTCCCTTGCCCAACATGTTTCGAAAAATTGGTGTAATCAACATCATCCAATAAATGAAACTCTGCAAACAATTTTTTGCAAAAATAAAGGAGCAACTCATCCTTTTCGAGCCACCTATGATGAGTGGCTAACCATCTAGGATAGATAAAAGGTGCTACTAGTGCATCCGTGCACCTGGTAGGCATATAAACTTTCACCCTAACAAAGGCCTGATAATGAGGAAACATGGTTTTCACATCAACTGTGGAAATCCTATCATTAGCCATTTCCCATTTCATCGTACCACATACACTGCGTGAAAGGGATCTGTAGAATTCCTTTGCGTTGACCTCATCATATGGATTCTAATTGTCAATGAGGTCAATCATATGAAGTAGCTCATGTCTAATAATCTCACCCCTTTGTTTATTTGTTTGATCATGCATGTTTTCCAATGTGATATTTAAATGATCTAAGGCACGTTGGAGTGCCTCTGTTGTTTGATTGTAGAGTTGTTGTCTCTCTTGTGGAGTTGTGGTAGACCTATGTGACATCTGCTCACTCCCATGAGGATGAACACTAGGCTCAGAACTACTAGTGTTATGTGATCCAGGCTCATCAGACATGATGTGAATATATATATATATATCTTCACATGTGCATGTATGTAGTACACATTAAACAATAATTAAAAACGTATACATACATTTAAATCGTTTAAAACATATTTAAACATTTAAATTAAAAAAAATTAGATATATACATTTAAAAGAAATTTAAACGTCATAAATGCATACTTGACTTAAAATTTTCTAGATATAAAGACAAATTTAAGATAAGTTTCTAGATCTATTCACAAAACAAATTTAAACAACTATAAAGTTAATTTTAAATTTCAATATATGTCTAATTTACAATTACATATATTTGCATATACAATAATTAATTTGAAAATTAGTCAAATTAAGACAAACTAAGTCAAATTAATTTACAATTTTGCATATACAATTTAATTAATAGGTCCTAATTTGGTCTTATGTGGTCCTAATAGGTCCTAAGGGATGCAGATGTGCCATAAGGGGCCTTGTGTGGTCCTAAAGGATCACCCATGTGTTAGAACACATGCGTGACCCCTTAGGACCACATAAGACCCCTTTCGACACCATTTGGTCTTATGTGGTCCTAATAGGTCCTAAGGGGTGCACATGTGTCGTAAGGGGCCTTCTGTGGTCCTAAGGGGTCACCCATGTGTTAGAACACATGTGTGACCCCTTAGGACCACATAAGACCCCTTGCGACACCATTTGGTCTTGTGTGGTCCTAATAGGTGCTAAAGGGTGCACATGTGTCACAAGGGGTCTTAAGTGTTCCTAACAAGTCACCCATGTGTTAGAACACATGCGTGACCACTTAGGACCACTTAAGACCGCTTGCTACACCATTTGGACTTATGTGGTCCTAATAGGTGCTAAGGGGTGCACATGTGTCGTAAGGGGCCTTGTGTGGTCCTAAGGGGTCACCCATGTGTTAGAACACATGCGTGAGACCTTAGGACCACATAAGACCCCTTGTGACACCATTTGGTCTTATGTGGTCCTAATAGGTGCTAAGGGTGCACATGTGTCACAAGGGGTCTTAAGTGGTCCTAAGGGGTCACCCATGTGTTAGAACACATGTGTGACCCCTTAGGACCACATAAGACCCCTTGCGACACCATTAGGTCTTATGTGGTCCTAATAGGTGCTAAGGGGTGCACATGTGTCGCAAGGGGTCTTAAGTGGTCCTAAGAGGTAACATATGTGTTAGAACACATGTGTGGTCCCTTAGGACCACATAAGACCCCTTGTGACACCAATGGTCTTATGTGGTCCTAATAGGTGCTAAGGGGTGCACATGTGTCGTAAGGGGTCTTAAGTGGTCCTAAGGGGTTACCCATGTGTTAGAACACATGTGTGACCCCTTAGGACCACATAAGACCCCTTTCAACACCATTTGGTTTTATGTGGTCCTAATAGATGATAAGGGGTGCACATGTGTTGTAAGGGGCCTTGTGTGGTCCTAAGGGGTCACCCATGTGTTAGAACACATGCATGACCCCTTAGTACCACATAAGACCCGTTTTGACACCATTTGGTCTTATGTGGTCCTAATAGGTCCTAAGGGGTGCACATGTGTCGTAAGGGGCCTTGAACACATGGGTGACCCCTTAGGACCACATAAGACCCCTTGTGACACCATTTGGTCTTATGTGGTCCTAATAGGTGCTAAGGGGTGCACATGTGTCACAACGAGTCTTAAGTGGTCTGAAGGGGTCACCCATGTGTTAAAACACATGTGTGACCCCTTAGGACCACATAAGACCCCTTTCGACACCATTTGGTCTTATGTGGTCCTAATAGGTCCTAAGGGGTACACATGTGTCGTAAGGGGCCTTGTGTGGTCCTAAGGGGTCACCCATGTGTTAGAACACATGCGTGACCCCTTAGGACCACATAAGACCCCTTTCGACACCATTTGGTCTTATGTGGTCCTAATAGGCCCTAAGGGGTGCACATGTGTCGTAAGGGGCCTTGTGTGGTCCTAAGGGGTCACCCATATGTTAGAACACATGTGTGACCCCTTAGGACCAAATAAGACCCCTTGTGACACCATTTGGTCTTATGTGGTCCTAATAGGTGCTAAGGGGTGCACATTTGTCGCAACGGGTCTTAAGTGATCCTAAGGGGTCACCCATGTGTTAGAACACATGCGTGACCCTTTAGAACCATATAAGACCCCTTTCGACACCATTTGGTCTAATGTGGTCCTAATAGGTCCTAAGGGGTGCACATGTGTTGTAAGGGGCCTTGTGTGGTCCTAAGGGGTCACCCATGTGTTAGAACACATGTGTGGCCTCTTAGGACCACATAAGACCCCTTTTGACACCATTTGGTCTTATGTGGTCCTAATAGGTCCTAAGGGGTGCACATGTGTCGTAAGGGGCCTTGTGTGGTCCTAAGAGGTCACCCATGTGTTAGAACACATGCGTGACCCCTTAGGACCACATAAGACCCCTTTCAATAGCATTTGGTCTTATGTGATCATAATAGGTCCTAAGGGGTGCACATGTGTTGTAAAGGGCCTTGTGTGGTCCTAAGGGGTCACCCATGTGTTAGAACACATGTGTGACCCCTTAGGACCACTTAAGACCCCTTGCAACACCATTTGGTCTTATGTGGTCCTAATAGGTCCTAAGAGGTGCACATGTGTCGTAAGGGTCCTTGTGTGGTCCTAAGGGGTCACCCATGTGTTAGAACACATGCATGACCCCTTAGGACCAATTAAGACCCCTTGCAACACCATTTGGTCTTATGTGGTCCTAATAGGTGCTAAGGGGTGCACATGTGTCGTAAGGGGCCTTGTGTGGTCCTAAGTGGTCATATAAAATAAAAATATATACCTTAGGATGCATACATACACATACATACATACATACATACACCTCAGGACATGGTATCAGGGGTCGTGTGTGGTCCTGAGGGGTCGCACACGTGTGTGACCCCTCAGGACCACACACGACCCCTGATACCATGTCCTGAGGTGTATGTATGTCCTAAGGCGTATATAATTATTTTATGTGTATTTATGTATGTATGTGTATGTATTTATGTATGTGTATGTACATGTATGTGTGTATGTATGTATGTAGACCTAGGTATGTATGTGTATGTATTTTTATGTATGTGTATGTCCTAAGGTGTACATATAATTATTTTATATGTATGTATGTATGTAGGTAGGTAGGTATGTATGTTTGTGTATGTTTGTATGTACGTTTGTATGTATGTGTATGTATGTATGTATGTAGGTATGTATGTGTATGTATGTATGTAGGTTTGTATGTATGTGTATGTATGTGTGTAGGTATGTATGTATGTATGCATGTGTATGTTTGTGTATGTATTTGTATGTATGTGTGTATTTATGTACATGTATGTATTTATTTTTTAATATTCTAAACTAATATGATAGAATATATACAAAATATATATATATATATATTAAAAACTTAAAAAAAACTAATTTGCTATCAAAAAATTAATTTTCTATTTAAAACTTTTTTTCTTTTAAAAACAATATAAATTAATATGATAAAATAAATACTTTTTTTGTGCCCTCCTGCTCAACTACAAGCCGCTCAATGCAAAATGAGGGGCTTGGGCGGATTTTGGCTCTTATATAGGACAAGGGGGTTACCACGCGAGCGCTACATGGTTGCCAAATCGGTCTGGCCGAAATAGGCATTGTTAGCCTAAAGTGTGACACAGATCCGTACGATCACCCGTGATTGTTTTGGGATGAGCAATTGCTAGACATATGTAGATGATTTTGATCATGATTGGAAATAGTGTCTTAACATATGCTTAATTCCTCATTAGGTGAATTATTAAGATGTTCTTCAATAGTATTGTCACCTTGATCAATAAGGGCCTAAATGAGATTTTTTACGAGGTAGATATGGAATTGGTGTGATTATTTTGGGATGAGCAATTGCTAGACATAGGTAGATGATTTTGATATGCTTGGAAACAGTGTCTTAACATATGCCTAATTCCACATTAGGTGAATTATTAAGATGTTCTTCAATAGTATTGTCACCTTGATCAATAAGGGTCTGAATAATATTTTTTGATGTTGATAAATCTGACGTTTTATGTCCTTTGGTCCTATGGTATCCAAAAAAGTCACTATTATTCCACCATGTTGGTTTGACTATATGTTCATAGAGACAAAACTTAGGTAACGTGATGGTATTTGTCTAGAACAATTTTCTTAAGCAAGAAGCAATTGGTTCTCCAAGATTTGTGTATTTTCATTTTGATTTCTAGCGAATGTTTGCTAAAACATGAGAAATGTATGAGTGATTTTGAGGATTTTTCATGGGGATGGATGTGGGGATAAGGTTAGGTCATGGGGTTTGTTGGTAGTGATGGGAGGTCATAGGTTGGGTAGTTTGGTTGAAATTGGATGTGATTTTTTTGTTTGTTTGAGGTGTAGGTGTGCGTGTGGATTCTTGGTTGGGTAGAATAATATTTTGGAGGATGTAGTTTTGATGTGTGACTTGAAGGTTTGGGTTGTATGTATTTGTGGAGGTGTTTTGTTGTTGTTGAGGTATGTACTTTTGGTTAAAGTTTTTGTTTGGGTTTGTAGGTTGGGGTTGGTTTTTTGTTTGCAAGATGGGAGGTGGTATGTTGGGTTGTAGGTAGAAACAATTTCTGAATTGAAACTTTTGTGGTGATGTGGAGGATTTGGATCTACTATTTTTTATGTTTTCAACTTGATCTTCCAAGCTCTGTAATTATTGAGCTAATAGCTCAATTGGTCATGACCGAAGAGGGATGGTGTTTGTTGTGAATAGTAGGTCTAGTTCCAATTTTGGGACATGCGTGAATTGGATTGGTAGGTTTCTTGTGATGTTATAGTCTCATAAGATAATGTAGGCTAGTATGGTGCTCTTTTGATTGGAGGGATAGATGTTTCACCTTCTACAACCATTTGTAATGCCAGACCATGATATTTAGGATCTTAAGATGTTACGTGTGATTCGTTTTGGTTGAATCCTAGGCTTTTGTCGATGTATTTCTAGGTTGATGTTTTGGTTGGATGAGGTCTTTTGAAAAGGGATATACACAACAAGCATGAAAGGACACCATATGACCCCTTAGATGTCGTTAAGGGTCATATTATGTCCTAAGGGGTCATATTATGTCCTAAGGAGTCATATGGTGTCATATGACCCCTTAGGACAACATATGACCCCTTAGGACAACATATGACCCCTTAGTTGTCATTAGGGGTCATATTGTATCCTAAGGGGTCATATGGTGTCCTATGACCATTTAGGACACCATATGACCTTTGAGGACATCATATAGTGTCATTATGGGTTGTATTGTGTCCTAAGGTGTCATATGGTGCGCCCTTAGGGCACCATATGACTCCTTAGGTGTTGTCAGGGGTCATATGGTGTCTTATGACCCCTTAGGACACCACTTGGTGTTGTTGTGGGTTGTATGTTAAGGAGGAGGGGAAGAGAGATAGAAAGGGAGGGAGAGAACTATAGAGGGGACATATAGATAGGCAAGAGACCTAGATTTCAAGAGAGGAGTGAGATAGATAGAGGGGGATAAAGAGAGGTGGGTAATGAGACCTATATGCAAAGGTAGATAGGTGGAGAGGAAGGGAGGGAGAAACCTAGAGAGGGGAGAGAGGGTGAGTTGGAGAGTTAATGAACTAGACAATGAAGAGAGAGAATAAGAGAGATAAAGAGATAATGAGAGAGTGGGGGTAGGATATATAAATGGAGAGGGGAAGAAAGGAAGGGAGAGAACTAGAGAGGGAAGGGAGAGAGAAGAGAAGAGATAGAAGAAAAAATAGATGAGTAAGAGGGGATGGATGGAGAGGTAGAAATGGAGGGAGCGAGATACCTAGAGAATGAGGAGATGGATCTAGGTTTGTAGAGAGAGAAGAGAGGGAGAGTGTTCATAAATAGATAGGGGCAAGGGAAAGGGGGAGAAAGGTGGAGAGGGAGGAAGATAACTAGAGGGTGGACAATTAGATAAGTGAGAAACCTAGAGGGGGAGAGAGAGGTGGGTAAAATATAGGGAGGGAGAGGTAGTGAGGTGAATAGGGAGGGAAGGAGAGCCCTAGATATGGGGAGAGAGAGGATAGGAGGGATCGGTACTGAACAAGAGAAACGAGTGGGAAGGGAGAGAAATAATAAGAGAGTGAGAGAGAAAAGAGAGGAAGGGAGTCAAGGATATAAATTAGGGTACAAGGAAGGGATGAAAGGTAGAGAGGGTAGGATATACCTAGAGAGCGGAGAAAGAAGTGAGAGAGACACGAGAGGGAGAGAGATAGGTGTAGAGTTTAGGGAAGATAAAGATAGTGATATACGGATCTAAAGAGTGCTAATAGGAGAATGTTGATTATTGAAATTTGACTAAGTATGAAAGTCAATATGATCCTCTAAAAACAACAATCTACATTATATCTCCTATAGAGTTGAAACCACTCTCAAACATCCTACCCATATATACATGAAATATAACTTAAACTGACTTATACTTAAATATTATATTTCATGTATATATTTGCATCACAAAACTTTCAAATTGGACAATGCAAGACATTTGGTGCTCGCCAAATGAAAAAAATTGACTTTTCTCATTTGGCACACGCCAAATTTGACGCGCGCCAAATGGGAAAAGTCAATTTTTTTCATTTGGCGAGCGCCAAAATATAACTTAAACTGACTTATACTTAAATATTATATTTCATGTATATATTTGCATCACAAAACTTTCAAATTGGACAATGCAAGACATTTGGTGCTCGCCAAATGAAAAAAATTGACTTTTCTCATTTGGCACATGCCAAATTTGGCGCGCGCCAAATGGGAAAAGTCAATTTTTTTCATTTGGCGAGCGCCATATTTGGCACTCGCCAAATGGTCTGCATTGGGAACTACCAACCCTTTGGGTTGGATTGTACTTGGGCATCCAACCCAAAGGGTTGGATGACCATTTCAGGCCTGAGACATGTTTTTAACAGAGGATTAGAAAATTTTCACATATTTTTGGCCGTGCTCTCCATCAGGTTTGCACGTGTTTCAATAAAAATGAAAAAAAATACGATAGAGACCTCGATCTCTCTCTTAGCTATCCAAGCATGTAATTTTTTTCACATTTTTATTTCGTTAAGGCTTTCATCTATAATTTCTTTTGTTAGTGTGTTCGTTTTTGGTCAAAAACCAACATGCACTATTTTGGGTATAGTTTTTTACACGTTCATCGAATTTTGAAGAAACTTACATTTTTAGAAACTAGACTCCATTCTACACAATTTAAAAAAAATAGTTTTCATTTTTGATTAGTTATCAATGATTTTAGGGGGGAGCACGCTCAAATTTCTGGTTTTCAGGATGTGTCCACTTCAAAAATTAGTAAAAAATCATATACTCATTAAAAAATTAGCTGAAAAATCTAGCATAAACCAGAAGGTGTTAACTAATTTCTCACCAAAGCGATTTTAAAAATTCAAAAAAAAAGTTAACATTTTAGGGGGGCCACAACAGACGCTATGTTATGTTTTTTGCATAAAAACAGGACCATTTTTTGTGGCCCCCCTTTTTGAAGCCCTTAATCTCCACCATTTTCAAAAAAAATTAGTAGTTTAGAAAGTAGACTCGAAGCACTCTGACTCTTGTTCTTGTTGCATCTTCAAATTTGGAATCTAACTATCTTCAATTTGTCGTTGAAGTTCAAACTTTGTTGATTTCAGTTAAAAGTGGCATCTTAAGACCCCCTTTTGGTACCACAACTTGGTGCACATACCCATCCTCGCATACACAAGAAATGATGGTTAAAGTGTTCAACTATAGGCTTTACAAGCTCAATTAGGGGTATCCTCTATGTACCACAAGGGTACATTGAGGCCTAAATCAATGAAATGAAAGAGAATATTTCTACAGATCTAGGAGGAGAGGGTAACCTACTCTTCACCTTCACTCCTCTAAGGTATAAAGTTCCTAGATGCTTAGCCTAAAATGACAAGATTTTACTTCCAAGAGGCATGTCTTTCAACTCACCCTCACTATTTATACTATGTTGAAACATTAGAGTTGAGATTGCCCCCTAGAGTGATCACTTATCTAGGAAAGGCTTGCAAAAAATAAAAAGCAACATCCCTTATTTTTGGTGCACTCAAGTTCACCACTAGGATGCAAGAGGAGAGAATCTATAAGGAAATCTTGGGGATTGAAAGACAAGGGGCATTCATTTTAAGCTCAAATCTAAATGTGTGTGATCAATTTTAAGCTCATTTTCAATATGTGGAAGACACTCCAAGCATTGATCTAAAGCAAGAAATAATTCTATGATAGATGTAAAAGACTATGATCACTTTTAAAATGTAAATGAGAGTGTTTAAAACAAGTGCACCTAGATTGAATGCTTTACATTTGTGTTTGAAACCCCTTGATCCAATATGATGAGCTCCAAGCTAGATTTTATTATCATCAAATCATGTGTATGAAAACATGCCAAACATGATAAACCAAAGAAAACAAATGTCATGCATAAGTGGATTCCTTATGATTTTCTCATACATGTAAAAAGAAAAAGTCACTAGTAGATGATTTCATATGAAAAAGCTATGAGTAGCTGAATTTTTTAAAAGAAGAGGTTAATTTGAGTGAATTTGCAATTATTTAATGCAAAATATGGAAAAAATAATTAGACCATAGAATATATCATTTAACCAACTTTCTAACACATTTTGAATTTCAAAATTTTGATATGTTATGCAAAATTTATGGTCATTTTTTGTAAAAAAATCTCCAATTGCACAGGAACAAAAATTAAATGCACCACAGAATGCTTCAAATATGCAAGAATATGCAACAAATGCATGAGAATATTCAAGAATATGCTTCAAATGTACAGTAACATGAAAAATTTATAGGATGGTGAATGTGCAGTAGAAGTAATCAAATGCACAGGTATAAGGCTTAGATGTGTAGGAATAGAAAGCAAATGCACAAGTGTATGCAACACATGTGTAAAAACACACAAAAACCCTAAATACAAAAAATTAAAAATTGAAACCCTAATGCAAAAAGCAAATACACGTATCTAAGTTGCAATTATGTAGGTTTGGTGAACAAAAGCACTAAAATAGAGTCTAGATGCACAGTAGAACCCAACGAAAGCACAAAACTGGAAATCAAAAGTGCAAATCCAACCTATAACTTCTCAAAACACCCCAAAACACACGAAAAATTGTTAGAAAATGGGACTAGGGTCCCACAAGGCATGTCAAAATGTGTATGATGAATTTCGAACCTACTAGTAAACCCTAATTAGCCCAACCACAAGCATATAATCTACCATAGCATTCAACAACACCAATGGAGCTCTCAATCATGAAATGCAAACCAAATATAAAAAAATCTACCTCACATACATGATAAGATTGACTCCATTCTTCTCCTATTCTTCAAGATCTAATGAAAATGATGTGTTTTTCTCTCAGCCATAAGCACTCGAACAAGATGACATAAAGATATGGAGTGTGGTTGATTGATGATGTTAGCTATGATGAAATAATAATAATGATGAAAGCTCTAGAGAGATGTTGGCATTATGCAAGGTAAAATCTAATTATGGATGGATCTGTAGAAATCTCCAAGAGAATCAAGGGCTTAGATTAAGAGGTTAAAAGATAAATGACCATGATTACATAGTTAGAAGAGAATCAATAGGATTAAGAGGTTAAAGTGAACTGGAGGGATGAGATTGAGTGGCAAGTGAGAGTGAATAAGATTAAGAGATTAATTTGAATGAAGGGCTAAGATTAAGTGGTAGATGAGTGTTAGGTAGATGTGTTGCCATGTAAAGAGGAGTAGAGAGAAAAGGGAAATGAAGGGGAATGAGACACTTGTCACACACATACAAATTTAGATTATGATTCATGTGAACAAGTTGGAGGGCTAAGATTAGAAAGAAGAGGATAATGAATTAATCAAATAAAGAAAAGTATATATTTATTTAATAGTAGAAAAAGGTGGGATCATCAAATAAATAATAAATATAAAAAAGGCTAATAAATTAATTAAATAAATATAATATTTATTTTAATTAATGATGAAATATTTATTTAATTGAGGACATTTTTAGTGGTTATAAGTTTTTGGAGTCAAGATCGAGTGAAGTTACTTGTATAATTTGGGAGTTAGGATGGGAGAGTGAATTTAATTGTATAATTTTGGAGTTCCACATTGAACATTTATTGCAATATATGTTTAATTTAGTAATTTCACATATTTGTAATAATTAAGCCTATTGATTACATTAATTTTATTGTTGACAATATTTGGTTATAAAGACAGCTAATAAAAATAATCAATCTCAAATAAAAAATAAATTTTAAATTTTATTTAAATAATGAAACAAAAAAATTAGCAATTATAATTTTAAATATTTTAATATAATATCTCAAGGATCTTTCTATCCATATTATTTCACTCCTACAATTATTCTTTGAATTGATTCTTCAATCTAGATATTTTTTCTTTTAGAAACAAACTTATAGTTATTAATATTTTTTAGACACATAACCCTAAACAAATGATAACCATAACTCTAATTGTACTATGAACCCATTCTTAACCCTAACATATTTACAATTTATCTTTAAATTGATATTTTTAAACTTTTCTTCCATAGAATTTTTAAAAATACAGATATGCTAGTATTAAAAAATACTAAAATTACAATAGAAATAAGGAACCACAAAAACTTGAAACAAAGCATACATTGAACCATAAAAACTATACAGTAGAAAACGGAGACTATTTCGGAAACCTAAGCAAAATTTTCGGAGGATTTAGAGTAGAGGTTAGAAACTTTGGCCAAACTCCACTTGGTCTGTACAATCTTTCTTCGGGATGCTGCTTTATGAGCTGTTTGATCGGTAGATAAGATTTATATAGCTTTCAACAACTACCTAAGGCAGTAAAATTATTGAAGGGAGCAAGCTCTGGAATTGGAATAATGGAGGAACAAGTAGTTCAAGCGCTCATACGGCTGAGGGATACGTATCTCACTGCCAAGGAGTCTTCACAAAACTGTGCAGACAACATCCAAGCTCTAAAGCAAGAACACCAACTCCTTAATCAACTCCTCTCAGCACAGACCAAAATTTCAGAGGAGGAAGTGAGTAAAATCATGTCCATGCATGACTCTACGGTGGAATCAAAGGAAATGCTGAAGAGGGCAGAGCAAAGGCTTCATTTTCTCAAGAGTAAAGAGCGGTATGTCGAGCAACTGCAGAAAACTCTTATAGCCCAGGACGAGAATCTTGCTGAAGAAAACCGCAAGCTCAAAAGTGCGGAACTGCAATTTATGCTGCTGAGCCCCCTGCTGAAGCAAATGCTCCCTCATCACAAACCCACTATTGAGCTCTACGAAACCCATCTCCTGTCCACCATTGATCACGAGGGCCTCAGGTTATGGTTTTAGTTACCATAACCGATAATGCCAAAGGGTAAACTTTCTGACGTTTCTGATGGAAACTGTGGAAGAAGTCCTCCTAATCATTTAAAGGGTTTTTAAATGATGTATATGGTTTTATAGGCAATCTCTGCCAGGCAAAATGGTCACTCAACTGGCTATTATTATTAGTATAATTATTAAAGTTGTAATTTTGTTGATCTGTGCAATCTGTGGAAATCCATATTAGATTACTGTTATGTAATCAGTATTGAAGCAATCCTCGTTGAATATCAAATAAAACTGGCAATTTTGGCCTGTAGAGCTTTTCTTGAGTCATATTCATAGCTTATACCATACTCTGGAAATTTGGAGAACTAAGGTTCTCTAGCCCTAGAATGAGATAACCCTGGTTGGCGCGTGTGCCTACTATAATAGCCACGAATGATTTTTAAAAATTAGATATTATATTGTTTTTTGTTAAGCTGATTCTTCTTCTGTGGAGATGATTGCAACGATTGAGATTTTGATATTTTTTTCCTGGCGATTGTTCCAGAGCATAAATGCAGAGAGATTGCTGTTTTTCATTAACTGAATTTGGCAGATTTAGTTTATGCTGCAGAAGTAAAGAATCTTGAAAGGTTAGATAGTTCTAGATGACTTTGATTAATATGAAAACCAACTTGCAGAGAATATACAAATGCATTAGTTGTAAGGGTTTCGTTGTAGAGTCTAGGGTTATTTATATTGTGATCCATGATCTTATACATTAGGTTATATACTGTTTTTCTCAACATATTGATGATAGTTTTTAGAGAGCAATCATAACTGACGTCAATTCATTTGTTTTAAGCAGCATATCAGTCTAAAACCTGGTTACAGATTCAATGTAGATATAGGTGAGATGACATTTATTAATAAGAAAACGAACTTCCAAAAAAGTTCAAAATACATTGCTTACTTACGATTTTCTATATTGTGATTCTTCATGTTATACGATACGTTGTATATTTTTTCAACTGGCGTTTTTGTCTATCTGACGGTTTGTAGTGAGCAATTATAAATGTTAACAAATTCAGTTAATTTAAGCAAACAATATTAAGTCATATGTTTTAATCCGCAGAATTCTCTAAAACCTGCATACAGATTTGGTGTGCTAGGGAAATGATCTTACTGTAAAGATAAGATGTGATGATAATGTCATTCAGGTGTTAATGATTCTAGTCCCCTTTGAAATTTGTGTTCCCAGAAAATTAACTTAGGAGCAGGATGAAGTTTGAAAGATAGTGTTTTATTTCACTCTGAAGAGTTTGTTGAGAACATCTCGTCAGTTGTTAGATCAGTACGGTATAAATGCTGCCCTTTAAATTATGTAAAAACAAATTAGTAGACTCTAAAACTACACTTAATTTCAGATTGTATTAAATCCTTCTGCAAATGAGGCTCTGAAGACTTCAAGTTTGATCCTTTCTAGGAAGCTAAAGGAACTATGTTGCCCCACTTTTCCTCTGATTTTGTCAGTCTTCATGTTTTAAAAGTAAGACTACCAAGTTGTTTGACCAACCTTCATCTTGGAAGCTAAGGTAGTTATGGTTTCTGATCTTCTGCAGTCTGCAAAGCCTTTGGTTTGGTAACAAAGTTGTGTGTCTCTTTGACATCAGAAAATGTAACTGTTATATGTGCTGACACTGATGAATCACTGCTTTTCTGTCCCTGACTTTCTCATGGTCAATTTGCTTGCACTAACCTCAACTTTAACAGTAACAGTGTGTATCCCTATTTATAGGCTCACACATGAGTAATACAAATTGGAATTTCATCAACGCGCAAAAAAAGTGTATGGCAGTGACCTTCACTTTTGCCAAGCTTAGCAAGGCTTCAGGAAACTTGAGTCCTAACAGTAAAGATTGGAGTAGGTATTGAGACAATGCACAAAGAGTAGCTTAAGGATGAAACTCATGTGGCATTACATACGCCAAAAATGGTTCTCGCAATCTAAAACACTTCTTCACAATTGATTGAATTTAATTTGAACTGCTTGGCATAGTTAATGTGGTATTAGAAGCGCAGAGGGAAATTCCAATAATTGTGGCTCTGGTAGGTAATTAATCTGATGCACATAATTGGAGTTTATGTTAGCCTTCTAGCAATTCTGAGTGAAATTTTTTCGAGAACCAGCAAAATTAATGATGATCTGTAAAGCTTGGAGGCCAAATAAATATGGCAAACATTTTTGTGCAGAGTAAAATTGCAATAAAATTTTGGCACTGGCAGATATTTAATCAGATGCACGTTATTGGCATTTATGTTAGCCTTCTAGCACTTCTGAGTGAAACCTTTTTGAGAACCGGCAATATTAATGATGATCTGTAAAGCTTGGAGGCCAAATAAATATGGCAAACATCTTTCTGTTGAATTCCAAAGTGATACTGAACACATTGTTTAGTGCTGATTAATTACTCCTTTACTTAGAACTCAGTAAGTATACGAACTCGTGTTTGGATATGTCCCAAATGAAACTCTCCAGAAGCATTTAGACTTCATAGTAATTACATTGTCCGTATTCCTTCATGAGCATTCATGACAGATACCCAAAGTTTAGCAAAACTTCTTACTGCATTTATATACTCCAAAAAAAAAAGAAGATCGTAGTCTGAAAAAGATCAAGGAATAACAATCTGAAATATATGAGAACCTAAAAGGCTTCAGAATTTTTTTCTGTAAGGATGCACATTTTCATAAAGAAGAATTTCACGTGTAGGAAAGTTGATGCATGATAAGTAATATACAGGTTTATATGGACCTGTACTCTGCTACAAGACTAGATGCCTTCATGGATGCGGCTCATGCAGTGCCTTACCTTGAAGTGTACAATTCACTGGCTTAAAGTTTAAACTTAATATGTCTTTTTGTTCATTCATCTTGCTTGCTTCGAAAGGTTTAGACTTAAGAACAGGTAAAGCCATCTTGAATTTATTAACAAACAGGAAGGAAATGAAGAGGACTTTGGATCAGCTTTGTCTGCTGAACATGTATGCTTCATACATCAAATGCAAGATGTTGACACTGATTATTCATGTTCATTATCCCCTCATATTCTAACTTGTACAGATGTAGAAACTTTCCTAGAATTCTTGTTTACCCCATCATTATATATTAATAGAAATTTACAGAAAAAATATATATTTACTTAAAATTTATGCTGGGCTTCATTTCTTCCTTCAGAGAAATGAAATCCTCAAAAATATTACTTACATAAAATATCAGAGATAAAGTAAATCCAACTTGGCTCCTGCAATTCATATTTCTACACAAGTGAACATAATAGCAATTTATATAGAACCCAGGTATCCGAAATTCAAATACCAAAAGTAATGTTATTTCGTTGGGTGTCTTGCTAGTTAAGTTGAAATGGACTACGCATACAAAAGATATCCCACAGAAGAGTTCCTTGTACGAGGGATAATCCAAAATACTTCCGTAATACAATTGATATTCGATAATAATATCCGAGAGAACAATTCTCTGGGTGCCTCGCTAATAGTTCAGTTATAGGGTGCTTTGAGTAGCACATATGAGGCCTGAATTCTGATTCTTAGCTGGTCTATATTTTAAGCAATGTCTCTTCACACCATGTGTAGCTTGAGGAGGATGTTGGCAGTTCAATTCAGAAGGCCCAGTAGCTTTATGGTATTGCAACTGAAGGTGCATCTGGGAAGTCTTGAATTTGAGTTCTACCAGGGGTTCAAATCACAAGGATTGGTAGCCCCGTTTTAGTTCACTTGAAGGTGCCCTAGGAAAATCTTGGTTTCAATCCCGACTAACTGATCCAGTTTTTAACAAATTGGCAACTTGTTCAAACTTGCAAGAGTTAAAAATCGAAGGAAAATACTAAAAGCGAGGATAAATGTTGAGAGTGGGAGCTAGGTTTTTACCTCCTAGAGATTCAGACCCCATCTAATAACAAAAGTTTATTTTTGCAAATTACCTCTATCTAATCCATTTATCTTTACCAACCTAAATGACTGCAATAAGAAAATGATGATGTGTCCTATCTCTGTTACCTCCACAAAGTGATGAAGAAGAATCAACCATTGGCCTGAAGGAAGTTGTTTATCGGATTGATGATCTTCGCCTATTACAAACTTTTGAGTGTTTCGGCAGATGATCTTGTCCATAGACTTTTGGCATTTTTAGTTAAAGAATGAAGCGAGTAGAATAAGAATTTAAGAACATGCACTAGTTGTGGCAAACTACCTCTGAACTACAGCTAGAGCAAAGGACTGTGTATTTCCATTCTTCTATTAAAATTCCCCAGTTGCATGACAAGTCGGGTGCCTTATGTTGCAATCAACTTTATCAAAAGCTTTGTTAATCAGAAGCAAAGCTTTGAGGTCCAAGCCGCTGGAATGTGTTAGTGGACTCCTCTGTGATACGGTTTATGTAGACTGTCAAAGCTCTAGCTTGGCTCCTAGCTCCTCGCTTCACGAACTCATTTTTCTGCCTAAGTCAATGTAACAACAATTTATATTGAGTCTTGAGTATCTGGAGTCTACCAACACACACAAAAGTAAATTTCTTTGATGTCTTGCTATATCGAGTTAATAACATGAATATTGGCAGAAAGGGTATTTCATAAAACAATTCATCTTACAATGTGTAAGCCAAAATGTTTATTAGAGCAATTTATAAAAGGTTTGAAGGGTCTTTGGTCTATTGGTGAAATTGAATGTTTCTAAATGAGAAGTCTTGCTGGGTGTAAAACTTCTGACACTATTAAAAAGAGATGAAACTGAGATCATGGGGACAACTTTGACAGAATGGATACCCCTCAATCCTTGTTTGGTCTCTTGGTGAAGTTGAATGTAACCAAAATGTATATTAGAGCAATCTATACAAGGTTTAAAGGGCCTTTGGTCTCTTAGTAGAGTTGAATGGCTCCAAATGAGAAGTCCTCCTGGGTGTAACACTCCTAACACTATTAAAAAGAGATGAAACTGGGATCGTGCCTTCGACAACTTGAACAGAATGGATACCCCTCAATCCTTGACTCTCAAGTAACCAAGAAAACAACGGTATCGTCTTGCCTATAATGTAGTGGTAGATGGACATGCACCTACAATGCCTTGTGTTGAGTTCTTGCTGCTCTACATTTTAAAACAAGGTATGACAGCCAAATTAGGAGAGCTCCCTCAGATTTATGGATTGAGGGTGGTGTGAGAGGTTCAATGCACAAAGTCCAATGGCTTAATAATAAGCACCTGAAGGTTTACCTAGAAGCTCTTGGGGGTTTGGGTCCTAGTTGATTCAAATCACATGAATTGGTCGCTCAGTTGTAAGTCACCCAAAGGTACCCCTAAGAAATCTTGGTTAAGTCTTAGCTGGTCCATTTTTTTAACAAATTGATAATCTAATTAAGCTCTTGCCAATCCGCATTTTAAAACAAGGCATCACAGCCAAATTAGGAGAGCTCCCACAGTTTTATGGATTGAGGAGGATGTTAGAGTTTCAATGCACAGAGTCCAATTGCTTAACGATATGCACCTGAAGGTTCACCTAGAAGCTCTTTGGGGTTTGGATCCTAGTTGAAGATTCAAATCACATGAACGGTCACTCAGTTGTAGGTCGCCCAAAGGTACCCATAAGAAATCTTGGTTTAAGTCTTAGCCGGTCCATGTTTCTAATTATTTTTAAAATAATTAAAAAATTAGAACAATTTTGTAAGTCAAGACAAATGTTGAGAAAGGGTGTTGCCTTGAATATTAGATAGGAGTTGACACTACGGAGATTCGGAACTCCGTTAACAAAAGGTTGTCCATCAAAATTTGTGGAGTCCTTATAATCCTCTTTACAAAAAATAAAGATTACAATAAATAAACGGATGTGTCTTCCCATTTATCCCCTGCATGTGTTGAAGAATCAACCACTGGCCTTAAGCAAAAAAGTGATTAGATTGCCGCTTCTTGAATAATTACAAAAATGAATGGCAAGTTTGAAGCTTCAATTATTGAGCAGCCAAATTATTTTCCATAGGCCATACGATGAGTGTACCAAGAGTTGTAATAAAGTGCCACCAATCTAGAAGTAAAGCAATCAGAGCAAATAATTGTGTTTGTTTCAATCACAGTTAACAGGTGCATGCCAAGTTGGTCTTTATTTTGCAAGCAACTTGTGTACCTTTGTCACAAGCTTTGTTAGTCAAAAGCAAAGCTTCAACGTCCAAGCCCCTAAGATGTGTTAAAGAGCTTTCTATTTTAGGGGTCAACCTAATTTTACGGTTATTATAATTGTGAGGATTTTGTAATACACATCGTTGATCGACATGTGACATATACTTATGGCAAAAATGCATTCAATGCCAATTCTTGGCGTTTTGTGTGGACAACAAAATGCCTGGTTGGGAAAGATGTCTTTTATTCTTCACCCCATTGAACCTGCCACTTTTGTGTGAGGCTTTAGAGGAAGAGCGTCATTTGTTGTCCATGTTTGAATTGTGATGTTGGCATGACACATGACACGCCCTTTGACCTGAAGCTATGAACCGGTAAGGCCACAAACAGGGGACCTCATCCCCACACTTCACTTGTTCAAACCCACAAGCACAACAAAGACACAAGGCTTGTGAGCACAATGACCCAACAGGGGTTTGAACCTTGTTGGTTGAAAATTTTGTACACTTGGGGAAATATACAAAATTGTAGTTTCAACCACAGTGTGTGAATAAAACTCTCCTAATTAAGGGAAGGCTCCTCCTATCTAACTACAACTTTGAAAATAAAATAGGATGGGACAACAATTTTTCTTCTTCTTTCAAGAAAGACAATATCATTTTCTCTTCGCAGAAAAGTGATAGCGATTTGATATAAAACAAACAGTAACAACTTTCAAAATGAAATGAGAGAAAGGAAATGAAGTTTCCTGAAAGTTCAAAGACTTTCGTCACTTTCTTCGGGACGGGACAGCAATATCAAGCTCAAAAACTTGATTATGTGAAGTCCTATCTACCCTTTTCTATACTAATGCTATCAAGAACAAATTATAACAGCTCAAAGACTACAATATCTTATTTTTTCTACATAAAACAATGGAAAGTAGTATAAACTCAAAGACTCAAAGCTATTTCTCACAAAATCTGCTCCTAAATTCTCTTAAGAACAAGTGAAGCACAAAGACTTACAACTTCTCTCAACAGAATATTTATTTTAATCTATATTAACCTTAAATACTTGCAGCACAAAGACTGCAAATCAAATGTGATTAAGCTCTTTAAGAAACACTTGCAAGAAAGATAATATAGAACACAAACTCAAGAATGTAGCACAAAGACTCAAAGCTTGAGCAATTTTCTTATATTCCTTTCAATTCTTGAATTCACACATGAAAGCTCAAAGACTTATTTGTTGTAAATTTGGCAGAGTTTTTGCTTGTTTTCCAAAAAGATAAAAATTATAATAGACCCCTCAAGTATTTATAGGAGAGGAGTCATGAGAAAAAGGTGGGAGGATTCCAACTAACTTGAGAAATTTTCTCAACCACCAAGACTTGTTCAATAACTAACTAAGACTTCAATAACTAACTAAGACTTATTCCAACTACAGTTCTAACTGAACACAACTTGTAATTGCCTTACATGTAATTACAAAAGTGCAAGTAATGACTTATCTTGCATTTTACAAAAAGACTTTTACATGTAACTTGTCAAAAGAAAAACTACAACTAGGGAAAGAGCACCAATAAATAACATAGTTCCAATAACCGTCACCTTATTGTCATGTTGACCCCCCAATAGTCGTCATAGTGAAAACACCATTAATAAATTTGTTTTGTACCAATAGCCGATCATTTTTTGTAATTAATTGGCCCATTTGTGCACAACTATTGGAACATTTGTCCCATTTGTGCACCACTATTGGAACATTTGTGCACCACTATTGGGACATTTGTCAACAAGTACTAGCGATTTTGAGTTGACGGTTACTGGAACATCTTTAGTTAGGTATCAAGCGACACTTTGAAATGTGTACATTTTGACCTTTGTGCGCATAATTGATTCCACAACATGCATCGTTACTACCCAGAAGCTAGATCAATAGCTATATGCAGTTAAGTCGCATACGAAGACAACTAAAAAAAAAATCAAAATCCGATGTACCGTTTAGGATTTGTGGGTGCGCAAAGTTAGCTATGACGGCTACTGGTGCTCTTCCCCTAACAGATTACAAATCTGAAAAAATACAACTAAGTGTTGAAAAACACTTAAGCTGCAGCACATGAAGACATGAATCCTTCAAACTTCTGGATGATCATTCGCAGTTCATCAAGATCCGATTCATGGGTATTCTTGGCAACAACCATGGTCTTCACAATGGTATCATGGCACCGGAGGAGCGTAGACTTGTCCTTCTCCAAGATGAACTGAATTTCATGCAAAAGGACTTGGTTTTCATCAATATTTGAATAGAAGCAACTAAGAATTGATCGCTCCTCCATTCATTACAAATCCTTATCTACAATTATGCAAGAACTTCTTCTTCTAGTATTAGCTCTCCATCCTGACTTATTATGTTGCAAGAGACCTTTTCACAATGAGAGACAATATCTTGGAAAACTCCACCCCGTAATCTCATTGCATCACCAATCTCCTCAATGAGGGATTTAAGAACAAGGGCCTTATTTTCCAGAAGTTCTTCAAATTCCAAGTAGATGACCCTGGAAGAGATGATGGCATGCTCCTGTAGAACACACAACTGTTGTTGGGGCATGGTACGCCAGATTGTCCAACTATCTTCAACACTCCAGATTCTTTTTTAAAGTATCGGAAGTCTGATCCAGTTTCTCTTCAATGGCTTCCAACTTAGACATCATCTGAAAAATGTCTTTCATCACTTGTGCACATAGATCATGAAGGTGATCAACCCAAGAATCCAATGCTTGTACTTTCTGAGCAGACCTTTCAACACTACGAATTGATTCTCATGCCTCGGTAGAACTTGAAGGATTACTCACCTCACCAGTATGTTTTGTGATTTTACAAACAGCTGCAACAAGTTGTCAGTTGTCCTTTTCTAGCTTGTCTTTCTTAGCTAAAAGTTCATCGCATTGTTGTACCAGTGAAGCTACAGAAAACTGAGCATCATGTTTAATCACCTCATGTGTTTGCTTACCCAACTCTATCCTTGTAATTTTGTAATCAGCAGCTGACATCTCTTCAAGTGGCTTATCTACAATGGGCTCAACAATTTCAACTATCTTCATCTTGTTGTTGTCAACAGTTACTCTGGAGATAGTCTTAGCCTTTTTAGCAACCTTGGGTCTAGACTGTTTAAGTTGCTGATAATCAAAGGCATCAGGTGAAATTTCTTGCTTCTTCCTTTTTGGAGTAAAAGAACTAAGCCATGGAGGTAAAGTCATCAACTCTCCTTCAGTAGCAGTTGTAGGCAAAGGAGAAGCAGATTCTATTTGAATAACCGTGGTCATCCTAGGAGGAGTATCTGTCTGGATGGTGACCACGGTCTATTCAGTAACCAATGGGCATGAAGATTGCCTCATAAATTCTTCAAAACCAGAAGTGGAGGTATCAATCTCTGATAGCAAGAGTATCTTCAAGAACTTCCAGCACACTCTCTTGTTGATGATCAAGAGGCGGCTCGTATGCTAAAATAGGAACGACATTCTGAGGAGATTCATCCACCATTAAGTCAGGAGGAGAAAGGGGCATCTCAATGGAAACTGAGGAAGGGATCTCATGGGGCGAATCCGAAGCTGGGGACTTAGGAGCATCATCAGATTGTTGCCCTTCTTCTCGATTATCAAGATCAATCACCTAAACATGGAAACGTGACTTTTCCTTCCCACAAACTGTCGCCTCCTCAAGAGGAAGCACTAATGCCCGACTAACTCGCAATTTGATCCTGGTGCCAGAAGATGATGTGCCTTCCTTGTTATCAACCTGAATCTCAGACTTAAGTCCAAGAGGTCCAGTAGAATCATCTTCCTTTCTAACCTTGATTTTAATGAGTCTAACACCATTACTTTTCAACCAAGCGTTGGTGTTAGCCAAGATAGGCTGAAATCTCTCAAGGATGGATGTGCACTCCTTGTGTGATCATTGGATTAAAGGAAGTGGAGCTTCCTCAACCTTTCGTGAAATGTATTCAGGATCAAGTACGTTCCCAACATCAATCATCCCTTGTGGAATATCCACTAAGTTCAAATCAACAACTTGCTCAACAGTGAGCCTACAGTAATCCATCTTTAGAACTTCAACCTCTGTATGGAGATCTACCTAGATATCCTCAATGCGATGCACGTGCATGAAGGATTATTTGATCTTCTCCTTCATACCCCGGTAATCAAAATCAACTCTGGACTTAAACCTTTTGAGCTTAATTTCCTGCATCTCAGTCTCCATGGCCTTGGCTTTAATAGATGTGACAAGAGAATACCGGCCAATTTTCAATGGGTTTGTTGTAGAGATCCCCATTCCAACCTTATGTCTGACACACTGATGAGTGTGGACAGCCATGATTTGTCTTCCCAACTCCATAAGATTGATCTTATCAGTTGGGTATCTAGGGAGCATGTATGGCTGCCCACTATAGCATCCAACTCTCATATAAGTAAAGGTCAGGAATTGAAGAAACAAGCATCCATACTCATTCACTCTTTTCCATGTCTCATCAGATACTCTTATGTTCTTCAGATTCTTGTCAAACTGGCACATAAAATAACCGAAGAATGCATCTTGAATTCTTATGAAATGCAATTTGTTGGGTCTCAAAGGTAGCTGATCATAATATTCCCATACCGGTATAAGCGAGCGATCACCCTTGGTAGAAAGACCAGGGGAATATCTGAGTGATGTTGCCAAGTACACCAAATACGAGTTCATGTAGAAAGTCATGGTAGAAGGGACTGTTGCAAATTGTTCACACAAGGCATCACTGATGACTTCTCCCCATGAAATGTGATGAGACTGCCTTATGAACATGATAAACTGGTACATCCATGGCTCAAAAACATTAGAATGTTCAAGGCCCATTATCCTGCTGAGGAGAGTTATGATGTCTCCAATCTCCCATTTGAAGTCATGGTAGTACAACAAACCACCTTGAGAAGGCGTCTCGTGGCTCATTAATCCACCTGTTGATATAACGTTTGCAGCCCTTCTCCCTTTTCACATAGTACTCAGCTGCACTATCTTTGGAGATTTCCATGTAAATAGGTGCAGGAGGTATTCTGAAGACTTTCTCAATTGTGTCTGCGTCAAGGCGGATTATTGTTTCACCATCATCATTTTTAATGGTTCTTGTCTCCTTGTCAAAGTGATGGGTGCAAGCGAGAACAAATTCAAGTTCTAGGGCAGCCACTGGAAAAGAAGATGTGTGATGAATATGGTTGTCCAACAACCATTGCATATTGCTATCTTGCGGATCCTCAACCCTCTTGAAAAATTCTGACATATCCACATGCCCTATCTCTGTATCTCTTATTCGATCCAAAGGAGAGGAAACTTGGGAAGGTGCAACTTCGTTTTGGTACTTGTCATATTTATAATTCATCTTTTTTGGAATTGGAGATGACGGCAAATCTAACATTGAAGGACAACCTGGAATACTGTGATGAAGACTTAAAAGTGTTAAGGCAACATCATAATCAGCTGCAATTAACATTTTTCCTTCTTCAAATGGGAAGAACTTCAACTCTTGCACTTCACAATTTTTGTGAGAGAAAAATGGGAAATAAATAGGAATGGGGGAATCTTGACTTTGACCAATTTCAGATCTTGGGGGAATTTTTGCAAGTATACAAGTTGGAAAGAGCATACATGCAATTGGATTTTTAAAACCCGAATGCAAGTACACTTGTAAATTTACAAATGGAGAAATGGGTGGAAAATGAGAATTAGACTTGCGGAAAATGATGAAAATGAAAAATACGGATACAGGCGTTATGGATGGATAAAAATGGAAAGATTTTAGGGATGACTTTTTCATGAAAATGGGGAGAAATTTGAATATGCAATCCGGTTCTAAAAACCCGATTTTGGAAGGATGGGTATTTCTCATTTTTGCAACTTGGAATTTTAACCAAAGATGGTTAAAAATTTTAACCGTAAGGGAAAAACAATTATTTTCATCCAACTTGTAATCGGGATTTAAAATCTCGAATACAAGTAAAAAGGGAAAATGGGGAAGATCAATGCAATTCAAAAATTGCTTATCAAAGGGGAAAATCTCTCTCACAAAACCGATTTTTGGGGCAAGAACAACATATTTACAAATTTACAACTAGAAAGGAAAATAAGAAAACAAGAAAATAATAAAATGAAACATGAAACATAAAAAGGAAAGAAATCATACCTTGCTCCAATCTGAAAATGCCCCTTCAACAAGATGATTAATCTTTGAATGAAGAAAACAATCCCTTAAATAAGCAATGAATGAACTCCCAAAACCCTTGCCATGTTTTTACCAAAACGCCTAGGGCAGAAAAACATGGTAACAAATGCAAGCAAAATGGCACAAGAAGTGGCCAAATCTTTTCCTCTAACTCCAACACCTAGGCAAGAGAGGCAAAAACGATTTAGGAGATGGCACATTTGTGGAGTAAAAACCCCCCAAAATGTGGATTCAAGGAACCACGTGGAAGGAGATTTCAGCAGAAAAACAACAAATAAGAACCCCAAATGGCATGAAAGATGTTTACATTTGCATGAGAATAGTAAGGAATCCTAAACGCCTTGCATCTCCAACAAATCTCTACAAAATTTGCTTTGAAATCTTCAACAAATCCATTTTTCTTGTTGGTCGGGTTTTTGAAAAAGATGAACAAGTTCGATTTTGCATGTATTGGAGAAAATCGGGTTTTTTGGATGAAATAGCAAGTTTAAAATTGCACTTTTTCATCAATAAAGCAAAATCGGGTTTTAAAAATGAAATTACAAGTTTAAAATTCACCAAAATGCACTTTAGAGAGAAAATCGGGTTTTTGGGGCAATATAACAAGTTTTAAATGTCACTTTATTTCAATTCTAGGCAAAATCGGGTTTTAGAGAGAGATGTGCAAGTTACATTTAACTTGTAAAGGGAAAATAAAATCCCTACAACAAGTTTTAATAACTTGCACATATGTAATAGGGGTTTAAAAACCCAATTATATGCAAAAACCATTAAAGTAGGGGTTTTAGAAGAGAATTACAAGTTTACTTGTAACTTAACCAAAAAATCCCTATTTTAACTAAAAAAGCCAAAAAGCATCAAGGGGGAAATAAAAAGAAAATTACAAGTTTTTATTTTTCAATAAAGTGCACTTGTAATTAGTCAAAAATTTCCCTACAAAGGCCAAAACAATGGAAATCATTAAAACTTGCAATTCAAGAGAAATTTCCCACCTGCAGTCAAGGAGAAAAAACCCGAAATTGAAGGAAAGACATAGCAAACGAATCCAGAATGCGACGAAATTTGAAACGCAGTTCGAGGATGGACTGAGGATTAAGTCAGTCTAAGGATTAGTCAAAATTATGCCTTGAGAAGCGTGTCATAGAGTAAAATTTTCATTTTTTCACAAAAAGTTAATGTAATGGTCCTTCATTTTTGAAAACAAAAATGAGGACAACAAACCTTGGTGACCGCTTCATCGACGAAGTGTTCTAACTGCGACACTATTGTTACCAATAGTGAAGAAATGTTTAGATACCCATCATAATAAATTAATGATTCAAAAAATGCATATTTTTTTATATAAAGATGTTTCAAAAGCCATTCAATTTCTTATTCAAATAAGCAACAATAATTAATAAACTTGGCATTCCCTTTGCTCTGGGGTGTTTCTTTTCAAAATGAGTGATTAGTTCGTAGACAAGCCAAAAAGTACGTTTTTTAATTGGGGTAATGGATTCTTATTTTTAGTTGTTTAATTGGGATAATGGATTCTTATTCTTAGCTAGTAAGATTCAAGTTACTAATAAAAATTTCATTGTCACCCATGTTTAATATTTCTCTTATTGGATGCCTTCTAAGAAGACTTATGGAGATTTGATCAAATCAATTCAAAGATTTATTTGGTCTAAGTGGGATGGTACTGTTGAATTCATTGTATCTTCTTGGTCTCATTGCATTCAACTGAGACATAAAGGAGATTTAGGAATCATAGGCCCCAAAACTCAAGGGCTATGTCTTGTTGCAAAATGGATTATTAGAGTTGCTAGTGGAGATGAACCTTGGACAATTATAGTTCATCGTCGCATCTATAAAGCTTTAGTCAAAATAAAAGTGGCAGGTTGTGAATCATTTAGATAAAATCCTCATATCAACCTTCTTTAAAACTAAATCTTCTTTTCCTTTTTAGTCTATTTGGAAAGCTTGACAACAAGTATGTCAATTCTTTAAGTGGAATGATTCTTCCTTGATGTATGTTTTTTAGATGTTTGAATGAGATTTTTAGCAAACCATTAAAAAGCATTATAGGTTGAGTAACAATTATAAACAATTTCTAATTTTCATGTCGTCATTATTTCGTATTGAGCTTTCCATGAAACTTTGTACTCCTAGGGATTGCAACATTTTTAAGGATTGGCACTGGATGACTTATAGTCATTTTAATTTTCTTTTTCTAAAGAAAGTTTACATGCAAATTTTAACTTGTTGGTCTCATACACCTCATCTAAATCATGAATGGAAGTGCAAAATTAGCTTCAAATTTCAAACAAAAATGAGTCTACAAATATAAAAATCAAAAACAAATTTTGATACTCAAGTGTTGACCTAGAAAATTTTACATTACAAGCTACGTATTAGGGATACTAGGATAAGGTGGCATTAACCTTTCAATTCTAAGTCATTCATATGTCTCCATGTTCTTTAGAAAGTGTTTCCTAAGACATGTGAGAAAAATATTAAATATTTGTACTTTATGGCTATTTCTAATTACATTTTTAAGAGGTGAACATGAAGAGGTAATCAATATAAATTAAAATGGACAAAATACACTCCTTCCCATGTCCATATTAAGACATGAAGGGTCATGCATAAGGAGACCAAATTTTGAAGGAGAAAAGGT
The DNA here is from genome assembly GCF_030272615.1 of Cryptomeria japonica. Lineage (NCBI taxonomy): Eukaryota > Viridiplantae > Streptophyta > Pinopsida > Cupressales > Cupressaceae > Cryptomeria > Cryptomeria japonica. Next base: position 537,914,752 of record NC_081412.1, on the reverse strand, counting down.
GTCCACTTGGAGATCTGAATAATCACCAAGAGTTATGGAGCATACAAAATCTCTAAAGTCTAAGTGGCTTTGAGTTTGGCGCCCATGAGGAGTCACTTGAAGAGTTATTTATTATTTTATTATATCTATTGGATATTCATTCTCCAAGGCATGGGTTTTTGTAAGTGTTTTTGGCCCCTTGTTTTGGGAAAACAACAATGGTTTTTCCTCACCCAATTGGCTATAAGTTGATGCCAAGGTGTCGTTGTTTCATCGTAATCTCTTTGAGGTTTACAAGTAGTTTCGAGACCATTTGGAGAAGTGAAATGAAGTGTATTATTGTTGTAGTCTCTCTTTTGAAGATTAATAATATACTTTCCCTTGTTTTGTGGTGGAGTTTTTTCTCGAGAGGGTTTTTCCACGTAAATTTGGTTTCTCTTTTGGTATGATTGGTTTTATATTTATGTTGAATGGTCCAATTACAAGTTCATTTTAGATTTAGTTTCAGATTTGGTGATATTTTTAGATTTAATTTTGCAAGATTTTTTCACCTTGTTTCTCAACATTTGGTATAAGAGCTAATGGTTTTGTTGAGAGAGGGACGCCTTTCTTTTTAAGTGTTGAAGATTTTCTACTACAATGGGAGCTTTTTTTGTGTGGATTTGTAGATTTGAGAAGGGGATTGAAAGTCATGGCTTCTACTTCTCGCACATATATTGAGAAATTTAATGACACTAGCTACAAGATATGGAAACTGAAGATAGAAGATCTTTTGGAGGAAAGAGATCAATGGTTGCTAAATTCACATGAAAAGAAACTAGAGGACTCTACTTTATCTAATGATACTTGGAAAAAATTGGACAAGAAATCATGTAAGGAACCATTTGGTTGTGTCTTGAATGTCTCTGCAAAAGACACCATATACAAGATGTGGAAGAGGATTAGTGATAAGTATCAATCTAAAAGTTTGTTTGGTAAGTTATATTTGAAGAGAAGGTTAAATCCTTTGAAAATCAAAGAAGGTGAACCTATTATAGATCATTCGAATGCTTTTAATCTAATTATGAATCGGCTTGCATCATTACATGTTAAATAAGAATATGAAGATAAATGTATCTTGTTTCTTTACTCTTTGCCCAAATATTGGGAACATTTAATTGCTTCTATTAGCATTGGTAGTATAGAGCCAAAGATGGACAACTTGATTGTCATACTTGTTTCAAAAGAGGTGAGAAGAAAGTCTATGAATGTTGGCTCCTGAGATGTCTTGCATGTCCGAGGAAGGTCCAAAGAAAAAGGGCCTAAAGGGGATAAAAAGAGGGAGAAGTCCAAAGGATGATCAAAGACCTTTAGAAAGAGAAAAATGTTGGAATTGTGGGAAAATAGGGCATGTGAAGAAGGAATAAAGAGTTAAGAAAATAATGTTGATGAACCTCCACAAGAAAGTCCTCCAGTGATGATTTTGATGTTTTGTTTATTTATGCTAACATTGTTAGTGATAATGCTTGACTTATTGATTTAGATGCCCCTTACCACATGACTCCTCACAAGGAGTGGTTTACTTCTTACAAATAACTTGATTGGGGGAGATGTCTTCCTTGGTGACAATAGTACGAAGAAGGTTGTTGGTAAAGGAAAGGTAAATTTATGTTTTAGTGATGGAAGAGTAAAACCATTAATAATGTTTTACAAATTCCAGGACTTGTGAGAAATCTTTTGTCTATATCTAAGTTGAATTATTCTAGAGTGCATGTAATATTTGATGAGTCTAGTTGTAGGTTGATAAGAGGAAGTTTGGTGATAGCTAAAATATCTCGAGTGGGGGCTTTGTTCAGGCTTAATGCCTCTACCTTTTGTAACTCTACCAATGTAACTAGTAATGAAAATGCAAAAGCTCTTAGGACCATTCTAAATAAAAATTTGGTTGACGGTCTTTCTCATTATTCTATTGGCAAAAATTATTTCTGTGAGAATTGTGTGTGTGGTAAATAGAATAGATCATCATTTCCTAAAGGAATCTTAAGGCAAAGAGATCACTAGAAATTACTTGTTCGGAAGTGTGTGGTCTAGTGGATATTGTTTCTTTGGGTAAATCTCAGTATTATGTTCCTTCATTGATGAATTATCGAGATAGATTTGGATTTATTTTATACATTCTAAATTTAAAGTTTTAACTAAGTTTAAGGAATTTAAAGCCTTGTGGAAAAGCAATCAAATTATAAAATAAAAGTGTTGAGGACTGGCAATGGGAGTTGATAGTTCTGATACTTAATATAAGGAAAAGCAATAAAATTATAAAATAAAAGTGTTGAGGACTGGCAATGGGGGTTGATAGTTCTGATACTTAATATAAGTACAGATCCAATAGCCAACAAGATGAGAGGGGGGGTGTGAATCATAAAAACTTAATCTTCCATAAAAACATCAGATTCAACCTCGGTAACATATACTTTAGTAATATAACCAAAACTGTTAAACATGCAAACTCAAAAGCATATAAACATCATAAACCTCATAACACCAGATTTAACGTGGAAACCCAAATAGGGAAAAACCACTGTGGGATTTCGGACCCACTAAGAAATATACTCTTCTAGAGTATGCTCTGTTAAAAGCAAATCCTGTTAAAGATTACAAACACATTGCTAGATGTGACCCGGTTAAGGGATTTCCCTCAGATCTGTTAGGATCTTCACCTTATTAGAAGTGACCTTGTTAAAGGATTTCAAACACTCAATCAGAATGTCACCTTGCTAGAGGGTTTTACAAATAAGACTATTAAGTCCACTCGGTTAAGAGATTTTTTGTCACTTTCACAAAATAACAGTAATAAAATCTATCCGCAACTTCACATCTAAAATGCTAAAGCAGGTTCTTATTTGTTCAATACAATCTAGATATAGAACTAATCTTGTCCATCTGTTGGGCTTCTAAACTTTGTTATTCAAACAGGTCTTCAAGCTTCTGTGCTCAATAATCACTATGTAGCATCCCTGTGCATACACTTGCCTGCATACATTGTTTATCAACAGTTTCCTATTTATAAACAATTAGCTAACCGCTTAATCTCCTTGATCACATTTCCCATGATCAATCATAGCCATCAGATCTTCAATCTTGTCCAGGTTCAATCCATCTTTCGATTTGAAAACGTTTTACCTCGCCTAGGAACTTGCATATATTTCTTGGGACTTGTGCTAGGGTATTACGATTCAATCTGAACTGTAGATCTTCATGTCGATCTTCCTTTGCCATAGATTCATTACCAAACTATATTTACAGCATACCAATCATTTAATCAGTTCCAGCTCATCAGCTTCCTTCATTAAATAACACATGTAACCATTTAATGCATTCTGTTATAGCTCGGTTACAACTCTGTAAATACTAAAATTCACTCGGTAGACATTCCGCCTTCATTAACCCATAGCGATAACCTTAGGGTTTACCGACTAGGTTCCTTAGGGTTTACCGACTAGGTTCTTTGCTTGGTAACATAGTATAGTATTAACCTTACAATTTACAACATATGTATGATGTTAAAACAATCTAAACATCATGATCTCATCATTGTCTGACTCGGTAATAGTTGCCCATTGAATACCTTATTCATCCTCTTATCCATCATAATCTTTCCTGTGTCTTTTACCGACATATTTATATTCTTCAAATCATACTTCTCAAGATATGGCAACATCATACTGAATTAGAAAATCAATTTCTTGACATCAATGACAAAATAATAATATCAAGACAGTAAACATCCTTAATCAGTTATATCCATAATCATCAACAACCTTCTCAATATCCTTATTAAAATGTCAACAATCCTTCATTGTCTGTTATAATGCCAAATGCCAACAATCTCCCCCTTTGGCATTGATGGCAAAACCAATTGATTTGACCTTAAAAGATTCGGATTGCTGTGATTTTGAAATGTTGAAATTCTATCTTGCTGTCATCAGACTTCTCCCCCATACATTAGACTTCTCCTATTTTTTTTCAGTCTTCTTTCTAATCTTCAGTCTTCTCCCCTTTCTTAGTTTTCTCCCCCTTTGACAACAATGTCAAAAAGTAAAGAACTAAAACATAATTTCTTCCTGTATGAAGTGAATTCCTGCTATAATGTGTCAATTCAGTCTTGGTCAGAGCATTTTGTCTTCAATTCCTGTTCCCTGTATGGTTTCCTGTAATATTTCCTGTACACCTTTAGAAAACATCCTAAAGTGTGTAATGCAGCATCAACTCCTAAAAGATATTTGATAGAGTCATCAGATTGATGCTTTCACCAAACTCGGTCAGTGAGTAGAAGATAGGGGTAGGACCCCTAACTTACTTCTGAGAAATTCAAAAGTGTCCCTTGGTAGTGGTTTGGTGAAGATATCTGCTATTTGTTCCTTTGTGCTAACATACTCCAACACCACTTTCTTCTCTTGAGCTTCTTCTCTAAGATAATGATATTTGATAGAGATGTGCTTTGTCTTAGAGTGCATAACAGGATTCTTTGAAATGTTAATGGCACTAGTATTGTCACAGAAAATAGTTACTGGCTCGGTAACTTTCTCATTTATTCCTTCCAACAGTTGATTGATCCATGCAATGTTGGTACAATTCAATGTTGCAGCAACGTATTCAGCTTCTATTGTTGACTGTGAAACACATCCTTGTTTCTTGCCATCTCACTAGTCTTTCTCCTAAAAAGAAAGCTCCTCCACTTGTGCTTTTTATGTCATCAATGTTGCCTGCCCAGTCAGCATTAGTATAAACTTTTAAATCAAAATCATTCCCTTTCTGATATACTAAGCCATAATCTTCAATTGCTTTCAAGTATCTAAAAATTCTTTTGATTGTTGTCATGTGTGTTTCCTTAGGATCTGCAGAGAATCTTGCAACTATACCTACTGCATGTGCTATGTCTGGTCTGCTGTGAACAACATATTGTAGTTTTCCAATCATGGATCGGTAAAGTGTCTCATCAACAGATGCAGATTCATCATTCTTTGATAATTTACAGTTGGTAGTCATAGGAGTACTTACTGATTTTGAATCCTCCATTCCAAATTTCTTCAAGATTTCCTTTATGTACTTGGATTGAGTAATGAAAATCTCATTTTTCATTCGCAGTATCTGTAAACCTATAAAATACTTTATCTCACCGATTAATGACATCTCAAATTTTTTGCTCATTTCATTTCCAAAGTTCTTGCATAAAGAGTCATTTCCACAAAATATAATATCATCAACAAATATGGCTGAGATCAGTATTCCATTTTCATCATTCTTCATGTACATATTGTTGTTCTCACTTGTCCTTATAAAACCAATCATAATCAAATAAGAGTGCAATCTTTCATACCATGCTCTAGGTGCTTGTTTCAAACCATATAAAGCTTTGTTCAATTTACATACCTGATCTTTATTCTTGTCTTCAACAAATCCTTCAGGTTGTTCAATAAAAACTTCTTCTTCTAATATTCCATTCAGAAATGCAGATTTGACATCCATTTGATATACCTTGAAGTTTTTTAAAGCAGCATATGCCAACAATGTTCTTACTCCTTCAAGTCTAGCAACAAGTGCAAAAGTTTCACCATAATCAATTCCTTCTTCTTGAGCATAACCTTTGCAAACTAGTCTTGCTTTGTTTCGAATGACCTCTCCTTTTTCATTTAGCTTGTTTCTGAAAATCCACTTGGTACCAATTATATTTTTGTCCTTCAGTCTTGGGATTAGTGTCCATGTGTCATTCTTCTTGATTTGATCAATCTCTTCTGTCATAGCATTTATCCAATCTTCACTGTTAAATGCCTCTTTCACTATTCTCGGTTCAAATTCAAATATCAAACATGTGTTCTGTCTCAGTTTGTTCCTTGTCATCACTGGATCATACTTATCTTCTATAATCTGACTTGGTGCATGGTGTCTTCTGACATACTTGGCTAATACAGGCTTGGTAGGCTATGTATGATCTTCTTCATCACTCGCTAACTGGATATTCTCTTCATTTTCTTCAGCAGTCTTCTCGGTAAGACTTGTCGATTGAACATAGACAAATTCATCATAGTCTTCTGGTTCCTTGGAATTTCCTTCATCATTTCTTTTTGCAAATTCATCAATTTTCACATTTGCACTTTCTACTATTTTGTTAGATGATTTTATCAAACATTTAAATGTTTGCTTCTAAAAGAATAAGCTAGAAATGTTCCTTCTTCACTTTTCTGATCAAATTTGCCATTTCTATCATCTTTGTGTACATAGCATCTACTTCCAAAGATTTTAAAATAACTTACATTAGGTTTCTTATCATACTAGATTTCATATGGTGTCTTCAAAGTACCTTTCTTCAATTGTACTCAGTTCAGGGTGTAAACTGTTGTGCTTATTGCTTCTCTCCAAAATGTTTGTGGCACTTTCTTTTCAATCATCAGTGTTCTAGCACAATCTACAATAGATCTGTTTCTTCTCTCAGCTATTCCATTATGCTATGGAGTTCTCGGTCCAGAGACTTTTCTTTTAATACCATGATCATTGCAGAATAAGTTGAATTCATCAGATGTGAACTCTCCTCCTCTATCTAATATAAGACATTTCAGTTGTCTTCCTGTTTCATTTTCAACTCTTGCCTTGTACCATTTAAACATTTGAAAAGCTTCTGATTTATCTTTTAAAAACATTACTGACATCATCCTTGAATAGTCATCCACAAATAATATGAAATATGTATCACCATAATAACTTTGAACTTTCATAGGACCACAAAGATTAGTGTGCACTATATCTAAATTTCACTTAGAAGTGTAAGACTTACTTGTAAAGCTTGGTCTTGTCATCTTACCCATCTGGTATCCTTGGCACATAGCATTCTCAGGTTTTTCAAGACTCGGTAGACCTCTTACTCGGTGCTTCTTACTTATTTCGGTGCTTCTTACTTATTTTGATCAGATTATCAAAATTTACATGACAAAACCTTTTATGCCATCACCAGGTATCATCTATCTTTGCATACAAACACTTGTTACGAGTTGAGTCAAGGTGAAATGTGTTACCTTTTGTTTGTGTCCCGGTAGCAGCTAACTTTCCATTCTTGTCATGAACTTTAACAATTCCTTTCTGAAATTCTATTCGGTGACCTGTGTTGTTTAGTTGTGCTACACTCAACAAATTGTATTTCAAACCTTCAACCCAATAAACATCATTACATTTAGCATTGTCAAGAAGTGTTATGGATCCTTTACCTCTTACCGGACATGGTGCATCATTACCAAATCTTACATAGCCTCCATCATAATCTTCTAACATAACAAACTTGTGTTTATCTCCTGTCATATGATGTGAGCATCCACTATCTATGATCCAAGAATCATTAGTGTTTATGTGAGATATTAGGGCTTTTTCTTCATACCTTTCTTCATCTGATCCATCTTTGATAGCCACATAAACTACTTCCTCTGTATCAGTTTCATCTGATTTATCATCATTGGATTCCTCATCAGCTATTAAGCATGTCTTTCTATCTCTTCATCTGAAGTCTTGGTGTCCTCTGTAATGATTATCTTTATGTCTGTCATCCCGGTAATCTCTCTTTTCAGTAAAATCTTTGTCAGAACAGTTAGAAGCCATATGTCCTATCTTATCACAATTGAAACATTTCAAAGGTAGTTTTCCTTTATACTTACCTTTGCCTCTCGATAACCTTCTGGATAATAGTGCTTCAAACTCTTCCTTCTTTCTGATTTCCTCATATAGTTTGTGTACTTCTTCTATGTTCTTACGAAATCTTTCACTTGCTCCACTGTGATCTCCTTCAGAGTACTTATACTTTCTTTCATTGTAATCATTAGATTCATCAAGATAACAAGAACTAAATGCATATTCAACTTTATTTACCAAAGATCCACTGTTATCAAAGTTACTTAACTCAAATGCATGTAGCTTACCAATAGTAGTGTCTAAAGAAACTAGCATATTAGGTACAGACCTCAATTCATTGATTGTAGATACTCGGATTGCATAAGCTGGTAGAAGGGTTCTTAACAACTTACTTGTTATATCATTTTCTTCAATAGTTCCACCTGCTCCTTTGATTTGATTGACAATCTCCTTTAGTCTTGTACTGTACTGAGTTATGTTCTCACCTTCATTCATCCTCATAGATTCAATTTGTCCTCTTAAACTATCTACTTTTGCTCTTTGAACATGTTCATCTCCTCCATACACATATATGAGCTTATCCCACATTGCCTTTGCATCATTGCAGCCTTCTAGATCATTAAACTCTGAGTCGGTCAATGCAGATGTTATTTCAATCATTGCTTGAATATGTTCTTGCTTTTCCTTTGTCTCTTCCATTGTCAATGGATAGGTGCTTGGTGTAACAAAATCATTCTCCAGATAGTATACAACATATTCTCCAACTCCTGATAGGTGCAGCTTCATTCTTTTCTGCCATGTAGAGAAACTTGACTTGTTCAGCTTCGGTGCATCCCTCTTATACATCTTTGGATCTTTAACTCAAGTGCCTTTAAACTTTTGTTCTGGAGTCCAAAGCTCTGATACCAATTGATAGTTCTGATACTTAATATAAGTACATATCCAATAGCCAACAAGATGAGAAGGGGGGGGGTGAATCATACAAACTTAATCTTTCATAAAAACATCAGATTCAACCTCAGTAACATATACTTTTGTAATATAACCAAAACTGTTAAACATGCAAACTCAAAAGCATATAAACATCATAAACCTCATAACACCAGATTTAACGTGGAAACCCAAATAGGGAAAAACCACTGTGGGATTTCGGACCCACTAGGAAATATACTCTTCTAGAGTATGCTCAGTTAAAAGCAAATCCTGTTAAAGATTACAAACACATTGCTACATGTTACCCAGTTAAGGGATTTCCCTCGGATCTGTTAGGATCTTCACCTTGTTAGAAGTGACCTTGTTAAAGGATTTCAAACACTCAATCAGAATGTCACCTTGCTAGAGGGTTTTACAAATAAGACTGTTAAGTCCACTCGGTTAAGAGATTTTTTGTCACTTTCACAAAATAACAGTAATAAAATCTATCTGCAACTTCACATCTAAAATGCTAAAGTAGATTCTTATTTGTTCAATACAATCTAGATATAGAACTAATCTTGTCCATCTGTTGGGCTTCTAAACTCTGTTATTCAAACAGGTCTTCAAGCTTCTGTGCTCAGTAATCACTATGTAGCATCCCTGTGCATACACTTGCCCGCATACATTGTTTATCAACAGTTTCCTATTTATAAACAATTAGCTAATCGCTTAATCTCTTTGATCACATTTCCCATGATCAATCATAGCCATCAGATGTTCAATCTTGTCCAAGTTCAATGCATCTTTCGATCTGAAAATGTTTTACCTCGCCTAGGAACTTGCATATTTTTCTTGGAACTTGTGCTAGGGTATTGCGGTTCAATCGAACTATAGATCTTCATGTCGATCTTCCTTTGCCATAGATTCATTAACAAACTATATTTACGGCATACCAATCATTTAATCAGTTCTAGCTCATCAGCTTCTTTCATTAAATAACACATGAAACCATTTAATGCATTATGTTATAGCTCGGTTACAACTCGGTTACAACTCAGTTACAACTCGGTTACAACTTGGTAAATACTAAAATTCACTCGGTAGACATTCCGCCTTCATTAACCGATAGCGATAACCTTAGGGTTTACTGACTAGGTTCCTTAGGGTTTACCGACTAGGTTCTTTGCTTGGTAACATAGTATAGTATCAACCTTACAATTTACAACATATGTATGATGTTAAAACAATCTAAACATCATGATCTCATCATTGTCTGACTCGGTAATAGTTGCCCATTGAATACCTTATTCATCCTCTTATCCATGATAATCTTTCTTGTGTCTTTTACCGACATCTTTATATTCTTCAAATCATACTTCTCAAGATATGGCAACATCGTACTGAATTAGAAAATCAATTTCTTGACATCAATGACAAAATAATAATATCAAGACAGTAAACATCCTTATTCAGTTATATCCATAATCATCAACAACCTTCTCAATATCCTTATTAAAATGTCAATAATCTTTCATTGTCTATTATAATGCCAAATGCCAACATGGGTGAATATTGTTCTAGGGAATTTGATGAGTTTTCTAAGCATGCATGTATTGTTCGACAAAAAACTACTCCTTAAACTCCCCAAAAATATGCGGTAGCAAAAAGAATTAACTAAACCATGATGGAAAGATCTTAGGAGCATGTTAGGTGGCGTTAAACTTGATAGATGCTTTTGGGCAAAAATTAATCGTATTGCTTCTTATTTGATTAATAGATCTCCTTGTTCAACCCTTCTTCAAAAAAAATCCTTATGAGTGTGGATAGGTAGAAAGCCTTCAGCTATACACTTAATGGTCTTTGGTTGTGAGGCTTTTGTTCATGTGCCTCAAGAGAAGAGATCTAAACTAGATCCAAAAGCTCAGAAATGCATCTATGTTGGCTATGGTGATAATATAAAAGGTTATAAGCTTTGGAATCCTCTAGTCCAAATGATAATTCTTTCTAGAGATGTTATTTTTAGGGAGTTGAGTGTACTCAAGTGAAGAAAAACCAAAGGAGATGACAAAGAAAATGCACTTTGAAACAAAGATTGAAATGTAGGAAGATGCAAATGTGGAAGAACAATTACATGGATCTGAGGATGGAGAAGAAGAAGAGGGTTCAAAGAGTTCAAATGTTATGCAAGATAAGCATACAAAGGAAGATGAACAATTTGAGCCCATTACTCCTACCTTAACGAGGTCTAAAAAGCAACAAAATCAATTTGACAAGTATATCCCACCATATTTTTGTTATATATTTTCTTTGTTGAGTACTAATGATGAACCTAGATCCTTCAGGGAGGCTCTCTCTCTTTAGAGAAAATTGAGTCTTCGATGCAATCCATGCACAAGGAGATGATGGCTTCGAAGAGTTGTGACACTTGGGATCTTGTAATTTTTCCAAAAGTAAGGAAGCCCATTGGATGCAAGTCGGTATTTAAAAACACATTTGGAGCAAATGATCAATTAGAATAGTACAACGCCAAACTGGTGGCTAAGGGCTACTCCTAGAGAGAGGGAGATGATTTTGAGATAGAGAAAATGGATGTTAAGACAACTTTTTTGCATGGAGATATTGAGGACAGGGAAAACTTTAAGAAACCCCCCCCCTTGGACAAGGTGTAAAAACCTAGTGAAAGTTGTATAATTCCCAAGGAAAATTTTAATTTTACTAGCGAATTTTTGCGGTTTACAGAGAAAAAATAATAATCTCCATTGGCGAATTAGCCATGATCGCTCAAAGTTTGTGAAAAATCCTAGCGAATTGCAATGTTTTTAAAACGAAAAAAATATTTGCATGGGCGAATTGTAATGTTTTTAAAACCAAAAATATTTGCATTGGCGATTTCAACCTATTTTCAAACCATTAAAAAAAAATATTGGCGATTTCAACCTATTTTCAAACCATAAAAATAAAATATTGGTGATTTCAAGCTATTTTCAAACCATAAAAAAAAAATATTGGCGATTTCAAGATATTAAGTCATTAAAACACGTGGCACACAGTCGTCAACTCTTTGCCTGAAAGACTGCCCATTATAAAATATCGCGACCTAGAAACAAGCCCTTATGACTCATCTCCAACTCACAAGCTGAAAATGCTAAACCTTCATAACCTCGAGATCTAGCGACTGAGGGAAATTGAACTGCCACTCCCCAATTCTCGACCACAAAATGTTAAGTCCTCATCATCACAGCGACTTGGAGATAGTGGTAACTTTAACCCTTGTCACGTACTTACCAACATAAAACTGTTTATCTCTTAACTTCTAGCACTTCACTTGCAAGCTCGTGGCTTGATCAAGTCTTCAGACATTTAACTTCACGAGTTGGCGATAACCATAAAACTTAACCACAAATTGTCTAGTCGCGAGCTCGCAACCTAAAAATGATAACATTAAACAAACATGAGAGCTAGCGACAACTGTATGAAATGAGTTACTTGCTAACTCTCGCGGCTATAATGTATGACATCAGACCAACTTGAGACCTCACGACCAAAGCAATTTCATTAACAATCTCCAACTCGGTAACATAAAATGCTAACACCCAAAAATCTAGAGACCTCGCGATGTAAACCCAAACCAACTTGTCGCCAGCTCGTGGCTTGATCACGTCTTCAGAAATTTTACCTCGCGAGCTAGCGATAACCATAAAACTTAACCACAAACTATCTGGTCACTAGCTCGCAACCTAAAAAATGCTAACATTAAACAAACATGAGAGCTAGCGACAACTGTGGTGGAAAGCTAATATGTACGAGAATTTTTTAAGGCTTGGATGCCGACTCATTCCTAAGGGACTAGTTTGAAGGTTTCTCCTGAGTCGAGGTTGATTAGACAAGTGAGGACGATAGTTTCAGAGGCATAAAAGTATTGGATAGCTTCTGAGTTAGAGATGGGAGATCACGGATTTCTCTGAGAAATCAGAGCTCAGGTTGCTTGTTGTCAGGGATTCTGAAGCAGAATTTGTCCAATCAAGGAGGAATAAAATCTGAACAAAATCATTCACAATAGATGAGCCTTAGTAGGATGCAGTGGATTTGATAGGCATGACTTCTAAAGTCTACAGTCATGTTGAAAAATACCAAAATGATGATTTTTCACGTGAATGAGCATCACCAAATGAAGTGTTAAAAGGTCATAAATACAATGGAGTGGTGACTTAATTGGTAGAAGAGAAAAGAAACCTTTTTCATTTTCTTAGAGTGGTTTTTTCCTCAGAAAGGAAGATGATGTTTGAGAAGGATCGTGCATGGAGTTGTTGTGTGCTTTGTGATACCGAATGGGTGTTTTTTTGTTTTCTCCTATGTGAGTTTGTTTATTGTCAGAGGGGTTGTGAAAGTGAGCAGGATTGCCAAAGGGGGTGTGAAAGCCTTTTTCTTATCAAAAAAGGCCAAGCATGGCACATCCTCTGCTTCTACTCTACCACAAGATAGCAGGGGGTTTGAAGAAGGAGCCCGCAAAGGAATGAAAGAAGGATTTGTTTGGGTGGGAAGTGGCAGCAAATCATCTTTGTGACGACATGGAAGTTGCAACCCCTCCCCAACATATTATATTTACCATAAATCTCCTATTTCCACTTTCCCTAATCGTGGGCATGAAGGCTCAAGCTCCTCTTTCCATTTTCTCTGTTCCTGGGCATGAAGGCTTCCTCCTCTATTTGGAAATGATCTGTTGGACAGAACGTAACATCTCACATTCCATCTAAAGGCATCAGGGTGATAATGGCATGGCTCAAGCAGTTTTACAAGTTGTATAGTCATTGGGGTTCCTTTTCTGGTTCCAGTAGTGATTCTAGACTCTAGGTGAAGGGAGCAAGTTATATAGTCATTTACAAAGCAAATGAAAAGCATTTAGTGTCAAGATTTGTGTAGGTTCTTGAATGAGTTATATATAAATTTATTTTGTGACAGTCAACGGAAGTAGTAATTTTATTCAATAGAAATTAAATTCTGATCTATTTCTCTTCGGTGTATAATTTTATCTCTTTCAAATGATCAGAATCATGAGTTTTAACTTTTTTCATTTGTTGCATTGTTATGGTGTATGTAGTTTTTCATTTAATGCTTCCTATTATGCCCATGAATGCAAAATTTATGTTAGTCTGGAATCATATTAAGGATTCACCTCATTGTAATTGGTGGGCAAATTATAGGTATGAGTAAATGCCAACTTTATGGAGGAGGGAAAACATGTACATGATAGTCATAGAACACCTCCATATGTATTACATAAACATCCATAGCATATAAAATCATAAGAGTATTAAGAATGAAAGTATCAAACACCATAATAGATAGGAATACAACATAATTAGTAAAACATGCATGCAACTCAATTAAAGGGAATATCTTTTGAGGATCCAATTCCATGATAGATGTTATAGACAAATCACAATTTCATAATCAAAGCCAAACAAGAAAACATATTCACCCACAATGAATCAACTATTATAATTGGAAGGTCACTTTACCAAGTCAACATCAAGACAACAAACCAGTGCCTTATCCTAGGGCATAGAGTCACTTACAATTCAAAGACAACCTGATAATAAACTTCAACAGGATTCATTTGCAGATAAATAGGAATGAATATGCCATTACATACACAACCCATATTCATACATAAACTGAAAAACCCTTGACCATTCAATTCACAGTGAAAACATAAATTCAACACAAAGACAATTATGTGAAGATCTCAAACTACAAATGATATTGATATTATATTCATAATGATATCAGAAAGTAAATGCAAAAAGCGATTCAGCTATGAACTTATCAAATTCTTGAACAGTTGAACTATTATAACTATATCAGAGTTTTCAACATCAATAAAAGTGGCCAACTGGCCATCCCTCTCTATCGATCAAAAAGAAAAAGTGGCCATCCCTCTCAAATTAATCTTGGAATCCTTTTATAAGATGAGGATTCAACAAGCTTAGAATTACTGTGAAGAATCTTGGGTAGCAACCTGACATTTCTTCTTTTGCTTTAGTATGCCTTGCCACCTGTCCACCTCTGTCTGTTGGCCAACTGAATGCCTTTACCTCTTCCATCTTTGCAACTGAATCTATCCATCTGGCATCTGTAACTGCCCTGGCCTCAACAATAAACTTTGCATGGTCAACCTCAACCTTGAACAGTGAATCAAGCATACCGTTAAGGAAATCAGCATCAACCTGTTCGTCTATATGCTTGATTATTTCTTCTTGCTCCAAAATCAAATCAAATTCACTTGTCCAATCAGAAACCGATTTCAAATATCCATTACTACCATAAATTGAAGGCACAAATTTACTATAACCTTCCCCAAATGTCTGCAATTTTTCATTTATAAGCACATCCTTCCCTATGAAAAATGCATAAGCTGCATTCATTACCTCCACCATGTCTTTAGTGTCACTGATCTTGGGAGGGAACTCGTCACTATACATCATTGCAGTATCTATCTTATCCATTAATCTGCTTCTTCTTGACCAAACATTGAACAAAGGTCCAAGAAAAGCAACAGCCTCAGAGGATGTTTTACTTGCCTCTTTCAAAGAAATGTGCAAATCATGCACTACCATCAATTTTCCTTTCAATACATTAATCATGTGTTTCAAAATTCCTGACACAACAGAGATAGCCTTGACATTTTGTTCATTTTCAAGCTTTTCAATTTTCTCTGTGTATTCCTCCATTTTTGCTATCACATCAGCTGGTATTTCTTGTACTTGTTCTGTAATCTGTATTGGAGGGGGCTCATTTGCAATTTTTTCTTTCAACTCCACTAACTCTTCCTCCAAAGCGCCCTTCTTCATCAGTGTCTCTTCATATTTTTTAGATAATGCAATCAATTGGCTATATCTTTCTATGTATCTTCTTGACAAATCCTCTGTTTTTGATAAATTCATGAAATAAACTTGAGTAAAAAATGAGGCAATCTCCGTGTTAATTGTGTTCTGCAAATCCCAGATCATTCTGTCAGCTTTCTTTTCTACTTGGATATTTAGAAGGTGGGGCTTTTGAGTGGAAGGGGCCAAAGACCAAGAAGCAAGTGTCTTTGACTTAGGATTAAATCATGATCCTCTTATTACATCTCCAATTTCAAATTCAGTTTTAAACATTGGGTCCTCTTGCTTCCTAATATGATCAATAATAAAAATAGATTGGATATCCCAGTCAGGCATCATAATCATACCAGTACTCTTAATGAATTGTCTTGCCTGTTCCACAGATATTTTCTCCCTGTCAGGATCATATTCTTGCAATGCCTTGATGATCTCCTCTTTCTTTTCTACATTTCCTTCCTCTATGATCAGATTTTTTCTTAATTGATTTTGTTTCAACCTTGTCAAAAAACTTTTAAATTCGTCTGACTTAATAAAGTCATCATCATTCATGAACTCATTTGACAACATCGCATGCTCATCAAAGCCTTGATGAAGGGCTTTGTTTGTTTCTCCCTATTCTTCATTCTGCCCTGCTTCTCTGAGATGCGTCCTTATTTGATGAAAGTAGTGTCCTTGTTCTGTAACAATTGCATTGGCATTAAGACACCCAATTCTTCTTTGAAAAGCTCCAATTCTTTATCCATGAACTCAACATTATAGAACAAGATTAAATGCATCAGCAATGAATAATGCTTGAATGTAGGGTTGGGTGCACCACTCTGAATTTCAACTAGAGCATTTTGAATGTGTTCAACCACATAGCCCACATAATCGTAATCTTTGTTAACATCTGGGTGTTGAATGTCCATAGCCATCATCAATAATTCAGCTGACACTGTTGAATCTCCATCAAAACCCAACACTCTGCATAATCCATAGATTGTACAATGCATATAATGGTGGAAAGGTGTGATGTCAAATGGTGGTTCGATACTATCTGGAATTATGACCGGTTTCCTATTCACCCTAGGAATGTATCTGGGCATTGCATGCTTCTTGATAACACCTTTGTATCTGTCATAATCCTCTGCAATCCACTCCAAATCTATATCTGTACATGCAGCACTAGTAATCTGGAAAGCTTCAACAAAGCTAGCTCTATTAATTGAAACTAGGGCAAACTAGTTCTTTCTTCTGATTACCCTAGATACTGGGCAATAGCGTTTGGCCAACTCTTTGATCAAATCCACATCAACATACAAATCTGGTACAATTAACTTTGCCATATTGAAATCCCAAGGGTTTGACATCAGGACACCCTTAACCCTATTATTACAGAAATAATGAAACAGAGCAGAACCAGTCACATGATGCATGGTCAGGTTTTTGCATTGGCTCCATAAATCTTTCCATGCCAAATCATTTGTATTCAAAGCAACGGAAGTCCCTGGTAGCAAATCTACAAATTCTTCTTTGTATTTCTTAACCGTCTTTTCCTTAGTGGCCTTGGGCTTGGAACCTCCAGGTCCTCCACTTGTCGTGGCCTTGGGCTTGGAACCTCCAGTTCCACTCGTCGCCTTACTCATTTTAGCTGCAGGAGAAAAACTTAACCAATTTTTTGAAATTTTCCCACACCCAACACTTTGAATTCTCCAACGTTGTTGCAGAGCTCAATTCACTGGATTACCTCGAAGATAGAATGCATTAATGCAATTATACAAAATCTCGGCTCGATCATGAAATTTATGGTATTTGGGCACCGTCACTTCTCTCAAGTATCATTAATTGCCACACTTGCATGATCTAGCTATTGTAGAATTAATTCAAAGCTGAAGTACTTGAGCAAAATTTGAATTCATGCCCTTCTATTTGATTGGCGATTGCCATTCAAAACTTTTACAGAACCAGGCAAACAAGTCCACGTGTCAATCCCCATCTTTAATCACACACTCGCAACCGGTTATAACAATTTTGAAAGTAACCGGCGATTTAGCGACAATGCTACCAAATCCTCTTAATCGCAAGCTCGCAACCCCTTTTACGAATCCTCAAAGAATCTCGCGAGTGAGCAATAGCCGATGATCTTTATCAAGCCCTTCAGTCGCAACCTCGCAACAACATTTGTAATATTCTCTCTTTACCTACGAGCTAGCGACCACTGCAAATCTAACAAAACAACTTATTTCATCGCAAGCTCGCAACTCAAAACTTAACTTGACTTAAACCCTTGCAATCCCGCAACAACAAGACACTTAACCGCCATCGCATGCTCGCAACACTTTTTGACTTAAGACTTACAAACCCGCAAGCATGCAATGACCACAAAATCAGACCAAAACTTACCTGTCACCAAATCGCAACATAAAATGCTAAACAACTTCAAAACATGCGAGCAAGCGATGAAACCAGCTAAGCTGTGAAACCAACCACATCGCATGATCGCAAATTAAAATTACTTAACCACGAACACCTCGCGACCTTGCGATAACATAAAATCACACCCAGTTGCAACCTCGCAACATAAAATCGTCAAGTGAAAAACATCTTGCGACGTAGCGAAAAAACTAAAATCTCCCAGTACTCGCAAGCTCGCGACTTAAACTGACTTGATGATAAAGGACCTGCGAGCTAGCGATAACCATAAAATCTCAAAACTTTTTATCTCTTGACTGCAACGACCCAGCGAGTACCAACAAAAATCGATGTTTTATGTTAATTACCATCACAAATAGGCACGAGCAGTGGCACACAGACCATTAATGACTTACTCTCTAACTCTCGTGGCTATAATGCACGACATCAAACCAATTCGAGACCTCGTGCCCAAAGAAATTTCATTAACAATCTCCAGCTCGCTAACATAAAATGCTAACACTCAAAAAAATAGAGACCTCATGATTTAAACCCAAACCAACACTCGCTAACTCGCCACTTAAATTGTTAAACATGAAATTTATCTGCGAATTAGAGATGAAACATTAAACATGTCTCATTGTCTGACCAACCGTTTGACCACACTTGACGTTGACATGGACAAATAAAGAGAGGACAACTCAGATTTTCAACTCACGACAACTTCGGTTTACTAGCCAACTAAGACAAAAAAACAAACACAAAACCCTAATCGCCATGAACATCATGTTAAGCATTTAATGTAGAACAGTAGAAAGGTTCTAACAGTTATGCAATATGAATAATTTTATAGATCTTGTGACACAAATTGTTGCATTTCATGTTCAACATAATGTGGAACCAATTTACTAATAATTCATTATTCAATTGTTTACTAATAATTCAGAAAATAAATTCTAATTGTTTACTAATAATTCAAATTCACAATTAAAAATATGAAATAAGTATTCGTTCTGATTGACAAATTCAAGGAATACAATATCAAAAATCATCAATGATAACTATAGTATTGCAAATTGAAATTGTAATATGACTCAAGAACTGTAGTATAATTATAAATACCTATGAACTGACTGCTAATTCACTTCAGTAACTCAGTCTGAGGCTTCTATATCCCAAATGGACTCAAGATCTGGAAACTGACTAGTACTAATAGGTTTATGCGGGAAAAGCGGTTCGGTGAAATCCAAAATGTGAAAATATTTCTAGGACTTGCCCACACACCCATGGGACTCTTGGTGCAAGTTATGGAGCCATGAGGAATGGCTCAACTTCCCAAGGAGTGTTCCATGGTTCTCTATCTCACAAGGTCCCTCAAGCCAATGCCTTTCCTCTCAGATCACTGAGAAAAGTGACTTAGGGATGAAGAATGCAAGAACGAGGGATGCTTTTGATCAAATTTAATATGAATGCATCCTATTTATGCATGATTTTAGTAAATGAACTAAACTAGATGAGAATATGACAAGGTTAGTAAAAATACTATCCTAACATGATATACTAGTTATGTGATTTAAGCTAATGATAATAGAAATACTCTAAAATGCTTATTAGATTAATTTCTATTGCAAAGACAGGCTAAATGCTTGTTAAAATTAAGTATAAGTATGATGCTAAAGATTTGGATTCTATAAATGGGGGAATGAGGGCTCTATTTATAGAAGAAACAGGGCAATGGATGGTCAGGATTGAAGGATCTAATCAAGGGTCAGGATTGAAAGCTATCAATCCATGTTTGCAATTCTCACCAATGAAATGATGACAATTGTCAACATAAGACTACTTGAGAGGAGAGGTAAGAAGCATTAAATGCTTGAGAAGACCTCATGGTTACCTTAGAAGGTAAAGGTTAAGGTTAGGTTAAGGTTATCCATTGGATAAAGCTTTTACCCAAAGGATAAATTCTTGTGCAAAGGTTAAAGGGATAACCATGGTCAAAGCAATGAATGCTTGATGAGACACCTGGGTTAGATGAGGGTTGAGTTAGGCAAAAAGTCTCTAACCATGCCACTAAGGGTTAGTTAACCATTAATGGTTTGAAGACTTTGGGGACAAATTTGTAAGAGTCCTTCCAAATTTGGGGGTTTTCAACAAGTTAGCTTGTTGAAGGCATAAAGGCTTTAATGCCTTTGGAAGAATTTACTCCAAATTTGAGAAGTGACCTCCTCAAATTTAGGGAAAGGGGATAATTGATGCATTTAGGTTAATTGATTAGGATTATAGGTATTCTAGAAGAATTTAGGAAGGGGATTTAGGAGGCAAGTGGGAGATGTAGGAAAATGCAAGTGGGTGAGGAATAATAGGATTTAATTAAAATAAATTGCTTTATTTCAATTTGGTTGCAAGTTGGGGATTTAAATAAATTAGATTTATCTAATTGGTGTGAACTATTTAATTAAATGTAAATTTAATTAAAAAGTAGAGAGAAGGGATTTCATTAAATAAAATGATTTATTCAATTAAATGATATAAAAGGGCTTAAGTGAATTTAAATAAATAAATTGAATAATTTATTTAATTAAATAGAAGAATATGGGTGATTTAATTAAAATAGATTTAACTAAATGGAGGAATGAGAATGAAATGAACATTAAATATTCATTTAGGAATATGGTCATTCTTATACGTCTACAATAGGTTCATCTTCATTCTGAGTCGGGTATTCAAAAATATCTTCGTCTTCATGTTGACTCTTAGTCTGCGATCCATCATTTGTCTCAGCACTAGCACTAGCAGTAGTACCACCAGCTTTTAAAGTGTTACACAGGCCTCGTCTTTCACGCATGGAATTCCATATTGCGAGTGCCCTATCATATGGAAAATCTCTAACATTATACTGAGTTACAAACAACCTCAAGCAAGTTTCTATTTTTTTGTCTAATTTATTTCTAATCTTTGATTTCAAAAGCCCTAATGCACTGAAAACTCTCTCATCTCCCACTGACCCCAATATCATTTTTTGACATAAATCAGCAAGTTTCAAATATTTTGGTATTGTAGTACGCAATGCTTCACTTTGATCTATCCTTTTCCAAAGCCTTGTGATTGATCTAGGTTCAAATGGATTCTCCAAGTTAACCAACTGTTGTTTCATAAACAATGCAAAGTGTTTACATTGTTTTTTAAGATGATCTGAATTTAAAATTCCTTCTATTGGTTGTCCATTGCAATATGTATCTTTTGAAAATATCAATATCAATTCCTCTAGTTTTTTTACGAAACATCTTTGCGTCATTTGGATTATCTCCAATTGAATGCCAAAATTGAGGATACACACAACCCATGGCTTCAAGTATTTCTTCTTGAGGGAATCTTTCACGAATCTCAGTTAAAAGTTCATATGCAATAGACTTCAAATTATCACTAACATATTTAACAATCCTGTCAAAATCTTCCTTTTTAACTGCTAGTCCTCTGCCTCGCTTGCCCATCTTAGATTGGTGCATTGGTATCCGAAATCCTTTTACAAAGATAGATAACTCATTTTTTGTATTGAAATGTAAAAAAAAATCAGCATGATTCAAATCTGTAATTATCTGCCACCTAAAAAAATTTCGGTTTCACCCTGTTAGATCTGAATATAGACCATCCAGGCTCAAGCATGTCATTTTACGTAGAGTGATATACTCATTGATATACATAGTTATTTCTTGGGATTTCTTAACAAATTTGTTCATTGAATCCAACATGGGGAGAAGACTAGCTAAAGTTAACAGAGTCTCTATATCACTTAACTTATGTAAGAGATCGGGAGCTTTGTCTACTGTGAGGCGTTGTTCATACATTAGTCCGATCAAGGATTGATATTCTGTTAGAACTCGTTCCACTGGTCCATGCAAGGAGATCCATATGGTCTCAACCTCCTTGAGAAGCTTGTTTCTTGTTGTTACTCCATCAGCAAAAATCTGAAATTCTGCAAAATGTTTAGGACTTCGGCAGAAGTATGAGTGGAGCTCATGGACCAGATCTTCAACTTTTGACACTGTAGGGAAATTGCTTACAATTATATATGTTAAATTCATTCGATGGGCCATGTAGTGAATGCCAACCATTTATGGTTCAATACTAGTTTGTAATCTTGCACAAATACCGATCCTTTGACCTTGGATTACTGTAGCTCCATCAGCTCCAATACACACCAACTTCTTAGCAATTGTCAAGTCATCCATACCAGCAATTTCATTCAAAGCTTTCTTAACTTCCAAATATAATTTTTTTGTTGTTGAATTGCCCCTCTTTTTAGGAACACGGAGTAGATGAGCTCAGCGGACGTGTTCTTTTACAGTATACACATGCATACAAACCCAAGCAGTGTTATCTATCACAGTAACTTCATCTATGGATAATGAAATGAAATTTGACTCTTTTACACTATCTTGTAAATTTTTCTTTTCCACCTCAGCGAGACAGTTTGTCATTTCCCATCCAGCGTTTATTGACCAATGTGACATAGGATAGTGAGGAACATTCAAAAAAAGATAATAAATTACTAAATTCTGGGAAATCTTTCATAGGACGCCCTCTCGCCAGAATATGAAAAATAACACTCATCTGAACAGTCTTTGCCAGGTTTGCATCTTTCGCTGCATGTTCAAGCCCAGCCTTGATTGTATTTCCAAATCCACTATTACCAATCAGTGTCATTTTGTGGTTATGCTCTTCATATTCCATGACATACATAACATGAAGACATTCTTCCTTTGATTTCCATCTTACTACTAGTGTTTCCTTTCCATCTATGATCTATTTTTCATAAACCTTACCAATATGCTTTTCTATGGTGTCAAGCTTTAGCTGCATCTTCTTCTCTGTTTTAGTTTTCCAGCTACAAATCTTACACCAGCATTCTGTTGGTTGTTCATAATTGTTTGGGACTGGTTCAATGAATGGGTACTTTTCTACCCAATCAATCTTAAAAATCCTTGTCATCTCCCACTCTCGCCCCAGCTTTACTTTCCTTTTTCTTTTCTTCCTACCAACATCATCTTCAATACTAGCATTTGCATCTGAGTGAATTATCTCATTGTGTGTATCCCTTAGAACATCTTCTACCATGTCGGTATTTTCATCCTTATTTGATGCATTTAACTCAATGACAATCCCACCTTGTGGTGGTGGTGAGCTATTGTGAATGGCTTCTACAACTACAGAAGTTGATGGACCAGAAACTTTGCCAATCCCGAAGAAAGACTTTATGGTAGTATCTTTAAGTTTAAGTTTTGGGTGTTTTGATGGCCTCCCAATCCCTTCAGCTAAACTGCCCTGAGGAGTCTTACCCTTGTTTGACATCCCAATCCCTTCACCACCCCGAGGAGTCTCAATCTCACCCTTGTCTGACATCTCAATCCCTTCACCACCCTGAGGAGTCTCACCCATGTCTGACTGTGACATCTTGAGTCTTGACCTCTCACTATGAATTAAAAGTTAAAACTAATACTATCAAGTATGAAGAAATGATTACTTACCTTTATGCCTTATCAATTCTCTGAATCAGGAATCAGGAATTTTATGGGCATGTGTTGCAGGATTGTAACTCTGGCCCTCCGCCCTACAATGAACTTTGACGTTCCAACTCAATTTAAGGAATGGGAATCGAGAGCTCCCAAATTTACTAATCAAACACGAAAAAAATTTAAGAGTGTATTTATATCAATCCATGATTGCATTTTTGGCGAATTGCACGGGCGTGCGATGAACATTAATTTAAGCGGGGCGAAATGGGTCCTCGAATGCTTATAATGTTTTAATTGATATTAGCGAATGTGGTCGACGCGTGCAATGAATATTTAATTTACCATTGGCAAATTAGGTCCTGGGTATGTGGTCGTTTTACTATTGTTGGCGAATAACGGAGGTGATCTAATACCCACGTCCGAGTGATTCCAAGAGAATATTATGGGCATGCACGTCGAACAGTGTGTGGTCAATGGCAAAGCCAAAATATAGTGTACCGTTAACCCCAAAATTTTGGGCGATTTGACCACGATGTTTCCCTAGACTATTCGCCATTTCTTCAAAAAAAATACACAAAAATACGTGGAATTCGCCAACTGGCAAAGATTCGCCACTAAAAAACTCTTTGATTGAGGAGGAATTTCAGATGTGACAAACCAATTGTTGTGAAAGGGAAAGAACAATTGATTTGTAGGTTAAAGAGATGTTTGTATGGTTTGAAACAAACACACAAGATGTGGTACCATAAGTTTGATACTTTTGCATTGAATTTGTGTTATATGATGAGTGAGGATGATCATTGTGTTTATATTATGATGATTGATAATCAGATACTAATCATTGTCATGTATGTTGATGGCATGTTATTTATTGGTAACAACAAAGTGATGATTAGAGAACTCAAGGCTCAAATTTCTAGCACATTTGATATGAAGGACTTGGGGATTGCAAAATATATTCTTGGGATAGAGATCAACAGAGATCAAGTTCATAAAATGCTTTGGTTAAGCCAAAATAAGTATGTTGATACTATTTTACAGGGATTTAATATGCATGATTGTAAGCCAGATTGTATTTCATTTTTAGTTGATACTAATTTGAGCTTAGATATGTGTCCGAGTTCTAATGATGATTATGAGGATATGTCTAAGGTTCTTTATGCTAGTTTCATTGGGAGTTTGATGCATGCAATGGTTTGCACTAGACTAGATATAGCCCAAGTATTTGAAATTCTAAGCAGGTTTATGTCTAATCCTAGTAAAGATCATTGCACTTTTGTTAAATAGGTGTTTAGATATTTTCAAGGTACTTCTAATTATTGTTTGGTTTATCATGCTTTCGATGATGTGGTTGTCATTGGATATACAGGGATTTGTTGATGCAAATTGGGTAGGAGACTTGGATAGTCGAAGGTCCACTAGTGGCTATGTATTTACTTTGTTTGGAGGAGCAGAGAGTTGGATGAGTAAGAGACGGAACATAGTTGTTTTTCCACCACTAAAACAAAGTATATGGTTTCTACGCAAGCCACCAAGGAGGTAGCATGGTTATATAGACTTAGTGTTGGCATTGAT